>NW_028185472.1:1349136-1519688 GCF_003343005.1 Rhea americana
GGCGGGGCGCGGCGGGGGGTCGCGCAGGACCCCGCGCGGGCGAGGCCGTTGGCCGCGGTGGTGCCCGCGGGGCCGCGCTGAGGTAAAACCGCTCACGCCGGTGCCGCCTTCCTGCCGGTGAGAGCAGCGCTCCGTCGCTGCGGGGCGAGGGGGCCCTTCGCCGCCGGACACGGGGTGCCAGCGGGTGCGGGCCTGCCCCCCGGGGCGTCTGAGCGAAGCGAGGCGGCTCCTGGGCTCGGGGCCGAGCCGCGTGAAGCGCTGAGCAGCGGCGGCAACGTCCGGGGCTGAACCCGAGATTAGAAACCGGCGCGCAGGACCTGGGCTCTGCTCTGGCTCTTCCCCTCCGACGGTCCTTTCTCTTCTTCTTTTCTTCTTCTTCTTTTTTTTCTTTACTTTGAGATGACCCAACTGAACGGTGTAGGGGACACATCTAAAGCACTTTGTAAACCAAGGAGGTTACGAATCTCTTCTGTAGAATTCCCTTGGCGGCTGCCCGGGTTTTTGCTCCATCAACCGCCTCGGTGCTTAACACGGTTTCCTTTCGTGTAGCGTTGATGTACTCGTGGTCAGGCAATGTTTAATCCATTATTTTGTGGGATTCAGAACACTCTCTGCTCGGTTTTGCCCCCTTCTTAGGGTTTTTCTTAGTCCTTCCTCAGATGTTCAAGTTATTTTTTTCCGGGATGCGTTTTCTTAGCTAGCATTGTCTAGGCTGTGAATTTCTCTTAGAATACCAGTTTAGATCAACAACTTTCCAACTGAAAACTGAATTTTAAAAATTACTTATTTCCTTTTTTTGGCAGGTTTTAGTCTGTGAATGGGCTCTGCCTCTTGCAGAGTTTTCTTAATAGCTTCTCTGAATGATATTTTATCCAAACTACTTGAAAGTTTAAGTTCTCTTCCCATTTTGTTCTTTTTTATGTACTAGTATGTTGCATCTTTCTTTAAAGGGTCTGAGAAGCATGATCTCAGCTTTTTTCAGAAACTGTCCTGGCTTTCTTGTCTCATTTTCATAACTGTGAGCTTCCTTCTTGTTTTTCAGCTGAAGGAAGATTGGCCAACAAACATGTTTGGAAAGCCATGTTTATCTTTTTTTTTTCTTCTTTTTGAACCCAAAGAAACATGCAGCCACACCCGTACACACACTTCTCGGCAATATCATTTCTTATCTAGCTGCTTCTTTCTGTTGATACGCAGAAGCTGGGTGATGCTTGAGAGCATCTCCTGTTGCCRAAGCACACCTGCCTTAGATGCAAATGGTAGCGTTTTGCCAGCTCAGTTTTACAGCTTTGATCCAGCTCAGTAGAGCTGGAAAAAATGCTTCCCGCTGAGTTGGCTACCTTTTGCATTGATCCTCCCAGATGAGAAGTTTCATGTCCCTAGTGTTATTTGTGTCTTTTCCTTTCCCTTAGTGGTCTGCTGCCTGAATTATACAAGTGCAAACTGAGCAGATGCAGGGTGTTGGGTTAAGAGGAAGCCATTGAGATTAGCCTGGAATCACCAGCCCCATCCACGCTCTCCCTCATTCACTGCAGGTGTGATTTAATAACTGGGTTCTGCCTGATATTTTCTCACGGCAAAACCATYGCTTTCCTTCTTTTTAGAATTAAAAAATGCTAGGCTATAGGGCTCTCTTCAGTGAAGTGACCAAATCACCCTGAAGAGTGTGTGTAAAGGGTGTTTTGCAATTGAAAGCCTGTTGACTCCTTTGCAGTCATGCTGGAGTAGTTCCTGTGTTTTGCTTTCCTGCCTTTTAATTGCAGGAGAGAGTTGACCAGCTCCCACAGCTCAAGCTCATGCAAGGGCATGTCTACCTTGTGCAATTAAGCGTCCTCCTTGCTATCTTTTCCATGCTTTGCAGTACTGTATGCCTGAGTTTGCATTCCCAGGGATAGGGCAGCAGCTGAAACTCAGCTGTGTTTGTACTTGGTCGAGAACCCGCAGCTTCATAACACTAATGCAGGCAAAAATCATTTGAGTGCTGCCAAGCCATCATTTTCTCCCTGTGCTCCCTGCCAAGGACAGGGAAGTCCTCTTGCAGGTGATGGAAAAAATCTCACTCCGTGAGCAGCTCTGTGCCTGGAGCAGCCCCTACAATGCTGAAGTCATGGCAGTGTCAGCACAGCTTTGTGGTGGGGGCATTTACTGGATCTGCTTTTGGTTTCATTGGCTTGTGATGCTCCTGATCGTCCATGTCATGGGCAGTGCTGCGATGATTTAAGGGACTGGTTTGTGCCATGCTGTAAATCTCTCAGAGTGGTTGTATGACAGCTTTTGTGAATAGAAAGTGGCCTTTTAGCAGGATTAGGTCCTGTGATGTTTGTGTGGAGGTTAACAATTTGGCTGTTTTGCTACGACACGCTTTGGGAGGGGTGCTCCCCATTTTACACAGTGATTGGTATTTTTAAAACAAATGCTCGTGGTGCTTACAATTGCTCTGTAATTCTGAGTTGGTTGAGTGCACCCCTTGGCTGGGGGTTTGCTTGCATGCCCTCTGCATCCAGCAATAGAAAACAGATGGATGTGGATTCGGAAACACTCTGCCTTCCCAAGTTGCTATTTGAGTAGCAGCCTTACTTCTCTGGGTCAGCAACCCATTGGATTATTAATCTTGTCAATTAGCTTCTCCTCACTCTGTGCTAACTCGCTTTATCATCCACACGGTTCCTGCACGTGTCTTCATCCTTTGTGCTGTAGGAGAGCTAAATTGGATTGGGAGAGAATTGGCAAGAGGCCTGTATATTCCTCGAAAGATATTGATTGTCCTGGACAGTTGGTGTTTGTTTCTTTTGTTTCCCCCGCTCGCGTCACGGGGTCAGGCTCGTTAGAGTAGCGGCTCGCTAGAGGATCGAAAAACAGCAAACGCCTTGCAGACCGAGGCTGGACCGGTGCCATTCCAACTCGTGTCTTTGGGAAGTGTTAAATCTGAAGCAGCCGGCCTGGCAATTCTATTAACGAGAACCCAGYGCAGGAGAGCAAAATGTAACTCTGGGATAAAAAGAACGCTCAGACTCGAGCTGAGACGCTTTGCTGGTTCTCCTAGGTTCATGGCTGTGATTAACGTACCCCATTTTACCCACAAATGAAGCTTAAAGTAGGGATGTCAAATAAAGCCTGGACAGCGACAAAAGATTGCTGCTAAATCTGCATCGAAGAAGTCCTTGAATCTAAAACCGTGCTCCTCCTGGAGCCCAGCAGTCTCTTGGTAATGGTTACCACAAATGAGTTTCCCACTTAACTCTTGACATGCAGAACACCCCAGAGCTGAGCTGCCAGCTGATTCAAGAGACAGCTTGCATGGGCTCTTACAGCCAGGATCAGCTCTCTGTGTATAATCAATGCTGAGCAAATAGCACAAAAATGATACCGTGTTTATATCAAACCGGAATGAAAGCTTTGCAAGCACATCAGAGCTCTCTACCAAAAGCCCGCACTTGAGTTCAGCCAATTCTCTTGGCCAGCTGCTTTCCCAGTTTGATTTTTTGCAAACCACATCTTCCTGTTTGCTGTGGCTTAATACTCTTGTGGCAACGTCAGCATCTCTTGAATTGACAAGGAATGGTTAATTGGGATATTTTTAGCTGTCCTTGTGGTTGRATCCTGGAAATTAGACACAGGAGCCAGCATCATTTAACCATTGAGCTTTACACAGAGGCACAGTGTGAGAATCAGAGCTTCCCTCGCTGCAGCTGAGCCTGTGGACCGCTTAGGAGCAAGCACTTCAGGCAAGATGGGAATTTACTGTGCCGATGAGTACTGGCTACTTCAGAATTAAACAAATGAAGTGCTTGCCCTGGCCCCTGGAGCTCAGCATAGATTTTTCCTTTCAGGAAACTAGCTGGCATCAGACCAAGGGAAAAAAAAAATGTCCTTGAGGCTTTTGGTATTMCTATGGAAAAGCCCTGAGAATAGCAAATTCCGGATTGTGAGCTATTGCCTCTTCTGCCGTGCCGTTGGATTGAGCAGGGAGCAAGCGCCGGGCGGCATTGCTGAAGATGCACAGCTCCTGTGGGCCCCAGTTACGCCAGCTTTGCCCGGGTGTCTGTTGGTACGAACTCAGGCTCTTTACTGCTTGAGGCCCTGCTGGCATCCTGACAGCAGAACTAAAGCCAGCTTGCTCAGAAGTGCTTGGTTGTTAAGGTACTCAGCAGCTAGCTGTTTTTGCCTCTGCTGTGAGAGGCAGGGTGGTGGGATGTGCTTATTCAGCAAGGTGGAGCGTGMGCTGTGTCCTGTGAGCGAGCACTAGCCTGCGTGGCAATCCTTGTTTGGAGCAGGCGTGCAGACTTGGTTTATTTCTTTACGGGCTGGCTTGCTTGGCAGGAATTGGTGGGACCTCGTGAAGTCGTGCCCTTTGGCTCTAGGTTTTACATCTCTTGCTCCCCTTCCCTGCCTGCAACAGTTGTTCCCCTCTCTAGTAGGGTTGGTGAGGGGGCATGCTTTGCATGCCTTTTGCCAAGTGTTAAGCTGTGTGCTGGCTGCAGGCTGCCGAAAACACGGAGGGTGTATTGCAGAAAACAGTTGTACCATTGTCGTGGTAAAGCATGCGTGAGCAGCATCTGCTGCTCGCTGGGGGGATGCAAGTATGGGTCTTCAGTATGAGCTAGTACCATTTCTTTTTAAGTTTCCTCTCTTCACATGAAAAGTTGTATCTTCTTACTGCTCAAGTTTTAATTTTAGCTGTGTGGTTTTTCTTTTCCCAAGGTAAAATTTGGGAATGTATTCTTTCCTGCTATCATTTATATTGACCTGAATAAGTCTGACACCTGYCCTGAGCTTGAGTGGAAGAATGTTGCACCAAGAGTTACTTGCATGTCTTGCCAAAGATTTTAATACAGTGTCTAGAAGAAGGCAACAAGCAGTAGTGACCTCTGTGTTTAGGATTTTCAAGCAGAAATTCTATTTCTTCGAAAATTAGTTTCATAAAGTTTCTGTGGTGTCTTGTTTTTACTGATTCTCTTCCTCCCTTGCCCCTCAGTTTAATGAGTTGAAACCAATTGCGAGAGCATTGTTGTCTAAATGCCAGGGCCGACTTATCGAGGAGGATGTAATATGTTTATTTCCTGCAAGTGATAATGCTAGAAGTGGGTTAGAAGTGTTGCAAATGTTATTGGTGCTGCTTACAATGCTCACCTAGATAAAGTTACTGGAACTGGTTTAAGGCATTTTCTTCCTTACTTGCACAGTGAGTTTCACAAGGAAACCTGTAGCTTAAAGCCATATGTGTTTCTGCAAGGTATGGATTTGCTTGTTGGCTCTTCTGGTGCTTGGTTAAGCCACCTCCCTGCAACTTGCTGCGTTGATACAACAGGTTGGGTGGCCATGCAATGAATCTGCTCTTTACTGTCATATTCTTGAGCCACTGCTGTATCCCCATCTGGTTCATAATGTCACTGTACCAGCCTATCCAGAAGGCTGGGGAAGAGCTACCTAAGCTGCTGCCAAATAGTGCCCATCGTGCTACTCCCAAGACTCAAGTAACACGGCTGTTGAAATGCTGAATCCAGTTTCTTGTGTCTTTAATTCATATGGCAGTATGAGAGAGCCAGTTCCTCCAGGCCCTTTCTTGTTCTTGAGGCCAGAGACCTCACAATGCATCTGTTTGAGGAGTCCAGGAGGTGGCTTGATGGCTATTCACGGGTCAGGAGGTCTGACTGGAGGCTGCTCTGTTTACCTCATGCCTCAAGCAAAAGATGTGGGGAGAATTGGAAGCAGAAAGTGGGGGGAATAGAATGCAAAGCTGTGACAACCAGTAAATTCTCAAAGATCTTAACCACAGGAGGGGTTGAACTTGCCTCCAGCTAGTGTGTTTAATGTGTAATTAGCTGCCTTTTAAATGGGCTTGCTTTAATCCAGTGTCCATGGAAAAATTGCGTGGAGTGAGTGTTGAGAGGAGGGGTAGACTTGGCTATGCAGTTGTGTTGCTTTTGGGCTTAGTCTGTGAATCCTCTTACTTATTCCAACTTCGAGCAGACCAGGGAAAGCACAGAAAGCTTTTGCATAGCCCTCAATGTAATTTAAATGTTCAAGGCCCTGGATTGAAATGATTGTCAAAATGCAGTCTTGTGCTTCAGGGTGCAGACATGCAGCCTGCGAGGGTCAGTAAATGTCCCTTTCTAGCACTTTTTATTAGTGTTTTGAGTAGCCCCTCACCTGAAGCAGGGATTGCCTATGGTGGAAGGAGGGCAGTGTGCAAGGAGGCCAGTAGCAGCACAGAAAATCCTCTTAAATGTTTGGGTGTTTTTCTTGAGCGTTTGAGGCTAAGCTCTCTTTGGATTTATTACAACAAGGTTTTTCACTCCAGCGTAGGTTGGAGAGAACCTTGCAGAGCTCTTCTACTCCCCTCTGGGTCAGGGAGCTTTAGGCTGTAGCTTTATACACAGCAAAATCAATGAAACCACCTGCAGCTGCTGAACAGGAGATGTCTTGCTACTCTGTATCAGCCTGTCAGACTAGGTCCTGCTCCTTACCATGGCCAGCTCTGCTGCTTGTTAAACCTGTCACTGAGCCTATTTAATACAGTGAAGTGGCAGAGAATCCTGTGTGATATAAATACTTATTTTGCAGTCTTAATTCTCTGTCACTGGGAGTTAAATTGGCTTGAGGAGGAATCCCGAGTGCTGGAAACTGTGGAGGGAGCCTGGGATGAAGACATGGTGAAGGTAAGAGGGAGATGATGGATCTCTGCTGCTTTTTGACAACAATGAAYTGTTGCCAGCCCTCTCTCACTCAGGAAATGGTTTTACGAGTCACCCTCTAGGATTTTCCAGGGATGATCTTCTACCTTGGAGTGTCAGGGACAGAGATGTCCAAGAGGCTGGCAGGGTGATCCAGTTGTCTGGGTGGGAAACATGTCTCTAGTCTTTAAAACTGTAGATTGAACAGCCCTGCTAGTCCATATTCTCTGACTGCTRGAAACTTCAGGCTTTGAGTGGAAAAAGTTGGGCTGGGCGTTATCCTACTTTAACTGACCGAGCATGGATTTAGTGCTGCCTTGGGATGACTCCCTTAATTCTGTTTAGTTTGTTTCCATTCTCCTTTCATGAAGAACCTAGCAGAAGGGTATGTGCGTGGGAGGCTGCGTCCCTGCTGGTGGCAGCAGGGATGCATGCTGCGAAGTGGAGCTGCGCTGCGATTCCTTCTCATGCTGCAAAGCCAGTGGGGAAAAGCCATGGCTGACACGCATTGCTGGGCAGCCCAGAGTCTCTGCTGCCAGGAGGTTACGCGCAGGTGGTAGGAAGGTTCCCAGCACCAATGTCACAATACAGCTGAGGGTGCTTGTGTCATGCCTAGCATGAGCTCTGTGGCTTCAGCTGATCTCAGCTGACTTTGAAAACTCTGCCATGTGAAAGATTGGCCTGTATTAATCATTTGCTTTTTCATACTAAATTGAGAGGAATTTCTATAGAGGTGAAAGCTTGAGCTTCGAAATAAACTTTTCTTTTTGGATGCTTTGGGATATTTCTGTGATGCGAGTGTGCTGTCACATGGAAATAATTACCAGGAATCAGGAAGATTGTGAGAACAGTTTTGTTAGAGAGGCCTTGATGGTTTATTGATTTTGATGCCACAGAAATTCAGTTTGAGTTGCTTGGTGCTTTTCTAAGGAAAAGAAAATCTGTATTAAATAAATATATATATATATATAAAGTGTGGGAACAGCATTGAGTATTTCTGCGAAGGCTGTTCAAATGAGGCTTGAACGTACAGGTGTTAACTGTGTTCCTCTGTTCGTGCTGAGAGGGTTGACAGAGCTGATGGTTTTGGTGGAGAGTGCAGTAGAGATCCCTCACTGTTTCCCAGCTGAAGCTAGCCTGGGACCTCAAAGCTGCTTAGTCAGGAGACTGTGTGACTAATGGTATGTAAACACAAAAAGCAAGAGAGGATCAGCTCTGCCTGCTTTGCCTCTGAAAGCTAAAGGTGTGGTGGGGGGAGCTGCATCAAATTGTTGCTAAGATCAGTGATTGTGTTTAGATGCTGTCTCTGGGTATGTCCTGTTAGGTCTGCCAACCTATTCGCTCTCTCCCCTTAGCACAGCTTTGTTGTGGCTTTTACTTCTTCAGGGTGGTCATGCTCTTGCTGGTTTTTTTTTGAGATAGGTCACTTGTTTGGTTGTAAAAGCTCATTCTGGCAACCAGCCCAAGGCCCTAAAATTCAGAGCTGAGCATGGGTGTCCCTTGCCTCTCCTCTGGAGAGGTGCTGATCAGAGGACCATGTCAGCAGCCTTGCACGGGATCCTGGTGGTGAGCGTGTGGCAGCAYGGAGAGCCCCTCTATCTCCCTGCTTGTGTGCAAGCAGAGGATGGGGAACAACGTGGCTGGGTGGCAGCTTGGGCCCCCTCAGTACTGGGGTCAGGCTAGCCCTTGCCAGATGCTTTTGGCTGCGCTGCGCTTTTGAGCTGCACCTATGCTTCCTGTGGGTGTTGAAAGAGGTCGCAGCACAGCATGAAAGGTTGGCTCAGAGTTCAGGCCTATCTTTCTGCTTTYTCTTGCCTTTTTCCCCAGGGTTTCTCTGCAAAGAACTGGAAACTCCCCTCCATGAGCTTCTGTGACTGCCTTAGGAATGTCCAGATCGATTTGACCTTTGGTGCTGCAGAGGACTTTGCTTATGTATTTTCAGCATGCTGCTGTCTGTTATACCCTTTGCTTATGCTTGTGCTTACTCCTCACCTCCTGAAAACTCCTTGAGAACATCCTTTAGCTTAGGCAAACATCAAAAACCCACAAAACCTCACAGAGAGACTTTGTCTTCCTGCTATTCTTTTATAAGCCAGAGGGAAACCAAGAAGAGGTGACTTCTGTGCATAGCTGCTGGGCACATCAGCCCCATCTGGAGTCCGTGGGTAGCAGTTTTCGATGAGTCTCCTGAAAAGCGAGTGGCTGAGCACATTCAGCAGTGACTAGAGCTGTTAAAATGGTTTGAAGAGACTTATACATGTAGAGAGACAAAGCTGTGATGCTTTTCCTCTTCCTAGTGCTGCATCGTAGCTTAAGAGCCTCATCTTGGTTCCTAGGCATGCCCCAGTGCCACCTTCCTGAGGTCATGCTTCCCAGATCTCAAACTGTGCTCAGGCCAAAAATCTATCTCCTTCCCCTTTATTTTCCTTTTTTGGACTAGTTTCCATTTGGATCAAAAGAACTGTGCACACTGCCACAAATGTGGAGGAGATGACTGAGACATGTGGAAGAGGGAAAAGGCAGGATAGTCTATTTTGGCAGCAAGAGTTTTAGGTGGGTTAAGCTGATGGGTGGATTGCACCTCAGAGGTGAGAAGAGAAACACAGAATAGTGGACCCTTTTGCTTCCGCTGGAGCTACAGTTTGTTGCTGTGTCCAAGGAAAGGTCTGCTTTTCCAAGCTGTATGGGAGCTGTGGGAAGGAAAACATGTTTTACAATACCTTGAAGCAATTTCCTCAGGCTTTGGTTACTGGATGGTGGAAACTGCTGTTTTGGAAGAGTCTGAATTTCTGTGGAATAGAGAAATGTCAGTGGCAGAATAAATAAGAGGAACTGCTTACTGAAAGGCAATGATGTACATGAGTAGTGCATGTGACTGGGAAGTAGGACAGCGATTTTATTGTCGACTTGCTTATGCAACTTCTACCTCAGTTTCCCTCCCTGTAAAAGAGAGGTAATGGCTGCAATGTGCATTAATGTTTCTGAGAGGCTTTGATGTTGCTAGAGCCCTTTGAGGTGTATTGTTAATAGACAGCTTTATATACACACAGAAACAGCTGCAAACATTCAACTTCCCAGTTAACCCAGGGGAGCTATCCCTCTGGGGGAACTTTTGAGCACTACTTTTAAAGGAAACATTCTTTCCGAATATATCAAGCAGAATATTTATCTGCTTAAATGAGCTGCAGAGCAAGGCCTGATATGTCAGGGCCGCTCTGGAACGAAGTGCAAGAAATCTGCTGTCATCTCCTCTGGCAGTGAGGCTAGGGGTAGGTTTATTTTCCTGCTTATCTGGTTATAAGTGTTTTTCTGACCTGTTTCGGGTTGTAAAGCCAGCATGGTAGGTGCTTATTGCTAGTGCTTGATTTCCTTGGCTATGACTTCTCAAGGTGCTGGTGGTTGGAAAGCATGCATACTTTTGATAGCTCTCAGCATGCTAATCATGTCTGAGGAGTTGGTCATATGTGCTTGTATCAAGGGAATTGTGTATCCTTTCTGGTGATAACAATTAGAAAAAACCCACAGAAACTAAGCCATGCTGTTGGCTACAAGAGGCCAGAGCTGTTGCTTGTGCTTAAAGTAAGAAGATCACTGGGAGGGCACAGAAGAGGGGGGAGGTTCTTAAAGAAAACTAGCGTAAACATCTCAAAACCTGTGTAACATTTCAAAGCTGACAGCAGGCACCCCGACAAGCAAAAAAGTCAGGTCTCCTGTAGTGGCTGTATCTGCTCTGGCCAGGAGCATTCGCAAAGCTGCAGTGTTGGTCTTTGGGATGAGCAGATAGCTGGCAGTGGCTGGGTCTCCTCACAATCACTTGCATGCTCTCCTGGCTGGTGTCTCCTTTTTCTTTTACTATTTCTTGCATGAGGGACTGCTCCTCTGTGGTTCCTGCAGTGCCAAAGAGCCTCACTATTTCTCTGCTTCATGGTTTACTTGCATGTTCTAGTACTTATGTGATGCTGCTTCCTTTTCCTGTTGCAGGTCATTTGGTATCTCTTGGTCCTCTACCTCTGGCTGGTAACTTTTTTCAGCTCTGTGGTCAATCTTTATTTGCAATATTAGATGAAATAAAATGATATCATGTCCGCTAGGAGTTAGACTAGTTTGGCCTTGCCAGCAAGTGACCAGATATATCTGGACGTCAAGGTTGAGGATGGATGAGAATCACTGGGGCACTGGCAGCAAGGAAAGTATAACCGCAGCAGAAAGGCAGCTGAGAAGCTTTGCTGACATGAGCACATCCTCCAGTGCTTGTGCTTTGTCGCATGAGGTATTACCACGTTTCTGGAGGAGAGCAGCCCTGTGGGGAGTGGTACCAATGGGAACTGCGCAGCCTTGGTGACAAAGGTTGTTCAGGAATAGTGAGGATGAGGACTGATCCCTCAGTGCTGAGCCGTGTGCCGGCTGTTGCAGGACAAAGGCTTTGTCTGAGAGCTGCGTCTGCTTTGGAAGGAAGGCCAGGCCAGCCACATGTGGGTTTTATTAAACCCAGCAGTCAGCAGGACTTACAGAGAAGCTACAAGCATGTCTGTTTGCCTTGCTCAGCAGTACCAGTAGGAGATGGGTTTGAACTTTGCCAGTAATGTTTTGGGAATGCTGTTTAATAGTAGAAATTGAATCATGAAAGTTAGTAGCAGGGAGGAGGAGGAGGAGGTAGGGAGAAATGGTTCTTTCAACAGGAGCCCAGGCAAGTAGATCAGGCCTCTCTATGGCATTACTCAGAGGCTGAGCCCTGCTGCAGGAAGAGGTTGATGTTATAGAAGATGATATGACCTTTGTTTAGAAGTTATTAATTTCTAGCATATTGCTTCCTAACTTGACCTGAAATTCATGCTTTCAGAAAGACGAAGTCCTGCAGAGCTAGCACAGCCCTTTTCAAATGTATGCCACATGAAACTAAGACATGAGTTTCCTTGTTGTGAGAAAATAGCCTTTCTGTGCTTTATAAATAACCTGCCACTGAAAGTTATTGGCCAGATTGGATTTGTGTTCTGTTTTTTTTTTTGTCTTTGTAGAGATTTTATGTTCCACCGTAGAAGAATGGCATTCAGTTAATTACTTAAAGAAAAGTGCTGTTGGTACATAGCATGATTGAATAACTTTCCTTTTCTGATGCGAGTGTAAAGCAAAAGGGAGAGCAATTACAAATAGTGACAGAAAGTTTGTGCATGAGGCTTAGGTCCAATGTCTATGCTATAGTCTGTGGTTTTCAGCATTGTATTCATTCTTACAARTGCCTTCAGCCCTTCCATAATGGGAAAACAGAAGCGAGAAAGCAGGGGATTGAATGAACTATGATTTTTCTTGGCTCTTATGGATTGGTAATTGCTGATGTCTGTGAGTCCTCCATAAAGACTAGGGAAAAACAAGGTTTTTTTCTCAGTTCAAGGTAAAGTACATGAATAAATCTTGCAGTTTATAGTGAGGTCCAATTGGCAGGAAGTACGTGACAAGTCCTTGGGCTGAGCTTGTTGTTAAAGACCCAGTACGTTCCCCTTCCCGTTTTGGTACTTTGAAGCATTGCTCTAAGAAGTTCTCCCAGTTTTGTTGTCCCTGTGCAGCTTTGCTGTCCTTGTTCCCTTGCTTTCCTCTAACTTTCAAATCCTCTCTCAGTTAAAATGTACTTGAAGACAATTTTCAGCCACTGTGTTCATTGTGTTATATGAACAAAAGTGGAAAAGTAAAATCATATTAAACACGTTTGATTTCTGTTACCATACATAGTAACTTTAGCTTCAGTTAGGTGGTCAGAAGAATGACTGTTCATGGCTGTTTGTAAATGTTTCCAGTAAAACGTCTTATTTTTCTAATACTTCTTTTGCATTTTATGGCCACTTTGAGAAGTATTTCTGCAGGCAGCAGAGCAGACTTCTGCTGCAGCCTTTACTCAATGCTGCTAGATTTCTTTTGTATGACTAATATGCAAGGGACTGTATAAAGCAAGTAGTGAGAAACAGAAAACAGTTTTGATCAGTGCTGAATTAAAAAAAATAGAAGCAACACAGCTCTGACATCAGATGAGATTCATCTGCTCTACAGACTAGAAAAAATTACAGAAGTGCTATAGAAGAGTAGTGCAATTTAGCAGATGACCCCTGATACCAAATTTATTAGCCTCCACCCTACTTAGATGTTAACATTAGTGTACTGGCTAATGAGGAAGCATTGCTGAGCAAATAGCACTGGTCTGGGGCTTGTGATCTGTGTTTTTGCCCTAGCTTCCTTCTGTGATTTTGGGATAAGTATCTTTGTCGTGTTTGGTACCTCAGCTGTGACATACGGACCGGGCAGGAGTCTGTTTAGTGTAAAGATCTAATAGCCGTTGATCTCTCATGACACTGACTTGGTTTCCTTTCTTTCACCAACTGTTCTTTTTAATTAGTGTCACTAATTAATATCCTTTCTGATACTTACAGGATTTGACAGTTGATGTTCGCCAATGGGATCCTGTTCAGGCTCACTCTCAGTGCCTTAAGGGAAGCCTATGCTCTGAGCAAGTAGGTTTGTAGTATTCACTGCTGTTCTTTTCGTGGGGAACAGGAGAGTATCTGTATTTGTCTGAGCGAGTGAAATGTGTGTAAGAGTAATATTTGATGTCAGAAGAAGATGAGTATACCACTAAAGATGTGTAGCCTTCCAGCAGTGGAGTCTGGCCCTGTGCAGGGGCATCTATATTTACTTCTCTGTTCGGGTTTTTCTTTGCTTGCTTTTCTGATCATGAATTGTCCCAGGCTTACTGTCCTTGCTAAATGTTAAAGAAAAGGGAGGAGGAGGAGATTATTTGCTATCAATCAGTAAGAGTTGTTTTTTGTAGTTGAAGTGGCCCACATTCTTGGCAGGCTCTCTGCACAGCTCACAGGATGTGGAGCTCCTCTGGTTTGGGGCAGTTCCTGCCTTCTACCTAGAGGAGTGCAACCCCTTGCCCAAGATAGTGGGGAAACTCTTACGACTCATCTGTAGCCTGGGACAGTGCAGGTCTCTCCTACTCCCCACTATCCCACAGCAGGATGAAAAGTTGGGAGGCTCCAGAGACTGCTTGTTAATTTGCCCTTTTGCTTGGCCTATGGGTATTGGTTGACAGATACAATGGGAGAGGCTGCTTTTGTAGCATTCTGACAGTGCAGTAAATATTTTTTTTCCATGCATATGTAGTGTTAAAATACCAATGCAGAAGGTAATGTTTGTACTTAACTTTGCTGACAGCATTCTCAGATTGAAAGCGTTATAATGGCTTAGTTGGTTGAGTGAAGGATTTTGATGGCTGGGAGGGCTGTAGCCTGCTCCTAGTCCAGAGCACATATTTCCTCACTGCTTCTCCTGAGCCTTCATTATTGGGTATGTCTGCATCAGTTTCAATTTGGGTCAGGAGTGTGCTTTTCAGAATGAGTTGGAGACTGGCACTGCTTGGTGTGCTTTGGTTCACATTGTAGGACAGTCTTGGGACATATAAACTGGGTTCTTTTAGGTGGAGCTGAATAGGAGAGTGCTCTCTCCAACCACTAGTGGACACACGTTCTACAGGACCATGCTAGTTCTCATTGAGTGTGTGTAGCTGTTGGGTCCTCAGCACAAGAGTTTCCCTCTGCAGCTCTGCTCCTGCGAGGCCATGTTGCTTGCTAATGTAGGCATAACCTTTCTCTTCCCTTACTTAGAACTGTAGTTGCCCTGGCTTTGTTTCCTGTTATATTAGTTAGTGGCAGATGAATTGTTTAAAACCACCTGGTGTCACCTGACAAACATGGAGAGGGTTTAGCAGGAGGGGCCTGGCTTGATATTCTCTGTTCCTCCCCCATGGCAGTGGTGTTTCTGTGGCTTTGCATGATCCTGTGCAGGAAGCAGCTACAGAGGCTTTAGGCAAGCTGCTGCTGCAAGCTGCCGAGAGCAGCTCTGAGTCTGCAGACACAACAAGCGGATTGGAAAGAGATTTTGGAAAGAGGAAAGTGCAAAGGAAGTGTTGCCTTTGTTTGTAGAGCCGGTTTCAGGCCATGAGATAAGGCCATCTAGGAAGTGACCAAAAAGTATTCTGGAAATTGAATTCTTTCAGAAACTTCATTGCAGCAATTGCTGGAAAACAACCTTTGTCTCTCTGCACTATTGTGTTCGTGCAGTTTTGATGAATGGATAAAAGCACAAGTACTTGGTGAGGCAACAGCACTGAGCATATCCTCATTTCTTTTCACTGCTAGTGGCTTTTTCCAGTTAGTCACTGATGCCAACTTTAGACCACAAGAAACTGTAGTTTTGTCAGTGTTGGACTGTCTTCATTCCCCTCCCCTGGCATGGATGTGGCAGTGCACGTCAGGTGTGTGTCATGTCCTCCTCATCAAACACGATGAGGCTGCGAGTTGGGGCTTGCCTCTAGATAAGGTCTTAGGCACGTCAGTGTGTGAGACACCTTGGGGAAAAAGAAATACGGTTTGTTAGCGTTTGCAGACAGAAGAGCTGTGCAACTCTGATGGACTGTGGAGAAGCTATCCATGTTCCAGTGGAGAGTAGCTGGCATTTCCTGCATTTCGCCCTGCCCACAAAGGCTCTGCCATGTACCCAGCAGAGCCTGAGTCACGGCCACCCAGCAAGGAGGCACTCAGCTGTCTTCAGCAGCCTGTGAATCGCATCCTCATTGCTGGCTCGCGGGCTGCTGCGGCTTACTGCTTTGTTACTTTGCCTCTGATGGCCTTTAATGGGTTCCCCTATAGCATGCCTATACCTGTGGTTCCAAGTTGCAGCAGGAGGAAGCTGCTCTTACGCTGGTATTGCAGTGTGAACAAATCTGCTGTTGTTTTCTTAAGCTTTCTGTACTTAGAGCAGGCACAGCCTGTAGCAGATTATTCCTCCTTGGATAATAATTGCTCTGCCCTGCCTCTGATTGCTATCAGGAACAGTGGAGTAATGCCTCTGCTGTGCTGCCCAATGTGTCTTTTTGCTCGAGTTACTCAATATATTTATTGCTTTAAGGCATCAGTGCTCAGCTGAAAAATCCCATCTGCCCTCTCAGAAGCTGTTTGGCAATGTAAGTGGATTCTCTGAGTGGACTGCAGTTACCAAGATGCCAAACATGCTCTCAGTAATTGCCCCTTGTTATACTACCAACAGGTCCACGTGTTCCTTGATTTCAATTATGGCATTAATTTGAAGAGGAGAAAAGATAGGGCTGGGTCACAGGGTGCTTTTTTAGTAACTGGAATTACATTCCCAGCCGATCAAGCAATGCTCCATATGTGACCATTGGAATTGAAGTGGAATATTTTGCTTTTTGTGGTCACTCAGGGGAGGTCCGAGATGTGTAAATGAATGCTGCTGGGGGAATTTCGGTGAATGTGAAGAGATCAGCCTGTCTGAAAGAGATTTGGCCTGTCTGAAATGGCTCTTTTGACTGTAGGAAAACAATTCTTAACTTGCTTTATAAAATGAATTAGAAAGAATTGGAAAGATTTAAAAATTGTAGCAGGTAAGATTTTTGTGAGTCTTTGACAGCACCTGGTCCATCCCCTCAATTTTGAGGCAGGGCTGGTAGTGACAAATGAGTAGAAGTTAAATGAGTTGGAGATATATTTTTTTTTTTCATCCTGTTTGTCACATATCGATTTTGAGTTTTGAACACTGCAGAGCAAAGAAGTTAGCGCAGCGGGATACCTCTTATGATGGCAAGGCTTCCTAAAGAATGAAATGAATTATGGGAAGCAATCTTTCTTGAAAACCTGGTTCATCCAGGATTGCCTGGGTGCTGTGACAAACACATTGGAGGAGTAGGAGTTGGGGTGAAGCTGTTTCCACTTAATTCCGATGTCTTTACTGGAGTTTAGCGCATCCCTCAAGAGGACATTCCCTCCGCTTTTGAGCTTAAAGCAGAGCTAGTTAGTAGAGTATTTGCTTTCAGTCCTAGCCATTTACTTGTACTTTCCTTTAATTAAATGACCTTCTGGCTTGCAAGACCTTTATTAATGGCAGAGATGTAATAAAAGGGGGAACAGTGAAGGTAAGAGTTGCTTTCTGTGCTAGCAGAGCTGCTTTGGGTGTGCCYGCGTCGGGGGAAATGATGCTGAACCAAATCCACAGACTCCTGCTGAGGTGCTGAATCAATTCCACAGACTTCCAGTGACTCAGGTGGTGAAAGCACATGCAGTTTTCTTATGTGCCTGAAGTATTGCAGTGACTTTCCTGTAATGTGTTTTTTGCCTTCTCTATTGGCTGTGTGGGGAACAGTTTATCATCTGTTTCCTCTCATGTGCGTAATGATCAATTGAAATGGAGACAATGTGTGATAGGATGGAATAATCCCCAGACTGATGCTTGAATTAGCATTTTAAGTACAGTAGACGAACTGAATTTTGGAACAAGGAAAAAGCCATTGCCTAGCCTCTTGGAGGAATGTGGGCTGGTAAAGAACTGGGAAGCTCACTGCTCTTACGAAAACTGTGTTTCCAGGGAGCAAATGTGACTTGGTAAAGGTGAGTATTTGCTATTTGCTTGCCAGTCACAAATCTGCTAGCTGAAGGTGAGAGGGAAGCTGAAAAGGGAGATGGAAACTTGATTTTACCCATGGCCTCTGAATCCTCCCTCTCCTCCTCTTTTTTTGGTATTCTCAAGATGGGGGAAGTTATTGTAGTTGGATAGCTATCTGTTGAACTTCATTCTTATGCATACCTGTAGATTGACTTTGTTCTTTTTTTCTCTATTTGTATTAATTGCAACATTTTATTGGAAAGGAGCTTTTTTCTGAAATTTTGTTTATTTTTAGTCAAGACTTTCCTTGTCTAATTGTCAGAAGTTCAGCATTTGCAGTGTAATTTGCAAAGAAAGCAAAAGAAGCAATTTAATTGAATACTTGGGGTAAGGGAAGGGAGGAGGAGAGAAAATAATGCATTAGCTAGAAAAAAAAATCTAACTGCTGATTTGAAAAAATAACTTGAGAAACTTGTAAGAGCATAAGGATTGGTAATTGAAGTTAAGAACAATGTTGCATTTGCTGCAATGGGTAATTAAATAGTTGAGAGTTGTTCAAGTAGTAGATACTTGTGTATTCACAAGACTGTGCTCCCGATGGAGGACTGAGGTTTGGTTACCCAAATTGCTGCTGTTTTTCCTCATGTCAGCTGCCACAGAAGTAAAGAATGTACTGTCTGTGGTGTTCTCCTGGAATAATTTATATGGGAAATGTCTGTTTATGGGAAGGTGTTTTGTGTTTGTGTGAAAGTTGAGTTATCCCATGGATGATGTGCAGAGGTGAACACAGCAATTGTTGCTCAGGGTCCAACCAAAAGGTTGGTTGCTTCAATGACCCGCTGCAGCGTGGGATGTTATCAGTTTGGTATTTAATATCTCTTTGGTCTTTATGACTCTGTAAGTGGTTTGTTGAAATGGTCTAAGGGATTCCTCTGGACACACCACCTGTTTCTCCAGTACGTTTGTTGCTCGTGCAGTTAACTGCTGTGGGTCTTGAACTGGCTTTTTACATGGGAAAAATACCTTTCAGAGGCGCAGGGAGCTTCCCTCTCTCCCCCCATAATTCCTGTCCTGGCATGTTCCTGATGCTATAACTACTCCTTTTATAGAAGCATCTTTGTTGTAGCTGTAACACTGCAAACAAGACTTCTAAGGCTGACATCAGGGAGTGGATGAATATGTTCAAAGCCTTTGATGCTTGCTCCTCTGACAAATAAGACTTGGCTCCACGTGCGTATAAATGATTTGTTGTCTGCTGCTTCTACTTAAGTAGCTGCCCTGCAGGTTAACCCCTGCAGTTTGCTTTGTTCTGTTTTTCATAGCTTCTTGCAGAGAATTGCACAGCAGGTTTGTTATAGTTCCATTAACAAAACAGGGAGGATTTTTTTGAGTTCCAGTTTCTTTTGAACGTTTGGAAACAGAAGAGAGGGCAAATAGCACTAGGATTTTCTGTATTCATTTGGAGTGGATGTTCTTTGCTTCTCTTCTGCTCTGCTGAGCAGTATGGCCTGCAGATAAAGAGATGCATCTTTGTGAAAAAATAGAGGATGAAACTTTTTAAGTACTGTTTCAGTGATCTGGGGAAAAGCACCATGAGGATCAAGAAAACAGCACCCATTAACTGTCTAGAGCACTAATCTTTCTTGGAGGAATGAATCTAATTTAACTTGATAGAAGAATTTATGCAGTTAGGGAACTCTATTATTTCCTACTTAGCTTCTTGGGAAGATGGAGAGAAAGTAAGTGCTGAAAAGCACTCCTTTTTTTCCCCAGGAGAACTTTTGTGTTCTTAGGATATTTTATCATCTTACTTTTGAAAACGATCTGTCTGTTGGCAAGACAGTATTGTTTTAGCTACTTTGTTTTCCGTGGTTCTTGGAAAGGCCTGCAGGCTTCTTTGTCAATGGACTTGCAAATTCCCTGTTAACATGTAGGTCAGAACGTGTTGCCTGATGAGGGCTGTGTGGTTGTGTGTCTTTCCAAGTGTCTGTGTTGTTGCAGCAGTCAGTCCCGTGCTGCTTCTACCTCCCCAAAGTCTGAAAGCGGTATCTTGTAGATGTGGTGGCTCTGCTGGCTCCATCAGTGGCAAATCAATTTTTGTAGTCCGTTTGATCCTGTGATTAACCAAAAATGCAACTGAAGCAAATAAACAGTCCTGGAAAGTGTTTTCTCTGTGTATTGCTCAAGTTCTGGAAGAGCTGCAGCAGTTAAATCTAATACAGCATTAGATTCAGAAGAGTGTAATTGTCCTTTAATCTGACTTTTTGGATATGTAGGTTTTTTAATTCTGAAAAACTTCTCTGGGAAAAGTTTGTGTTAATTTTTTTCCTGATACAGGTAATTGTTTTATGGGAATGCCTATCTTATTGTGGCCTTCTTCCTGGATAACATTTCTTTTGCCTTCTGTCTTGTACCCTCAGAATGCTGGAAGCACCATTATACATTAGGCAAGTAAGTCTCTACTTTAAATGGCCTTAAGCATGTGAACAGTTTAGCTTGGTTTCCTTTTACAGCAGCTTGTTACGAAACGAGCAAGTATCTCGGTGCAACCATGGGTCAATGTTTTCTTCTGAGCTTTGAGACTGCAAGGAGGATTTCACCCTAGATGTTTAGTGCTTGGAGGAGGTATCCGCCTCTGGCTTTGAGTAGTCCATTAGGAAAATATTTCTCCTATCAGGTAGTTTTTACTGGTATTATTGTACTACACTTGAAATACATAGGCGTGTATTTTGCTGAGTGAGATGCTGTGAAAACAGCCATACTGGGTTGGACTAAAGGTACACCTAAACCAATACCCTATCTCCAGCAATTGTAAGGGAACCATTCTGCAAAAAGCTTGGCTGAAGCTAAACAACTTCAGTCAGAAATGTGCCAGAGCCCAGCTGTTCAGGAACAGTAGAAAAAGCCCTCCACCCTCGGCCACATTTCCCAGGATGATGGATTGAACATCCTCACCTTAAGTGAGGATCTGATGATTAGTTTTAGCTGGAAGTGTTATGTTGCTTGTGACAGTCCTCTCTTTTGCATCACGGTTTTCAAGTTGCCTGTGTCTCTTGGGCTGCTTCTTAGAAGGGCAAGAACTGATAGGGATTATAAAGTTAAGCTGATCGTGTGAATACACTCCCGGTTTCCAGAAAACACAAATTCACTGACCAGAGCCAATGTGTGTGCCTGTGCATTTAATAGTTATGAGTGGATGTTCTTCTCCAAGTCCGTCCTGTTACTTTTGAAACCCTGTAAAACTAAGTACTGCAAACAGCTCATGCCAAGTTCTGCAGCCCATCATGATGATCATGTCTTTGGTGCTGTCTAGCTGTTTTAATAAATAGTTCGGTGCTTGTTTTGGCTGGTGTAACTCCTCAAATAGATAGCCAAGTACTAGTACAAGTTACCGAAGGAGGCTGCAAATTCCCTGCTTTTGGAAATGGTGCTTAGGAAGGGAGGCAAGTTCGAGTTTTCACCACAGCTGATGCTGGTGTCCATCACTTGTTGCGTTTTCTGGTCTAGCCTTGAACAACTTCTGACTGCCCCTACTCTGGTCTGATGCGAGGATTCCTCCAAGCCCGTCCTGCGGGTCCCTGCTGGGTTAAGCTGAGGCATTATGGTGCTTTCGCAGCCAATAGCAGGAGACTGATCCTCCTGGGTGCACAGAGCTGATGCTGTGAACACAGCCCTGGAGGAAGGTCAGACACAATTTGTTCTAGTCTGTATTTTTATTTTGCAGATTTTCTGGCTTTTGAACAGGGCAAGAATTCATTTGGCTGGTAACCTTTTGCTCCAGATATTCTGGCAAGCAAGGAGTGGCCATGTTGGGGCTAGACTTTGAGATCCAGGTCTCTGTGTGTGGCTGCAGTGGTAGTAGGGCTATATCAGGGTTACAGGGCTGAAGGACAGAGCTGGTTTTTGCTGTGCCTGTGCTCAGATCACAGCTTTTAAAAATGAAAAGACTTGGTTCAAAGTAGATGAGCAGTTTTGACATGCAAGTCTGTTTTTTGGCGTTTAGTGGTTCCTGGTTACCCAGCGCTCTGTAACTAGGACAGTGCAAATTTAAGTGCCTTTCAGTGAATTTCCTTTCAGATGTAGAACTCTTCTGTAGTCTTCATTGAAATGCAGTTGTTTGGTGCCTGCCTAACCACTACTTATCCCTTGAGATGCACTCAGTTTGTTCTCCTGCTTTGCTTTGCTATATAATTATTTGCCAACACGATGCTTGACAGTTGTGGTGAAATCTGAGATATGCTAAGAAAATGACTCGTTTGTATTTGCAATGTGGTGGTGGTGGTGATCATTGCATGGGTAGCATTCTAGTGGCCTAATGCAGAGGGGCCCTGTAGGCTAGCTGAAGTTCTTTCTGTGCATTTGCTTTCCAAGCAAAGTATACTTTACAGTGGTTCCTAACTGCAATTTTTAAGAAGGGTAGGAAAGGAGAGACTAATGGACATTTGGAAGGGCTGCTGGTAGTGGGCAGCAGGGAATAATTTTTTAGGCATGATATTCGCATGAAGCATACTCCCCAGTTGGATCCCACAGAGATGCTTTATGAAGTTACCCTTTGCTTGGCTGACTCTTTGGAAAACCCTTTTCACTCAGTTTGGTTTGGAAAGAGAAACACCCACACAGATGGCTGCTTTTCAGCTGTCACTCATGTTGTGTTTTTTATGTTGCTTTCCGTGTTACTTATTCTCAGGTGAAAAACAAACTTGGTGCCAAGAAACGTATCTCAGAAAAAGAAAGAAACAAAAACACTAAGGATATTCTGTATTTTTCTCTTTAAGCTAGAAGCACAGCGGACTATCAAATATTTTATCGGTTTGGCAAATGATTGTGTTGCTTTTTCCTTTTTGGCTGAGTTTCCATTCAGTCAACTTATTTGTTTTTCCTCAGATAAAAAAAAAAAAATACAGCTCTCATCCAGACTTGTTTTGGCTGTGCTTTGTTCCTTGCTTTAATATTGTYTGAATGGTGCTGCTTCTAGACGAATGCTAGCGCTCTGCTTTAGAGTCCTGCTGCTGTCATCTGATAAGCTTTGTCGTCAGCCTAAACTGGTCTCAAAGGAATTGCTGGCTCCTTAAAGGACAGGAAGTATTTTGGGGTCTTTGAGACATAGGGAAATAGTTATTGCAATTGAAAAGAAGGAAGGGAGAGTGACAGCATTGCTGGATGATTTGGGCTTAGTGTGCTGAGGATTTATAAAACTCAAGTTCTGGCTGCTTGCTTGGATCCCCTGTTGGCTCTGGAATGCTGCTGATGGTGCAGGCAGTGTTGACTCCATTTTTCTGGCCRTTCTGGCTTTGTCTTGCATTTCTCCTGGCTTTTTAAACGTAGAAGAGGACTAGAGTTCAGTCATTGCTGGCTGACATACAGCTGCGATTAAACTTTGTTCTCYGAGTACTGTTGAGCCTGTGCGGATAAGGAGCTCTGCGATGGCCTGCCAGGCATTAGGAAGATGAGGTTGAGGAAGCAGGTGGAAATGGGAACTTTAAGGGAAGAGTTTCTTGTGGATTTCCAGCAGAACTTTGGCTCACCAGCTACTTCTATTTTTACACCATCTAACCCTGCAAAATTGTTGCAGCAGGGCCTGTTGTATACTTTGATTATTCCAGTGGGAATACAGGCAGGAGGATTTGACT
Organism: Rhea americana; assembly: GCF_003343005.1. Lineage (NCBI taxonomy): Eukaryota > Metazoa > Chordata > Aves > Rheiformes > Rheidae > Rhea > Rhea americana. Next base: position 1,371,884 of record NW_028185472.1, read on the forward strand.
ACTGTTTCCAGGTGTATTAACTGATCCCTGAAGTATCTGTTTAAGTTTGTCTTGGGCAGCTGTTTTTTGGGCCTTGCTGAGTGTGCTCAGTGTGGAAGTGTAACTGTCTGAATGCTGCTTTAAGAGGGCAGAGCTGGTTATGTGCTTGGCAGGCAACAGAAGCATCTTGCTGCTGTTTGTGTTGCTCTCAGCTTCCCACGTGTTTGTTTACTTCTGCATTGCACAGCAAGGACCAGAGTCAAGGAGGAGCAGAGAATTAGTGTTTTAGTAGGTTGCATTTAAATACGCCAAGATATGTTGTATTGCTGCATATTCAGTGGTGGCTTACGATAAGCCTTACTTTACACAAACCCCAGCGAGCAGGAGGCACTGCCTAACCTGCCTCCATTTGTTCCTCCTGTCCAGCTGTTGCAAAAACAGCTCCAGCCTTGTAAAAAGAGCTTTTTGATCTGAACTCAAGGAGTCTCATGTACTGTGGGCTGTTTGCCCTGTTGCCTTGTGCAATGTGCTTTTTTGGCTTGTGCCCTTGCATTGATTAACATGCGCCACTGAGACAGAGTGGAGTTGCAGAGGATGGAGCCCGACTTGCCCAGCGGTTGGAGCACCTCCTCCCTCCGTCCCCACAATCAGTCATTCATGCCCTGTTTTCCTTCTGGCTCGGTGCTACGCAGAGGCAGTCTCGCCATACGGTGCCAGCAGCCCCGACGCCGTGGCTCGACCCGGGTGTGGGAGTTGCGGTAGGAGCAAAAAGGAACAGGGTGGGGAGGCTGTGGGGCTGCAGCAGGAGCTTCCCCTGTTGAGCACAAGCTGCAGAAGTCTCCAAACCAGCTAGAAGAAAGCTGCTAACATACGCTTGTAGATTAAAATGGACCAAAAAAAAAAAAAAAAAAAGAGCTTGTGGAAGCTGGAATCAGTGACCCAAACAAGATGAATGTTTTTTGTCTATAGTTTCTAGCACAAAAGTGATGTACTTTGCTTGTGTTACTTTTAAGTGCCAGTCATCCTGAATTTTTAAAAGTATGTCTCTCTTTCTTTCCTGAGGGTTTCAGGCAGCCTTTCCCAAAGCTATTGTGGGCATTTCCCCTTCTCTCCCAGCAGCTTTCATTTTTGACCTAATAGCTCAGCATTGTTCACATTGTCTTCTGATTTTTATGGGCCTTTTTCTTTTAGACTCTGACTAAAGCAGTCTCCTCAATGCTTCTGGAGTCCCCAGAGTCATTTTGCAGGAACATGGAAGCAGTTTTCCTTTTGCAGAATGTCTCATATTCAGAACTTTGGGCAGAAAGGCTCCTTTTGTAGTGCTTATGCTTGGCCAAAGTGCGAGTTTCTGACAGTGTGATGCTTATGGGGTTTTTTGTATGTTTTTTTGGCCAGGTTTCATCTAAGATCATGCCAAGTTCAGTTTTAAGCTGGACTTCATGTGCTTAATGGAAATGACTTTATGTTGAAATGTGAAGTTTTTAGTAACGTAATGAACTCTGCTGCATGTTTCTGAATAGCATCCTATGTGTTGAATCTGTTTATTCCCTTCCAGCCCAAGGCCTATTTTTTCCCCTGCATTGCTCCAGAAATAACAGGTTGTTACTAGGCTCTGTATGCATGCGCATTTAGCAGACTTGAAAAAACTTGGCACTGAAGATGTTTCTCTCTTTACCTGCTTTGAACTTGGAAGTTGGGCCCCATGTCAGCATTGCATCCATCTGCAAATCTCTGCTGGTTTGTTAGGTGGAGCGTGAGAGCCACCCACCTGGTACAGCAGGTCCAAATACTCCTCAAATGCTAAATAATTACCATGACCTTGCAGTGTTTTCAGCACATGATCTTGTGTTCTGGAGATGTAAAAAGGTCCTGGTAATTATCTCGGTGATCAAGTGAGCCCCTGTTGCATGAGCTCTAGTGAACCATGTGCTAATTGCTACCACCCCTGTGCTGTGCTTGACACAGTGATGACTGCTCTTGAAACTGAGGCTTATATGTAAAAAAAATTGTATTTACACTTTGTGTAGTAATTGGAAACAGAAGCACCCAGCAAAACCCTTTCTTTTGTTGCAGCCAGAAGGGTGAGGTGTGCAGCAAACCTGAGTACTCGCCATAGTCATTGGCAAAATTTCTAGGATATTTTGGGACTTAATTCATCCTTGCTTGTAATGTGCCAGCGCACAGAGTGAGGGTCATGCTTATGTGTGTGTTTTGTTTTGCTGCAGAGAATGAAGGGCCAAGTATGTGTGGGAGATATTTTTTCTTTTGTTTAGCTAGGATGGCCCTCACAGCACTGCTTCTCACCAGGACAGGTGAAATATTAAAGTGATGTAGGTATGCTTTCTTAAATTAGGAAAAAAAAATTAAAAAAGAGAGAGGGGAGAAACGGGAGGAGGGGGAACCCATGTAAAGATTACTACCCTTTTTCTCAAGTCGCTGTTCTCATTTCTCCTTTGAATTAACTTTTCTCCAGTGTAACCCTGAATTTTGCAATGAAATCCACATGTGAGAAACCAGTGGCGCTACTTCTAGTCAAAACAGATTCAATGTGATCCAACTATTAAATGGTCATAGAAAAATGTTTTGCTTAAGCAGCTAGAGGCCAAATGCATGTTGAATAAATTAGTCCCCCCCCCCCATACTGTTGTGAAGATGCCATTAAAGAAACCACATAAGAGAGAAAGCATTTCTCAGAGTACCTCTTCCAAGGTCATGCATTCAGAACTGCAAACTCAAGTGCTTTTAATCCCAATTAAAACCTCTTTGGGTTTTTTTGGAGATGCTTTTTCTCTGTTAGATTTTTGTGGAAGGCTAGCTGTAGTTAACATGCTTGCTCTTGGCAGTAGATCAACCTCACAACAGATAATCTTCCTCTTGCAGCCCAGACCATTTTTCAAGCAGTGTTTCCTTGTGTCAGCCCCTCTGAGAACCTTCCTGATAGATGTGAAAGAGATCAAATTTTTTTCCAAAGTTATGCAGTGCTTGCTCATGTTGACTTGGAATAATACTCTGAGCATGGTAATGATTTTTGTTCATGTAGGAAAAAATGTTTTCTCTCCTTGCTTAATCTTGTTAAAGTTGCCATAAGCAACTGTTTCTACAGTTGTTTTCAAATATCAGCAAGAAATACTGATGTTCCGTCTTCAGAAGGCTTTATATGTAGATTAAATGTAGAAATATTCTAGCAAGTGACCTAACCATGTCACTGAAGCATGTCCTAGATAGGTTTCGTCATAATTGCCTGAAAATGTCAAAGATAAAAGGTAGGAAGTTGATTTTGCTGCTCTGTGCAGCAATTCTAATTATTTCAAGTGTGTATGGCGGCTAAAACAGATTGAAGGTGAGTGTAATTCATTCCATAAGTAGCTCAGAAGTTTTAAACTCTGTCAGTTAAAATGTGATTTTAGGAAAGGTGTGTAATTGGCAATTTATTGAATACTGAGATTATTTTTGAATGAAAATGTCATTGCTCCTGTTTCTGCCACTGGCATTGGACATGCTCTTCASATCCTGGACAAGAGACCACTAGGAGTCATGTCCTTACAGTGATGCTTTCTGTCTCTGACTCATGACTGCAGTTCAAGGCTATGTTAAGCAACCCTTTGAGGCTGAGTTGTATCCTCTACCCCAATTAAGAATCTCTCTGAGATAAGTATTTAGAGTTAATATTGAGAGAGAGTATTTGTAAAATTAGCTCAAAACCAATGATATCAGCAATTTAATTCCCCTCCCCACCCCCCCCTAAAAAAGTGTCCTGGAACCATAGAGCTTGCTTGAGCTTTCTTCTTGAAGAGGTTTGGTATAGCAGGGATGCAGGCATGTTGTGAAAGACTTTTGCTTTCCTGGTGGAAACACTTTGTATTACATTACATTTGAGTCAAGGACTTCAGACATGTTGTGGAAAAGCCTACACGTGTGCCCGGCTCGTGTTGTCTGGAAAAAAACAGCAGTTTGTTTGCGAGTGGTTAACCTGGAGAATCTTCTGAAAACCTGTTTCTAGTGCCCATGTAAGACGTTTGGGTTTGCAGCTGGCACGCTTTTTTAAGAGCCTATCATTATAACCTTGCCTTAACTTGCAAATTATGTTGTCCAGGTCATGAAAGTGGTATACTAGTATAGCTAAAAGGGCTCCTACATGTTCAGGCTGACTTGCTACTTAGGATTGTCTTGGTTTTGTCATTACAAGCAGACAAGCTACAGACATATAAAGCACTTCTATGCGGCTATATTTGCAACACCACAATGTATTGGTATCCACATTTTTTTTTTTAAGAGGTAAGAAATTCACAAAATAATCCTCTCCTGTCCTTAATAAGACTGTAAAAGCTGCAAGGATGAAATCTAATAAAACACACTTGGTGTCAATGATTTAAAAGTTAGATCGGTAACACTTTCTTAGTGGCTGCACTTCAACAGTTATGCTCATGAAAACATGATTTATATATTGATGTGGTACAAGCAGCCTGCAAAATGTGTGCAATGTGAATTTTTAGCTGTGTAAAACTCTACTTGTAGATGTTATTTGTTACTGATAGCTATTAATATATCTCATGAAGGATTGTCCTAAGCATTGGACTAAACCTGAAGGGCTCAAGATACTTTGAGCTGTATTGATCTGTAAATTGGGTGGTCTACTCCTCTTTACTGGGAAAAGTAACCTTTTTGAAGACAAGTCTTTTGACTAATTCCTGTTGCGCATTTTTCTCCTTTAAAATCTAGAATTACATGTTATGAAAATAATGATTATTATCTTGGGTTATCTGAATGATTGGTTCTGCCTTAGAAAACCACAAAGGATCTTCAAAACACACRGCTGGCCAGACTACTTGATTCTTCTGCGTTTCTGTGTAATGGGCATTAATTCTTTAGTTGTGAGTATTGCAAAGGAGAGATTCCTTTGAGGGCTGCAAAAAAACTGATGCCTGTTGTGAAGATAAATGAATGCAAAACATCGAGAAGCAATTTCTTGGTCTGGCTTCAAAAAGAAAAGTTGACACTATTAAAAGAAAACAAAACCCAATCTGAAACATGCTCTGCACATGCAGTGAATGTTATTTTGCAAGTAAAACTGTTCTTTCTGGAGTGCAGCAGCCTGTGTGGATTCTTCAGGTTTGTCTTGAGGAGCAATGAAATTGGGCATGGTCCCTCCTGCAGCATATTTATGCTTAGATATTGCTCTCTTTGGCTGTTAATAGTGCCAATTTAAGGCTACTTTTCTCTGCAGGAGTAAATTGTGCACTTTCAGAGGAACTTGACTGCATCCTGTGATGTATAATACGCGTTCCAGGTGCAGGCTAACTAAAACGGATTGAAGGTGAGTATAATCCACGCCATAAGTAGCCCTGAAGTTTAACTCGCTCCAAAATTTGGCAGCTAATGCTTGGACCTATGCAGGTCTCCAGGTGATGCTTTTTAGCTTCAAACTGATCTTTGTTATAAATGTTAGAATAGCAGCGAAATGGATACTCATGTGATACTCCAAGTTTCTGAGAGATTTTTTCCAACCAGAAGCCCATGGGGACATCCTCTCTGCAAGAGAGACGAGGAGCTGCCAGCTTTCTTTGAGTTTAGTAAGCTTGTCCCTAAAGTGCACCCTGGCTCTGGCGGAAGAACAAATATTGCAGGGCAYGGACTCGCTCTGTATGAATCACAGGTGCATATTTTGCACCATCTGCATTTAAACACTTTGCTTGATTTGAGATATATAAAGTTACTGTATCTTTTCCCCAGAGGCTGAGCTATTCATTTACTCTGGAATTGAAACAGGGGAAAAAAACCCTACTGTTGTTAACAGATTAAAAAGGGCAGTCTRCCAGCCATTCTCGTGTACAATTTACACTGCAGCTAGGAGCTGGGCTTTTTGTTAAGAGCAACTCAAATAATAATAATTAAGAAAAAAGAAAAGCAAGCAGACAGAAGTAACCCTGAACAAAACAGAAACCAAAACTAACAGAGGAAGCATCTGCTATACAGATGAACTGGTGTAGGTGAGGGAGGAAAAAAACAAGCAACCTGAGACCGCTAAAGATTTGCTTCGTATACCAAAAACCTGCTGTTTTGAGAGGGGAGAAGTGGGTGAGTTTTGCAGTCTGCACAGCAGCCTGAAAAGTGCTGCAGTAGTTCCCACTGCAGTTCTTACTGTGTAATCCTGAGCAGAAGGAAGCTGGCTAATAAGTGGCAGAAGATGCTGAACTGAGATGCAGAATGGCTGCGACTTAGCTCTTGCTTCGTTTAGGTGAATTAAAACACTCTTTTCCAGGGCAGCTTCAGTTCTGTTCTTCAGTGTAATTTCAATGAAATGAGGAGTACAGCGAGGAGGAAAGGAAGCTGGTTGCAGCACCTGCRTTTATTTTCCACCAGCATCGTTGAGCAGTACAGCACTTGTGTTGTGGTAAGGTCTCCAGCCCCTGGAGTCTCTGGGGTGTTTACCTTTATCCGTGGCTTGATAAATGCTGGGGTGGGTGGGCTTGTTGGCTAGCRTGTTCTGCAAGAAAGTCTGGCACAGGAGAGGTGCCCTTGCCCTGCGGACCCCTTCGGTTCCTTAAGGAAGCTGAGAAGCGCACAATCAGAACTGAGAAATTACCTGGCTATGGCATTTGCAGTGACAACTGAGAGAGGTGCTTGTTGCTGCAGCAAAGCAGTTTGTTTTTCACTGTATCTGGACTCATGTGTGACAGCCAGCTTTTAGCTGTGAAGTTTCCGTTAATGCTTTCATTAGTGCTGTTTTCGTTTGTCATCCTGGGCTAAGGATGCTGCTTTACCCGTGAACGCTGAAGGAGGCAGGCTGCTTTTGCTGCTTGCTTTCCTTATTGCCAGAAGCCCTGCTGGTATGAGGTGRGAGAAGAAATTAGAGGGAATATTGGTTTAGCTGCATGCCTAAAAGTTGGATGCCAAATGCCAAGAGTGCGTATGGTGTGCCCGTGGGGTGCGCTGCCGACACAAGAGTCCAGTGAGCAGCAGAGAGGACAGACTGCTTGTATTGCCGCTGCTGTCAGCTCTCGTTTCTTCACGGCTCAGAGACTGTGAATAAACAGGCCCTATTGACAGGATGTCCTGGTTTTAATGTGCTCTGTGGAGGGATTTGTCTGCCCTGAAGCACAACACGTTTCTGCGTGCGCCGCTCCAATAGCACTGTTTACAGGAGTTGCATTGATTCAGTGCAGCTCTTCCTCTCCTCTGCCTTCAAACAAAACTTCAGGAGGAACTGCGTTATGGTTTCGTAATGCTCTAAAGTGTTTGGATGCGTTATGTATATAGGCATGGAAAAGGAGGGTATCTTCTGTATGTCGGCTGGGAAAGGAGAGTGTTTTTGTGCATGTGTGGGAAGGCAGTGCTATGTTCCTCGAGCAAGCGTGTGTATGGGGAGGAGTGAAGGGAGGGAAGGTGCTGGTCTGGTAGCCAGGTGTGCTGAAAGCACCTTGTTTACTGAGACAACAAGTGTTGCAACTGCAAAAGGTTTCAYGCCCTTTGAACCAGGACCTGGTGGCTAATGCCACATTGTTTATTTTCACCTCTCTGTGGAGCTTGCTGGTGAAAGCAATTGTGATCATCACTTTGATTTCTGCTGTTTGTAATGCCTACACTTGTCAGGTCAGATTTTCTTTCTTCTCTTTTAATTAATTAGTGAGAGCATCCATATTTTTCTGTCATAACATTTTAATGACTTAGTTGATGTACCTCCAAGGCACTTTTGTGTGGCTTGGAGGCTACATAGATTGATTGACCCTGCTTGGGAAGCCTTGGCTTCTTGCGTTCGAGGGTACAGAGGTGAGCGCCTGGCTGCTTGAGCGCTCGCGAGTGCTTGAAGCAGCTTCTGGGAGCAGGAAGTGTGTGACGAGCGCTGAGAAACAGGAAGGTTTGGTCACCAAAGTGGAAGGTAGCTGCAGCAATGCACAAAGGCTTCCTCTTGCTCACATGCAGCTTCTGACGGCGGGGCAGAAGGCTGGCAAGGTGCCTTGGCAAAGCAGCCAAGGTTTGGAGGACAAAGCAAAGAAGGGACTGCCTCCTGGAATAAAGTTTTATTGTTAGTTTGTTCTGGATGGTTGATTGCCGTATGTAGAAGCATCTTTGATCTCTGCTCTGTGTTACTGGTGTCACATCTACTCCTGGTTCGTGGAAGCCAGAGATATCCTCCGTGTGAGCCAGTAACCTGTTTCTGAGACTTTATTGCATGTAGGCATCTTCTGACAGAGCAAGGTTAACTTAGTGTTCATCAACTTCCTCCTTGCCATGAACATTAATGTTAACAAGAAAAGTTTTGTATTGAACGAAAAACTCAGCCAAAGCTGCCCTGGGGTGGTCTGACAGGCTTGCTTGTGCCTGGTTTCATCTCTAGACGCTTGCTTTGGAGTCAAGGTCTTGACATTTAAGCTGCCAGAGGTCACAGGAAAAAAGGAAAGTGGCTTAAGCGCTGTTCAGCAGTGTGACACATGGCTGTTTTTTTTCTTTCTTTTTTTTTTTTTTTTGGTATGTGTAGTGTTTTTTACAGTCTTCCAGCATCATCTACTGATGAATGGTTTTGGTAAGTGCTTATTGTGGGAAGCTGTAGCATAGAGAGGCTATCTTGGCCTATCTTAARCTCGTCCTAATTGGTGGCATAAGAGTTGCATAAGCACAGTCTGCTTGCTGCAGTGTCTCAAGATCACAGAGGTCGATGTGGTGCCGATGTCTAGGCAAATGGAGATGCCTCTTGCCCTCACAGATTTCCTTTGTGAAGCTGGTGGCTTGTAGATCCTGAGGACTGTTGCCTTTCGTAACAGGCAGTTGGTGAGAAGGGTGGTTGTGGACACTGGATGAATTCTGTGCAGCTCATTTGGGAAGTCAGTCCTGGAGTTGGAGCTGCCTTTGGGTTGATGAAAGAGAATTGGGCTTCTCATCCATGTGAACAGTTGCGGTTTCAGTTTCAGGATGACACACTATGGAGAAGACAGCACAGGCTGTATCTCACCGCTTAGGGCTGCGGGCCAGGGCAAACAGTGTTCCCTGTGAATCTGCTGCCCACAAAGGAGCAGGTTGCTGTTGAACTCTACAAGGACAGTGAGAAGCATCCATGATTGCTGTTTGGTCGGCTCATATTGCGAAGCCCTGCAGGGAAAAATCTCATAATGTGCGAGGGCACAGGGCTCAAATATTGGGGCCCAAACCACTCTCAGCATTGGCTGTAATGCCAAGACATGATAACTAAAGAGGGTAAGACCTGGCACATGGGCTGCAGCAAGAGTCTGTCTCAGCCAGTGTCCTATCTGGTGACAACCCAGCTGGATCCTTAGGGAAGGAGAGAATGAGTTACTGGTTTTAGTACCTACAGATAGTCCTGTTTGCCCTGCTACTTTTCAGATGCTTTCTGTAGCTTGTTCTTAGTAGCAGAACATGCTACAGTTCAGTTCTGTGTCACGGAAGAAGCATTTCCTCCTTTTGTTAGATTTTTTTTTTTTTTTTTAATACGCTGCCTGATGGTCTTTCACTGTGAATAATCGTTCTCCATTCCAGACGTACTTTGCATGAAACCAGTGGCTCCTGCAGGCTGTTTAGTTTCTTCTACAGTGCATAGATACCTTTTTTTTGTGATGCCCGCAACTTAATATTGCATGACGATATGTTGTGTGCCTTGACTTTGCTGCTCTGGAGTGTGCTTGTAGGCCAACACTTTGTGGAGTTGAAGAATGTGAAGAGAGTTGAGACAGACCTAACCAAAGAGAAAATGGGATGATAGCAGCCTTGGTTGAAAAAGCACCCTGTGCTTCATTGCTTTGACATCGTTGGTGGAGATGATGTTGAATGTGTATTGTGGAAGAGGAGTTTGGAAACATGCCCGTGTGACCCTGTATCTGTTACCTAGCAGCTGTTTTTGTTGCACTTTATTCTCTTTGCATTTATTGCATTTATTCTCTTGTTGGTAGTTTGCCAGTCTCTGTGCATTCTGTAGTTGGGCATCCTTTGTACTGACTGTCTTTCCAGCTAAAAGTGAAGTGAGAATGATGCTTGCTAACAGCATGATCTCACTGGTTCCTCAGCAGGCAGGCAGGAGTAGGAAGCTTTCTCCATTTAAAGTACTGAAAAATGCAAAGGAACTTATTTCAGTTTTCCAAATGCTGAAATAATAAAATAGCAGCCATATTTCCTCGAATTGCCAAAATTGCCATCCAAAYCAAATGCATGCAAAGCCCAAATCACATCTTCAGTGCAAGAACACTACTAGTTATGATGGCTTGACAGAAATAGTACTACACCTAGTACTACACCATTTTTGGCCTTTGGAAGGGGGAAAGTAAGCCTGAAGAGTGATCATGCTATATAATAAATATGCATGTTCCTGGCAGCTTTGTTTACTCTGTTGTATGGTCACGAGAGTGCTGTGTTGTGTGGGGGCTTTTTTTCTGGTCTTTCTTTAGCTCTGGATTTCTTTACATGCCTGTGAATCTCTCTGTGTGTATGGTTGTATTACTTAGTATATTGACTTCAGAGGTAAAGGAAAGGCTGTGCCCATTCTTGTGAATGATGAGAGATCTTGCTTGAGGTTACTGATTAAGTGAGTAGGCTAGAACTTAAGCCTACAGATTTCTATTTTTAAGACAAGCCTTGCATTTTCTCCGTGCTGATGGATGTTGAAAGGATTTGAGATCCAGTAGCATCAGAGAAGAAACTGAGTGACTGATTTTGGCAAAGCCCCTCCCATGCATTTTGTTGTCTTTCCAATGATATTTCTTTAAAACTGTCCCCCTTCCCCTCCTTTTGGGGGCTGATGTTAAATCAGCTACCTTACAGGTGCTTGGGGATGGTGCCAGGTGCTACAGAAATGCTGAAAATTTGCTCTGATGTAATATATAAGTGCCTTCAGTTGAAGCTAAGAATATTTAAGTGATTGAGAAGATCCATAGTTATATCCACATACAAGATCTACAGTCAACAGTGCTGTGAGGAGGAGCCCTTATCTGTGACTAGGGCTCCTAAATGGTAGGATGATTAAATTAATTGCTTATGTGTCTAAGTAGAGGAAATAGCTGCCTGCCTGGCTGTGAGGGCGAGGTGGGACTTTTCCTCTAGTCTCGCTTTGCGGGTAGTTGTGCGGTACCYGTCACAGAAGACCTATGTGCACCACTTCACTGTGTGAAACAGTGAACGTGACCAACCGTTAGAAAAGGGTGACAAATGATTTTGAGCCATTGAGTTGTCACTGAGGGATGCAAGTGCTGGGGACGGGGTGGCAGAGATGTCTGTGTGTGTAGTGAGTGCTGGTGTTTCTGTCTAGCAAAGTTGACTGGCATTTTGGGCAATGGGGCAAGTTAGTCTTTTTGTATTCCTTGTGGTTTTCTGCTGGTCTCGTGCAAAGTTCAAAGCCTATCCTGTTTTTGAAATAAAATTTGTAGCTTGTTTTTGTAGGGCACACTGCTAGTTTTATGCAGGGCCGTTTGTGACATCTATTTCAACAAGAGAGTAGAGGTGATCTGTGTGTACAGCAGCCAGATCTGTATTTATGACCCATGTCAAAGAATCATGTTTTTTTTTTTTTTCTTTCCACTAATGGAAAAATGCAGATGGTAGTTAAAAAGCTAAATTGGTATGTTAACACTGAGTTTTCTATGAAGTTCTTTCTGTTTGTGCATGCCGAATTTGTTCATGCCGAATTTGTTCTTTATCTGAGACCRGAATGTGGCTGAAGTGACTTCAGCAATAGCAGCAGCAAAACCAGGCTGCTGTTATCTGCTCTTTGGGTTCTCTGAATAGCACCAGCTAAAGAGCTACACTTGCAGGGTTATATTTGTGCCAGTTAAGAGGCATGTTCTCCAGTAATACAATACTTCTCTTATCCTTACAAATGCTTTGTTTTTTCTGGCAGGGTCAGTGATCTTTCAGACGTGGGACAGCAAGCTTTTGCAAAAAGATGGGTAGCCACTATTGAGCAGCTTGTTGAGTGATGTAGTGATGGGGCATCCAGGAGCAGTTGAAAAGTCCTGCATAGGACTATAGGTTAGTAACATCTTCTGTCTTGTCTGCTTGGCCAGCAAATTGCTTTCTGTCTTGGTTTGCTGTGATCCATCCTCCATTATCCATCCTTCTCCCCTGCCATCTGGATTCAGTGATGCAGCATGCTTTGGGTGTGAATTCCATGCTTCAATAAAGCCGAAGTAGGATGTTACAACATGACTCCTCACAAACAAGCAGTTTCTGTGAGTAAGACTGTTGAACCACAAATCACTGGGGGCTGCATGTGTGGTCCTGGGAAGGGCCATGACATGTTGTTTGCTGCTGGAGGTAGGGGAATAGGTTGAGTGGCCCTTGGTTCAATACTAGTTCCCTCTATTAGAAGCAGTGCTAAAACTTGTGGGAATTCAAGTTTTGAGTCTTTATTTCAAGCAGCTTTCTTTGGTCTTTCATGTTCTTGAAGAACCATGAGGCAGCGCAGAACCAGAAATTTGTGTCTCAGGTTGTGTTCTGCCGTGGGCATGTCCCCCTTCTGGATGGAGAAGGGGAGAATGGACCAAAGATGACAAATGTTACACATTAAGTAAGGTGACTAACTAGTGGGCAATTAGGAGTTAATGCTCCAAATGACGTGGTTGTGAGCTTGCCTTCTGTGGGGCTATTGGTGTGGCCACGTGCCTTTTCCACTGCAAGTTGCCACATGGCAGAGTGTGGCTTTGCAAAGCAGAGTTAAATGCTGTTGAAGGGCTTTCTCCTCATCTTCTGCCTTCCTCTTGGAGAAGAGCCTGCCAAGTGCCTACCTCTTGCAGCTCTGAAATCAGGGCCGCTCTGCATGGAGCTTGGTATCCCCCAAGGCACAAATTTGTCTTGTGATTTTGGAGTGGCTGTGCTTCCAGGGTTATTCTGAGCCAACCCTGAGGTTTTGATTTAAAAAAATAAATTAAATTTAATGAGGAAAAATGAAACGAGAGCTGTAGATACTTGTGAAGCTCTTCAGCAGCRGCTTGTGTTTTGACTGGAGGCTGAGCCTCTCGTTAGCTCAGGAGAGCAGGAAGCCTTGTGCAGGTTGGGAACTAGTTAGCATCAGCAGTTGTGTTGAGCATGTTTTATATCCTCTTGCCAGAGTGTCTGTCAATGCCTGTGTTTACAAACAGACTATCTCATTAGTTAGGGCAGGCAGATAATGTGGCAGGGGGCCCAGGTTTGGGTAAGCTTTTGGGCAGCTTGCTTGAAGGAGGAGGCAGTTGCTGAAGCATTCACAAACTTGACTGTGAGCAATGAGCAAACTCTTCCTGGCTTCCAGGCAGAGGAGGAGCTGCCTTGCTCATTCCCAAGGAGGTGGCAAAAAAAAAAGCTTTGGGAACGCACTGCTTCCTGTCATGCTCCTGTGCATTAACTCTCAGTGCATCTCTGCAGTTTTTATGATGATCAGCCTTGCCAGCTACTGGCAGACAATGAGTTGGATATTCCCATAATAAATTTCTTCCTTCAAAGTCATAAGAGAGGTCTGCCAGACTGCTTTCAGGGAGGGTAGTTCTTCTGTTTTTTCTCCCATAAGTTACATGAAAAGGAAAACGTTTTGTTGGTACTTACTTGAGACTGAATGAGTGTCATAAAAAAAATGGATTTTGATATCCAGTAATTTGCAACATGCAATGTTGCAATGGCAATGCRGATGTCTCGTGCAAACTCCTTTGTTAGGTTAGCTCTTTTTTTCTTTTCCTGCTTATATAAAGAAGTATAAGACCCTTTGTAATGTTATTCCCATATATTTAGAAGTAAGAGCACAAAGGTTAAGCCTTTAAACACCTTCAGTCTTCCCCTTTCTCGCAAGATTGAGAGGAAGGGTCCTGGTGCCTTGTTTAACTGGATTTGCCTAGCATGAACTCAGCTGATGCTTCTGCCAGACCCTACAAGCCTGTAAAATGGGGTATGTTATCTCCAAACGTGCATCATCTTTCATCACTCAGTATAATGAATGGGGCACACCTATTTTGAGATGTTTTTGTCTGACAATAGTTTACTAACTTACCCTGAATTCTTTGTGATTGGGGATGTTATCTTAAGTTTTTATGATTAATACTGAGGAGTCACTGTGGTATTTTGCTTGAACTTGTGTCTGCTTTTGCACTTCAAAGAGTGCAGCTCCATTTTGTATAAACAGAGCTTTTACAAAAGTAATCATAGTTACTCTGACAGGCTCTTGTGGAGCCAACAGTAGGCTGCGGGAATTTCCCCAAATTGTTGTCTTGTTTTCCTTTTCAAGCTTTCTCCTGTTTTTCTCCTGCTTAGAAGTAACGCTGTGGATGGTGGCAGGAGCAGAGAGAAGTCAGCAATTCCAGAGTTAACTTATCAGTTTGTCCTTGGTTCACCCCTCTTACTTATCTTTCCACAGCAATCTTGAGAGATGACATTGTTAGCCAGAAGAAATATATTTCCTTTTAAGTGGAAAAAAAAACAGAATTGAGAGTTGCCTTGGTCAAGTACAAAGAATTCAGATGCTCTGCTCTTATCTGCTCTATCTGAGCTGTGCCCTGCTTTAATGCTCGACTGAAAGTTGGATGGAGTAGTGATATAATGGAAACTTTGGTGTGACTAAACCTCGCATCCACTATTCCCACAGGAAATCCGGGCAATGCCTTTGACTCGCACCAGCAAACTGTTGTCGTTGTGGATATTGGACTACAACGGCACAAACATATCAGAGCGCTTGCAGCCACCATGTGTTTTGGGACATAGATTTATGCAATGACCTTTCTGGCATAGTTTATCTGTTGCCTAATGCTCTGTGGTTGCTGGAAGCTGGCAGTGTTTAGGGGATGTCCGAGTTTAGCAGAAGGGTTCTCATTTCATCCGACAGCGTGAGAAACCAGCTAACTATTTTGTGCCTYGATTCCTCCCTTTAAGAATGCATTCTTTAAATTGAGATATTAAACTACCTATCTTCATATCTCTATGGCATAAACTGTCAYAGATGTACTGTTGACAATAGCATATTGAGAGCTGGCAAAAGCAGGCTGCTGACTACTTTGAAATGAATCAAAGACTGCCTTGTTTAAATGGAAGTGTGTCCCAATTCCTCGGCACCAGTGCCACGTTATTCCCTGTTGAATCTGGTGCAGTTTCGTACAGGCAGGCAGAATATCTTTTTGTGCGTCATTTGTGGAATAGCCTACTTAACAGGATAGGACATGGCTTAAGTTTTCTGTCATAGAATCAGTAAGGTTGGAAGGGGCCTCTGGAGATCATCTAGTCCAACCTCCCTGCTCAGCAGGGTCACCTAGAGCATGTTAGACAGGGCTGCATCYAGVCRGGCCTTGAGTATCTCCAGAGAAGGAGACTCCACAACCTCTCTGGGCAACCTGTTCCAGTGCTCCGTCACTCTCACAGGGAAGAAATTCACCCTCACGTACAGGCAGAACTTCCTGTGCTTCAATTTCTGCCYATTGCCTCTTGTCCTGTCACATGGGACAACTGAAAAGTTTGTCCCTGTCCCCCTGACATCCTCCCCTCAGATACTTGTACACGTTGATAAGATCCCCCCTCAGTCTTCTCTTCCCCAGGCTGAAGAGGCCCAGCTCTCACAGCCGTTCCTCAGATGGCAGGTGCTCCAGCCCTCTGATCATCTTTGTAGCCCTGTGCTGGACTCTCTCCAGTAGCTCCCTGTCTCTCTTGTACTGGGCAGCCCAGAACTGGACACAGTCCTCGAGATGAGGCCTCCCCAGGGCTGAGTAGAGGGGCAGGATCACCTCCCTTGACCTGCTGGCGACACTCTTCCCAATGCAGCCCAGGAGACCATTGGCCTTCCTGGCCACAAGGGCACCTTGCTGGCTCATGGTCAACTTGTCATCCACCAGCACTCCCAGGTCCTTCTCTGCAGAGCTGCTTTCCAGCAGGTCAGCCTCCAGCTTGTACTGGTGCCTAGGGTTATTTCTCCCTAGGTGCAGGACCCTGCACTTGCCGTTGTTGAACCTCAGGAGGTTCCTCTCTGCCCAGCTCTCCAGCCTGTCCAGGTCTATGCTGCTCTATTTTTTGCAGGAAATTTTTGCAGTTATTAAGGTTAAAAGCTTCTATTTGTAAAAGCTTAAATCTTGGAGCGTGACTCCCTAATAACATGTGGTGGGTTTTGGAAAGAAGTTAGTCCCTTAAAATTACCTATAAGGGATGTTACAACCATTAAGTCATGTTTAAGTTCTTTTTCTTTGTGCAAATGGTACATAAGGTTGTTTGAAAGCTGAGCTACTACTGTTTATTTTCTTAAAAAAAATAATAATAATGGACCGTTCATCTTAGGCAAATGTCCCTTTTTTAAGAGGCCTCTTCATTTTTTCAGTTATGGCTTTTTTTTGCGTGGGAGCCACTCTGTTCCTTCCATCTAATTTCTGTGCTCATGCGTCTTGGTGTTCCCATTTCAGAAAGGAGGGCACAGGTGCAGCTGACAAACTTCCAAACCCAGCGGTACAGAAAAGCGTCAAAAGTTCTGGGGCAGTAAAAATGAGCAAGAAAAACCCTCCAAAACTCCTTAAACATCATCTGCCTTGTAAAGGCCCCGTAATAACTTGTTGCTATTGGAACTGAATAATCTTTTAATAACCAAAAAGAAATGGAGAGTTTCTGTAAAGAGCACTGAATAATTTTCAAAGCAAATTAGATGGTTTACCCATCTGATGTTGCCACTGTGGTGTCAAACCCTAKGACTTAAAATGGGGCATTTGAGTGTTCCTGAACTGCAGGACCTGTAAGAGTTCTCTGTCTCCATATTCTGTGGTGGTGGCGCTGGTGGTGGTATTGGCATTTCTCACGCTGTGATGCAAGGTGACACCCGGTAGTCAGAGTCGATGCTTGCCTAGTGTTTGCCCAGTCTCTAGTGTCTTGTGAGGGGTGCCCAAATACAGCTGTCATGGTTGAAGTAAGTTTGAGTTAGGCAGTATTTTTCTATGACTGTGTTAAGTTTCTGAAGAGTGATTTTTCCTTCCTCTCTGCCTCTCTTAAGTCTTCTGAAAGCCTATTGAGAGAAAAGGGGGGTGACTTTCTTCAAGAGCAGCTGAATACCATGCCCTGGTTGCCATGGTTTTTAAATGAAGTGTTTCAGAGGATGTACAAAAGCATCTTTAGCACTTGCAGTACAAGGAGAATGAAAGGACACAGATTATGTCAGCACTGCAATGAAAGTCATCCGTTTATTGTTGGGGGGTGACCCCATTTGGATAGTATTTACGGAGTGGGAGGAGAGACTGGACCTGTTTCAGCTGACTTTTGAGCCTAAAATGTACTTCCAGCCTTTGCCTAGTGATTGCATTGGCTGCGACTGGGTAAGCAGGACTGTGGGGAGGGTGTTCCCCTGTGTGTCGGTGCCGTGACGTGTCCCGTCTTGGCTGGACGCACGCTGCCAAAAGGGTTGATTCACGCTTCATTTCTCTGTGCTGTATTGTACTGCACGGGGGGGGGGGGGGGAGAAAATTAATTGTCGGAGGGAACCTGCCTGCTGAGTTTGTAATTGGAAAGCTTTTTAATCTCCAGAGAGTRTATAATTTGCAGACCAGTTGCAGTTAAGCAAATCTGGCTGCTGAAGCGTTTRAATTCGGTGAGTCTGAGCTGGGCACATTCAGCAACAGGCAGGATAAAAAAAAAAAATATATCTGTCCTCACGGTGGCCACTGTAATCCATCTGTTGGCAGTCTCCGGCGTGTGCACACAGTATTTAGTAATTAATTAGAGGCCATTGCTTCCGGYGCTAGAGCCGCTTGGGTGAGGAGGCCGTCGTCATGCCAAGAGCGAGCCACCTCGTGAGCTGAAGGCTGCGACCCTGTAAGGGAGCGATGAAGGTAACAGCTTGTTAAGGCTGCGTGCAGTGGGGTAGCTCTCTGTGGTTTTCTTTTCCCTCCCTAAAAGATGACAGGCAGTTTGTTTTTAAGCATCACCTGCATTGTGTTTTCCTGCCCCCTTCTCTTCTTGTAGCCAAGATTATGATGAAGAACTTCCTTTTCATCTTAAAGGATTTTGTGTTGCTGCCTCTGTACACCATCTGTATCTTCTGCTGGAAGGCTCTTATCCGCCTGTATAAACAATTTTGGTTCTGTTGCGAGTAATGCACTGTTTGTAGATCCTGGAAAGGAGGCAATTTCTTGGATTTTTTTTTTTATAGGTTTCCTGAGTCAGCAGAACAGTTTCCTTTCCAGAAAAAAGGAGGCTCGGGATCATCTGTCTTTCTCTCTCTTTCCTTGCCTAACATGTCTTGAATGCACTGCCACTCACTATGAAATCTGGACCCCTGAGGCAGTAAAGKCATCGTTTCATGAGACAGGGTATACGGGTTTAATAAATTTGGCATGCTGAAGGGTTGTATCCTCCCTTCTTCTTTGTATCTGTAACTTACCTTGGGCGGGTTCTTGATCGCAACTTTAAAGGTGTTTCAGTTTGTTGAAAGGGAGGAGAATAAACCAAGGAAGAAAGTAGGAAGGTTTTCCACTACATTGGTGAATTAGCGTCTGTAACCTTCTTCTTCGCTGTGAGAGTGCACATCCTGCGGGAGAGGAGCTTTGAAGTAAGCAGCAAGACTTTGTTAGAGAGCTCGACCCTTACTAGGCACAAGAGTAGATGCCTGGGAGGAGATGGCCATAAACATAAGAAGGGACTGTTTGAATTTGCCGCTTTTGAGACGCAATCAGCTGCAAAGCGCAGGTGCATCGAAAGCCTGGCTGCACTGGTTCCCTTGTCACAGCCCCACTTCTGCGTTAATGGGACTTTCTCCTCCGTAGGAGCCAGTGTCCGGTACTTTAGGTTTGCAAAATATCTGCTGGCTGAAGCAGCTTTCTTGTTTGTCTGCTGAAATATCCAAACGATTTTAAACAGAGGTGTTACTGCACAGTGGGAGGCTACAGTGGGCAGACGAACTAAGTAGCGTTTATCTCATGGGGCCAGGCCAGCGCACGTTATTTTACCGTTCAGAACTCTTCTGTGTGCCTTTTTCCTCTTGATTTCTTTTTTCCTGATCAAATTTGATAATACTAGTAAAAGTAAAGAGTAATGAAAATTGAGGAACTTGTGCTGCCTCTTACGTAGCTGTTGCTTGAAGAGTCTAATTGGTGTGTAGCTCATAGTTTCATGAGAAAAGAGGTAAGAACAACCACTTTGCTTTCCTGTGACAAATTTAGCTCTGCGTAACTTAAGATAGGAGAGTAATTGGACATGATGTTGTTGCCCTTTTCTTGATTGAATTCTGTAATCTTAATCCATTATCTAATAGCAAGAAGACTTCCTAAGCTTGGAAATGAATTTTACTTTCTTGGAGAGAAAGATTTCATCTTAATCTGCCTGGGGAATTCTCTCTGTATCCTTGCACGGATTAAAAGCAGCAGCTGTGAGATGGCTCACTTGAGATCATGCATGGAGAAATCACCCGTAGCGCAAAGCATTAAGGACAGCGTACGCCAGCCACGTGTGAGTTGAAAAGATGCTTTGCAGACTTGAACAACAGGAGGAAGAAATTCTCTCTGAGTTGGAGTTGGTCAGGGGAACAGCAGAGAACTGCAGGCATGGGGAAGGCACGCTGCACACCACCTCCAGGAGCCTCGTGTGGGGCCTCTTCAGGGCATCGCTGTGTTTTTGCAGATGTGGCTGGTTGCTGGGCCAACAACAACATGTTGAATCACCGTCAGGACACCCCTACCTTGCAGTAGGGTTGGAAGGTTTCAGCACACGGTTGGCCACTGTTTAGTGGCCCTGTCATTCTGGCTCATCTCCAAGACACGTAGCTGGTTATGCAGCTAAAATGAACCTCCCACAAACTTCCCCTTGGCTTTGTCTGTTATATCTGTAAGCTCACGCCTGAGGAGCAGCTTTGAGGAGCAGCTTTCTGCTGCCGCTTCTGCCTTTGTGGAGTCCTGTAGTGTGGTCTGTACAAGGGCTAACCGTAGGGGTGGTCTGTCACTCAGCCATTCTGCCCGGTAAGCCGGCTACTTCCAGAGCTCCCTGGGATTGAAGAAGGCGAGGAAAAAAAAAAACAAAAAAACAAAACTTTAGTGTTAGTATGTAGCATTAGGATTGATTACTATTTTTCCCCTTCTTTCTGATAGGGTTTCTTCTAGAGATTTTACATATCTGCAGTTTATAATTGAATTTCTTCTGGCATTTAACAGCTTTAAAAAGGACTAAATCAGCTACCRGCTGGAGTTGTGGTCAGGTATGCATGAAGAGGCAGAAACTTTCATGTCCTCCTCTTCTAAAGGAGAAAGCAAAAAGGGGAGCAGAAGAGCTGAGAGCTGTCCTGTGACAYGAGCTATTCTACACTTATAGCCACAACCCTGCTTTAAACAGTATGGGGCTGTGTTTGGTGATGCTCTTTTAATTACCTGTGTGACCGTCAGCTTTGCAAGGGCGCAGCTGAACCACTGGCTTTGTCCATGTGCCACGTTTGTGGTCTGTAAGCCTGGAAAGTGGCATTTCTGCCACTGCTCTTCTCTGGGAAAGGTCTTTGGGGTGGTCTTAGCCTGGGTTTCAGTGCAACGCTCCTGCCTGTTTTTCCCTAATAACTATTTAATCTTTTGACCTGCTGCATCTATATTTGCCGGAGTAAAATCTGAGGAGTTAATTTCCTCCTTGATGGCTAAGGAATGGGAAATGCAGTCCAAAGTTAGAGCTCCCATGGAGGGAGAGGCAGACAGACCTCTGCTGCAGCCTCTGGCAGCTGCTGGCTCTCTTGCACTGGGCATCCCATCCAGAGCAGGAGCAACATCGTTTTCCTCTTGCCTGGACACTTGTTACTGGAGATGCAAGGGGGAAAACTCATTGGGCAGAGGGAATAAGTCCTTAGAAAATTGGGCTTTATTAGTTATTCTGTGGACATCTTAACTTGCAGACTGACGACTCAGCAGGATTTGAGCCCTGCTGCTGCCAYGTGACGTCCTAAGAGCAGCCTGTGCCAGGGCCTTGGCTCCAGCGCGGCTGGGAGGCAGCAGCTCCACAACAGCGGGCTCCTGCCGGCAAGGAAGTGGAGACAGTTGTTCTTTCTGCTAACCAGCCTGGCCTCTTGGCTGGTCATACTATAGCCTTGAGGAGTACRATCCATTTTCTCTGAGGCTTGTGCAAGACAAAAAGCAAAGTGCTACAAACCGCAAMGACTTCCACTCTAAAAATACCATAAAAGGCTGCATCCTCAAAAGCTGGGCATGGAAGCTGTTCCCACCCACATTGCTGCTGTGTGAGTCACTTGGCCATCATATCGACTCCCTCCACGCGGATGCCTGGTTGAGGATGAAGTAAGAAGCAGCCAAGGACGAGGAACCACTCTGTAGTGCTGTGGGAGCGCTGAGCAGAGCTATGAAGAAAAGGATGACACATACACATGCACACGCGAACTTGACCAAACTGCTGGACAGTTTTGTTTCCATTAATATTTTGAGAGCTTCCAGCAAATGCCGCTTGTTAATGCTTTGAGACTATTATAGAAAAGAATCCTCTCCGTTCTCTGCCTGTGCAGAAACCCCCACCTCGCTTTTTGGATGTGCAGTGGTTGCTGCGTGAATATGAAACTTGAAACCCCTTTTGCTGTGGAAGTATGCTTTAAACTTTATCTACTCTCTTCAAACTTGAAATTAAGCCTGCCTGCCCCCCCCCCCTTCATTTTTCTTCTCCTCCTCCTCCCTGGTGCAGAAATAGGCAGTGTTCCAGGTAGCATTGCCTTACCTGCACCTCTCACCTCAAATGCAGGTAGTGGGGGAGGGGGGTAAACTTGGGGCTTGGGTCTGATTTGATTTTTCTGGAGATGCCGCCCACTGGCCTCAGCCTCTGCGATGGTGCGTTGCTGTTTTCCCTTTTCCTTCCTTCTGCTTGACTAAGGCTACCAAGGTTTACTGGATGACATTTGTCAGTGGGAAATTCTATAAAAAGCTCACTTTGCTTAGAAGCCAACCCAGCAGTGATGTCACATGAACAAGGTTTCCAAGTTCATCTCAACTGACTGTACGGAAACACGTTAGTGACTGTGGAGCCGGGAGCCCCACGTGTGTGGGCGGGGGGCCTAGGAAAGACTGTTCCCAAGCACATCTCTGCCTCTTTCGCAGTGATCTGGGTCCTGTGCTCCTGTAGAGGCTGGGCCTTGCGTGTCCCCTGAAACAAGCTTTTTTTAAAGGCCTGAATAACATGGCTGTGGTTGTTTCTCTGCTCGTAATTTTCAGGTTAGTTTTGTAAAAATATATATGTTTTTTTGATAGGCATTTATCCTGACTGCTTAGGGAAACGGGAGACTTGCATACTCTGCGTCTTTGATGCTGCTACTTTTGAACTGGGCCAGTTTCAAACAGCATTGACAGAGGAGCACATGGAGTAAAGGTATGAATTTAGACCTACTGGCGTCTGTGATAATGCAGCCGGGGGCCTGCCAAGGTGATAACTGTGGTCTGAGCCACAGAAAGCACTGGAGAGTTCACACAAGACATGGATAGTGTGGATGCTGCTGGTTTGGGAAGGCTATAGGCTTTCACCCTGTTTGAAACTGGAGAGACCACTTGTCCATCAAGTTCTGTTTTATACAGTCTTTCTTGCATCTCGGTGAAATCCCTGCTTTGACTTCAAGTGCATGGTACGTAGATGTATTGTAAGATGTGCAGCCTTTATAAACAAGACTTTGTTAGCTCCAGTTGACCATGGAGCAACTTGTGTTTTGGCTGTGGATGCTAGATAAGGAATAGGGCTTGTGTGGTATGAGCTATTCGCTGGGTGACCAGAAAAAGAGGTGCTGGCCAAAAGGACCAACGCCTTAAGGCCAAGTCCAGGGAAGACCACGAGTGGAAACAAGCAAGCGGTGGGCAGAAAGAATTGGCACGAGCCCGGGTTGGTACAAGGGGCGGCAGCCAGCACTCGGCGTCAGGCGGCTTCTGCTGGTTTGTTTTGGTGGTGGTGATGAGAAAAAGGGAAGGTTGCGGATGCGGATGCGTCTGCTAAAGGGCTTTGAGACATGCAGGGAAGCAAGGTGTGGCAGGCGCAAGATGTGCATTTGCTAAGGTGAGGAGGTTGCTACTACTTTATCCTCCTCCCTCCAACTCCCCAGCATGTGCTCAGTTATTTGTCATCCTTTTCCAAAGCAAGCAGCCTGTTCTCCCTCCGAGTCTGGCTTTTGAGCGGCTTTCTGGCCTTTCGCTGCACAGCACCTCTGCAGCACGCTCTGAACAATGTTTGCAGGCTAGAGCATGTGACCCAAACACAATTTCAGGAGAGAAATTATCACTGGATTTCATTTATCTTTGGAGGCAACAGCATGCTCTGAAATGGTGATGTTTGTTATATGTTCTTGGTTTGTTAAAATATTATTATATGTTATCAGAGGCTTTCACTGATCTGCCTGCAGTAATACCCTAGTATTTCTCTAAGTGGTCGATAAACCAGAGMTTATTTAAGCATTGAAAAGGTACAACACTATGCTGGGGTACATCTAAGTGCATCTTCCTTTATTCTGTTTGACCTGTAGTTTAGCTGGACTCTGGCTGGCATTTTCAGCCTGTGCTGCTGTAATCTGCAATTATAAACCATTTAAAGGTTATTTTCAATCAGTAAATAGCACGTGAGGAGGTTCTGGCATGTCAAAATGTGCATATGTGGCTACTGCAGTGACTCTGGACAGATCACTRAGGACTTGACTGGTGTTTTTCAAAGTCAAGCTTGTCCACAATTAAACCTCATGTTAAAACTTGAATTTKCCAACACCAGCAAAATTCTGTAAGTACAAGCCGAGTAATAGAAGTAGCTGTTCTTTAAAGCAGAACTTAATCAGAGAGGCTGATTAGCATAGTTTCTTGGTCTTTTTATAAGGATTAAGCATAATCTTTCTTTACTCTGCTTTGCTCTATTCTGGCAGGTGATGCTTTTGTGTATGTACTGCCTTTTGCAGCTCTGGTGTTGATACTTAAATGTGTTTTAAGATGCCTTTAAGGTCAGGATATGGTCTGTGCACAGTCCCTGCTTGGGTTTCCCTGTGTACAACCTGATACAGTCATCAGCCAGGACTGCTCTGGCCCTCAYGACGGTAGGCACTTCTCTCTGAAAAAGTGTCTTACTGTCCAAAATGTGGTTTATTATTAATACAGTATGTTCAAGGTGCAGTACTGCAGGGCATCCTAGGAAGTGAGCAACCGATGAACTATTACAAATTAACAGTAGGCCATATCTGGTTTTATTTATTTACTTTAAACAAATGCCTGCTACAGAGTAAATCATCCAGACTCCTCAGTGTGCCCCTAAGGAGCATTACACAACCTATATCCTAAAGAAAACTCTACAGCGGCTCTAGAGCTGCTGTCGAAGGGAGCTGTTGTGGCAGTACGCTGACACTTTTTTGGTGTCCGCTAATCCTCAATTRCCATCTCGCAGAGACAGGATGGCTTTGAGCAGCAGGCTGGATAATCAATTAAGTCTGTCTATAACTCATTTTTTTTCCCCAGTGCACTGTCTGACCTAGACTTTGGATGAGACGAGCAGAGGTTTCCAGCCCCGTGTGTGCGGACTGCCAAGGTTTCGTGGATGCTTGGTCTGTGCTTCTGCGTTTGTTATCTTTTTCCCACATTCTCTGCCTTCGTGCTCTGGCTGATGGTGGGGGGGTTGGCAGGAGAGTCTATATGGCACAGATTCTCTGCAACTTAATATGAGTGGCTGAAATATTTGCTCTTTTTAGAAAGTTATTTTGTAGAGTTAAGTGACTTCAGAAGATTTGCACTTGCCAGATTCAGGCAGTATCTTCCATTACACTACMTAGAAAAATTGGATCTTTGGAGTCTTTTCCTGAGCTACTCTTGTTCCGTTCCCTGAAAACAAATATTCAGTTTTCAAAGTTTCATTAAAAAAAAAAAAAAAACACCTTAAAATAAATAAATATGATAACATTGGGAAGTAAGCATCTGATAACATTTTCTCTAAAGAATGGGTGTGGGGTTTAGATATTTTTAGCTAAAGCTATTTTCAAGTTGTTGCTCTTCTATGACCTCCTTTTATTAATAACTTCTTATAATATTTTCTTTTAAATTTTTGTAGTTCCTTTAGCTTTTGCAACCAAAACACATTGCTGGGGGGAGGAGAAGAGGGAGCAGTAGCCTGTAGGCAGGAGTAGTAGTGAAATTGCTTTCTTGTGAATTTGTCTGGTTGTTTCACTATTTAAGAGAGTACAATTTCTGGACTGGGGATATTTTATAAGGGCTTTTTCCCAGGTTGACAGGGTGACTTGTGCTTCAGCGTCTCCCGCAGCTGCAACAGTCAGAGGATTGCTATGTCTTCTCCCTGGGCACTGGTTTCTTCAAAGAAGTTGAGATCTTGATTTCTCTTGAAAAAATGTACTTGGACAACAGGTTTAAAAGCTACTCAACAGAAGGGAAGGGTATACTGACAGAAACGTCATAATTAACAATCCCATGTAGGAAACCAGGCGTAAGAAGTAACAACTTCAATTCAGATCTTTGTGTAGTGGCTTGGTCTGCAGCTGACCATGTGGACAGATTTGGGACTCTAATGCAAATTTCTTTTTCTRAGATGATGTACATAGCAAAGCAGTTCCAGTGTAAAACCTGAAGATCGTCTTCATCAGTCYACAGGCTGCTATTTTTCTTGCTGTCTTCAAACTGAAAAGTCACTACAGATCCCTGCAATCAGCTAAGCAGTTCCTAGGTTTTTGTGAATGTCAAAGTGGCATTGAAGAAGCTTCTTGAAAAAGAGGTGGTGTGTTGAGCAGGAGGAGAGGCCAAGGAAGTATTCTGAGGTTGGGCTTGCTGATACTGTCTATTGATAGCTACCAGCCGGAAACGGTTGGGCTTTTTAAAGAAAACTGCCTGGTGTGCTGCGTGGTTAGGCGTTTCTCTTTGCCCGCATCTGATGACATTGTGCGACAGGAGCCACTAAGTCGAGTGTTAATAATAAACACCCCCCATGTACGGTTGCTCTGAAYGGTGTATTAGAGAGGATTAGCGCGAGAGCCGTCGGTGCCAGGTTGGGTGGTACTAAGTTGCTTTGCTGTGTGCGTCTTCGCCTGTTCTTTTCCCTGCCTGTGAGAGGGCGCTTGCGTAGGAACGGAACCGCCTTGAAGCATTGTTTTTGAAAACTGAAAAAAATCATTCTGAATAATCATCATTTTTAGGTGCTTCAATATAAGACTTGTCATATGTGGTTAATGTCACAATTGCTGCTTTACATTTAAGTAATATTGCCTTTGTAACAGAGGAGCCTTTCCCTCTGGAGATACTCTTAAATTAATATTGAGGGTAGAAAGATGTGGTTTTCCTGTTATTCTGCAGAACTGCAGAAATACGGGGTACTTAATGCATCCATCTCTTGTTAGATTGATTAGAATATAAGGAAAAAAGGGGGATGATTACATGCTTCACTGTAAGAGCTGATGCTTCTCCTGTCTGGTGTGAGAAGCAGCAGTGTTTGTGATGTAGCTGAAGCGCTGGGACTCTCTTCCCTCCCTCAGGAAATTGTTTTTTTGCAAGCCAGATCTCTCTCAATTTCCATGTTTCTGACCAGTCACAGGCACTGTCCAGCTGGCAGATTCAAAGTTTGAGCCCTAAGGTAAAGGAAGCCGTCYGAGAATTTGTCTCAGTGTAGCTGTATCCAGCATCCTCCCCTCTCTCCGGAACCCTGTGTTTGAAATCAGTGCAGCAAGCTTAGGTTTCACGACGCTGCTTTGCCCCATGAAGGACCCGAAAGTGCTTTGCAGCTGAGCAAAGTCTCATGCAGGGTTGAGTGGAGGAGCCCATCTACCCACAGCCCTGCTTGGACACAAGTGTCCTGGAGCAGCTGGGATAGACTGGCTTAAGTTGAGCCTGGGGAAGGGGGAGGAAAGGTGTATGCTTAAGTGCTTACCTGTTTGTATTTTTTTTCCTCAACATCAAAATCAGTGATCAGGAGTTTCTGTTAACTGGCAATAAATTAAATTAAGTAAAAATTCCCTGAGCTGAGATGTTTTGGTTGTGACAAGTACTTAAATCACTTACTGTGATGCCTTTTTTATGACARGTGTGTGTGTTGTTGGACTGAGATCAATCAGAAAAGATAACACAGCATCCTGAAGGTGTCAATGCCACCTCCGGTCAGTGGGCCAGTGTTGAGCCCAAAAAAAGCTCCTTGCACCCTGCAGCACCCAGCCTGCTTCCTGCAGCTGGTTTGTGTGCAGCTGCTGCCCAAGCACAGCCAGGCTCGGCCGTGAGATAACGGCACATGTGCAAGCGCTGCTTTCGACGAGGCTGCRTGGCAATCGTTGCAATAACGAGGATTTCACTTAGAAGAGATTATGCATCATTTTACACCAGGAATTTGCCAGCATGATCTTTTCCAATTGTCTATGTTCTTAGACCAGGCAAATTTCTCTTAAAGAAGCTGAATCTTTCTTCCAACCTGTTCAGATGCTGGTAAAACCTCATGCCGAAGCAGTCGCCAGTGTAACGTATCTCTTAGCTCTTCTGGATGAGCCCTCCAGGGAGCTTTCCCTAGCAGGTAATGCAAGGTTAGCAGTGAACCACTTCAGGAGAGTGTTGGCAGCCTCTCTATCTGTTACTCTGCACTTCCCCTTGCTTCAATTTCAGAGTATGGAGTGGCTGTCTGGGGCATGTTTGCATTGCAAGGAAATACTGTGTGCATGCAAAATCTGTTTGGGCCTGATGACAGCCACAGGAGACAGACTTCTGCTAGGACTTTGTGAAGTGTCAGCTTAGGTTATGGTAGYTGAGTATTTCATATCCTGAATAATACTTGAACTTTTGTTACCTTTGGTTTTAGAACCTTAAACTGGGTGCTCTGATTAGCAGCTTAAAAAATAAATAAAAATAAAAGATGACCAAGCGTGTGCATGCATACTGTGCTTTTTGGGGAACTGTAGGCTTGGCATTGGGGCCTATATTTTCCTGTGACACCCATGTTTAATTCTGAATCCTTGTAGGCCAGGAGTGTTGTGGGATTGTGTACGTTGGGGTGGGAGAGCACTTCCTACTRCCACCAAGCACATGACAAGAATCAGCAAGAGTGCAGGTTTCATCCTGGTGGCTTTTAGGTAAAGCATGATGATCTGACAGGAAGGAAATACAATTATCTGTATGGTGAGAACAGAGAGACAGCAGATATTCAAGAGTGGGTTGGATATYGTCTGAAAATGGCATGCAGTTAGAAAGCAGGGGAAGCTCCTTGCAGCRGGTCTGTGCAGGGAAGTGTTGGCACCGTCGCTGCGAATTGCATGGGTTGAGCATCACCATCTCCACAGGACCTGTGGGAGCAGAGCAGAGACATCTGTACGCAGTGCCCGACGGGGGAAGGGTTGGGCTGGCGTGCCTTTACGCCTGGGTTTGTTTTACCAGATGGGTTACAAACAGCCTCTATCTCAAGTCATATGCTGCTATTTTTAGTTGGGAGTGAGAGTGCACTATTACTTTTTAAGTCTTTTTTAAGCTGTTTTTCTACTGAAAACACTTCCAAAACAAGGCGGTTTGGAAAGGCAAATATTTTGTGACTGTGAGCAGGCTGCAAGCTTTTGTTCTCTGTCAATGGAAGGAAGTGGGAAAAACTCTTAATAATGGGCTTTAATGCTGCAAATGAGATTTAGCACTCGCCCTCCCATAGTGGACTTGGTAAAGTTTTGACCTTTGTCAAATACACCAGGAAGGTCTTGTTGAATACTGAGACCGCACCCAGGCACTTATCTGCTAGAACCTAGAAACAGGATCCAGTGGAGGAATATCCAAAAARAGACAGTCCGCTGCTTGGAGCAGCAGCGATCCGCCTGCATTTGGGAAAGGCCCTAATTTTGGAAGGGGCTGTGTTTTGCTGTGGCTAAGTATCTGTCAGAAGCAGCTGCAAAGGAAGAAGAATAGAAATCTTGAGAACTAGAGCTGAAATGGTATGTTTGATTTTTGGTCATTTGAAACGCGGGCATTTCTCCTTGCTACTTTGCAGGCTAACAGTGGAGAAACAGTCCTGTAGATTGCATAAATGTTGTGGCTTTCTTTGCATTGCTAAATAGCACATTTCTAGTGTGTATTCTGACCTGCTGTGCTGGCACAAGCATGGGCACATGTTGTGCTTCTCCTGGGTGACTGAATTACCTCTACGAAGTGGTTTCCATGCCTGCAGAAAGCCCAGGCRTGCGTAGGACTGCCGCAAAGCGATGGCTTGGAGATGCTCTCCTGGGTCATGACAGTTGATGCAATTTGCTAAATGCAGTGACACTTGGAGATGCCCAGGCAGCTTTATGCAGCCACATGGCACCGGGCTGAGGTCCCCAGAGCTACCACGAGCAGGTTGGTTGGCGTATACTAGCACTGGCATTTCTGTGCTCTTATAGATGTAGTTTGGGATTCTTTAGCTCCTGAACTGAATGATGGGGAGATCTGTGCCCAGTCAGCTAAGATAGGAATCCAGGTCCTGGCTTACGTGAGCCAGTGAAGAGGAGTGGGTGAACACCTGGTGGGCACAAATGCTAGAAACATGCCATAGTGTAAAATGATCTTGTAACCACTGAACTTTGCTGATTCTTCTAGAGCTAAGATTTTGGGAATTTTGTGCATGAAATAGTGATAARGAATCTGTATGTTCAGCACAATTTACTGGAGAATTTCTTTCTGTGATCCAACACAAAACAAGGCTAGCACTGGTAGAGGAAAAGTATACTTGCTCTGGTTTAGCAATAATTTTTCTGTAGAGGTGCAGTTTCATCTTGCTTTCTGCAGTTGGGGAGCAATAGCTGTGTTAACATGTTGAGTATTAGAAAAGATGAGCTTTATTTTTTTTGTACTCTGCCAGGTCAAGACTGAAGTGATTGTGCTTCAAAAACAGGATCAACATTAACAGTCTTTCCTACCCTTGATGTAAGGAAAATAAATATTTTTTAAAAAAATTTGCAACCCTGCCTCCATGCAGTTGGCATTATATTACAAAGTCGTATTTCAAGGTCTGTGATCATGTTCTAACTCAGACTTGGAGGTTATTCCTAGTTATTTGCTTCAAGAAAACAGAAGTGATTTCTTCATGCCTTTCTTATCAAAATACCTTCCACTGCTCTCAGATTGCCATTGACTGACAACTGCCTGCTCTTGCAGGCTCTATGGGGACACCATGCAGAGATGTTCTCCAAAAGTAGCACTCTCARGTGTTGATCATGCCACCCTTTAAGTATTTTTTTATATGAAATTGCCTTCATGCAGTTAACCATTTCCTCCCCCTTGCCTTTAAATATAGGCCAGGATGAGACTTGTGCACTTGAGAGGYGATGCCCTTGGGGGAGCTTCCCTGAAGCGCTCCTATTTTGGTTTAGCTGAAGACAGAGACTGTACAAAGGATTGAAGAGCTCTGGGGTGCTGTGAGATTAGGCAAAGTGACAGCTAGCTTCCCGGGAGTAAATAATTCTCTGATCTTCCTGTATTACTGAGGCACTGCTGATGTTTGTCTGATGAAGGGTTTTGCCCGTGCGCAGTGACGGGCAGCTCTTGTCCTGCGTGATGAGCTCGGGGCGCTCGCACCCTCTTCCCATGTCTTAAAGCTCAAATTCAAGCCCCGGCTTACGCGTGGGGATGAGCGGCTTTGGGGCTCTGCCTAGTCCCAATTTTGTGATTATCAGAAGACATTTCAAAACGAGAGGTGGGGAAGCAGCAGAGGCAGCAAACTTGGATTTCAGGTTCATGCTTGTATGAATTGGCCTGTGAAGAGAGGCAGGAGTGTTAGGGGACCTTATGTTGTTATATGACACATCTTATATTAACAGTATATCGCAATATATGCTGTTAATTGGTGTGAGGCACTTYTTAGTGAAAACTATTATCCTTGTAAATAATTGTCAGGATGCTTGGTTGGCTTTTCTCTGTGGGCGGTTCAGGTTTATTTGAAATAGTGAAGACTATACCAGTTGTCCTGCTTTCTTCTAGAGCTCCCCGGTGGTAGCTGCGTACCCCTGCAGAGGCTGCCTGGCAAATAAGGGTTGCTGTATGGTACGCGGATCTCTCAATTTGCTCRCTGTCACCTGGTACGCTTACTGCGAGGGCTGCCACCTTTTCTGGGCCGGCAGAGCCCTATCAGTCTTTATCAGGCTTCTCAGGGAACCGCTATCGCTGCCCTCCAGGCCGCTTTGCCTGTTGGTGCTGTGTGCTCCTGGCCACCGTCCTCTCCAACACGACTGATGGCCGGGCGAGCGGCTGCTGGTGGCTGATGCTCAGTGTGGGAGCCGTAGCCTGACTTTGTTCCCCTTGGATTTAAAGTGCAGTGCCGTTGTTGCAATAATATCCCTTGCTTCAGAATGACGGGTAGACGTGCASCTTCCAACTGCAGCGTTGCATGTTCATCTCCCGGCCCTGGCAGCTCGGCAGATCTAGTCTCCGTGGCAGACGAGCATTTCACGTGCACTGTGGTAAAGCAGGAACAGCTAAATGCAGCGCACATYATACATCATAAGAAGTGTTTTAGAGCCTGGACCAAATTGTATGGATGTTGATTTCAACACTATTTTTATATTGATTTCTAAGTTGGCAAGTTGTGTTCAGCAGCATGTGCTCTGTAACCTAGGTGCTGTTGCTGTTTTGTGCACCAGAGAATGCCCCCAGGATTACGTTTGCCTCAGGTCTTCCTACCAGCTGCTTTTTATAACCATGCTTTCCATTAAAAAACAGGAGAGGACTTATTGTGCAAAAAATTTCCTCAAAGGGAACATAACCATTAAATGTTCTTGTTTATGTGAAATGTTGCCTTTGCACAAAATAGCAAAAATTCCCATAGCTATTCAATTTGAGTAATTTTAAATGTTATCAACAAACAAAAAGCAAGGGCAAGGTTATGTTATAATTAAAAAAAATTGCTTTAATACTCCTTAAAAAATTTCCTGTATCCTAATACAGCACTGCATATTCTTTTTGTATTTGTAAGATTGCAGTGCTTTGGGAGACATTTTCTCAGTACCTTTCCAGTGTTGGATCAAATACTTCCTGTTTTCCTGAAGTTTTCTCCTACTTGACATGATTGCTCGGGGCTTCAGGGGAGGAACGGAAGTTAACAATGTTATAAGTATCCTGAGTTGTCATTTGAAGGTAATGGAAATCCAAGATGTTGCCAGCTTTCCACAGACGAGTTGTCTCTTCTTGTGTTAGTGGATTTTTAACGTCCTACTTATTTATTGCATTGGTTGACCCAGTAACTCTGTGTGAGAGGATGTTCATTTTTTGCTTGTTTGTGTTTTAAAAAGACTAGGTGCCTCTTTGGCAAGGAGAGCACAGGTCACTGGCAGCATGACAGCTAATACTTGTTCCTTCTTGCTCTTTGGTTTTTGATTAGCAACTGTTTCTTTAGCTTCAGCTCTCCTAATGCCAACGGTAAAATCTCAGGTATCGGCCAGGATGTCTGCCCCTACCCCTCTGCTTCGRACTCTTGCTGTTTTTAAATAGCCTGCAGCTGGCAGCAGCCACTGAACCTAAAAGGGTTTTTTTTGTTTGTTTGKTTGGTTGGTTGGTTTTTATAATGTAAAAAAGAAGTGCATTGAAAGCCTTTAGTTTACCAGTGTTTTCCCTGTGCCTCTGGAGGCAAAAATGATCAAGAAGATGGAGAAAGGAAGAGGAGTGTGTCCCATGTCGTTGTTTTGCCAACTGAAAAGAATAAAATAACGCATTTTGGGAGGAGGACTTGCTGGGATGAAAGCACTGCGGTTTTGCAGATCTTTGCCAGAGTGTYTGAGTACTGTTATTTCCCCTTCCAGCAGCGTTGGGAGTGTTGTCTGTATTCCAGCTCAAAATCCAAAATTCCGCCTGGGTTAGTCTTCAATGCTTACAAACCTACAGCTGCCGTTAAGTCATTTTGTCCGTATACTTGATGCCTCTTTAAAATTTGCTTAGTCGGATGCTGCAGTCAGACCGCGCTTCTGCAATCGCGAGGAGTGCTCGAGTTCGTCAGGTCTGTTGCCTGCTCCGGGGGGAACGAGCAATGTTGTAGCTCCCTTTGGTTTACAGTTGAAGAAATGTAAACTTCTGTTCCAGCCTTAAGCAACCAAAAGCAGCTCATTCCTAACATCCTTGTTTATATAGTTCCTTTTCAGACCAGTTCATTACCCCAAAGAAGTGGGTTTTTTTAAGGCTTTTCTGACCTTTTTGTAGACCCTGGACTGGAGGAAGGAGGGATTGCAGAATGGAGGAAAAATCAGTCATCAATTCCCAAAGCAGCATCTGGACTCCTGTGTTCTCCAGTTCACTTCTCTTGTTTTAATGAGGTCGAGGAGAGATCATTTTAATAATGAGACTTTAAAAAAGGAAAAAATCACGCATCTTTCTTTCTTTCTTCTTTTTATTGTTGTCTGGTAGAGATGAGTTCCAGGCAAAGAGAGCCTAAAACAAATGTTTGGCTATGATTTTTATTCCCTCTGAGGTCTAAAAATAGAAGCTGCTGAAGAAATGTTTGCAGAATAGTTTGCTCTGAGGGTTTAGCTTATGTTTAAAGCTGTATTTTCTGACATTGCAACAGTTCAGCTTTGGCGCTTCTGCAGCTCTTGTCTGGTGTAGGATAAGCAGGGAGGAGCCACTGTCAGAGTAATTCTCTTTAAGTCCCCCTTTTTTCTCCCCGCTTCTCTCCTTGCATCTCAATCCTCAGTCGGAGAGGCTTAACCCGAGCTTGAAGGCATGCTGCAAAAATCTGGTCTGAAACTGAGGGTGAAATGTAAGTGCTGGGAGCAGCGGGAAGGTGGTGGGGAGGGGGCTGGGGTTTTATTTACTGCCACACGCAGTGCTGAGGGGGCTGGATAGCATGGAAATACAGTCTTGCATTTAAGTATTTCTGTTAATAAAAGGCTTGGCCAAACTATTCCAGCATATCATCGTATTACCATAGTCTAGTGGCACTTTGCAGAAGAGTATTATTGCTGTGACCGCTGCTTTCTGCAGCCCTTCATAAACCTGGTGCGAACTGAGAAGGCAGAGGAGAACGTGTGTAACTTGTATTATAGGTTACTTGATGGTAAAAGTAGCCGCCTCCAAAAGGGGCATGTGCCAAGTCATCTGCACGGTTTTGGGTTGTTGCACCCCAGTGCTGGAGAGGCGACAGCAGGGGAATTTAGCTGATTTGATGGTTTGTGAATGTGAAAAAACAACATTCGCAAGTGCTTGCGAATAAAACCCGAAAAGAAATCATGTTGCTAAAGGGGCTTTTTGTGGTGAAAGTAGGCTGTGCTTTTTCTTCTGGGCGCTAGCACACACTTCCCTCTCCCCCACACTGGGGTGTTGGCTAATTTCAAACAGCGTTGTTACACTTAGAAGTAAATTCTCAGTTTTACACTTGTGAAAACGGTGCGTTATTCCACCAGACTACATAGGGCGAGAACTAAAACACAGGTGTGTAGGGCGGAAAATCCCCCTCGTCTCCCCTGCGCGCCGCTCGTGTACGGAGCGGGGCTCCTCCTCGCCCGGCGGCGGGGTGCCGTGTGCCGCTCTGGCAGATCGTCTCCTCCAGCCGCCACCGCAGGAGACGGCTGGGAAGCGCTGGCGGCCGCTCRGCGGCGAGAGCGGGGCGCTTTGGCCTGGTCCCCTGCGAGCGCTCAGCTTCGCGTCGCTGACTGCGTAGCGCTGCAGCGATGCGCGGCGAGAACTGTGTGAAATGCTCGTGGTCCTCAAAGCCATGGGCATGGCCACGTGCCGCAGGCTGCAGTTCAGCAGCCTTCACGCCTTTGGTAGGTTGGTGGATTTTATTGATTCTTCTATTTTTTGGTGCTATTTAAAGTGGTAAGAAATGCCAATTTGCTCATTGGGCTCTGGTGTCCCTAGAATTGCTTTAGCYGCTTGTTGGCTCTCAAGATGCATCTATCAGGCAGAAACGGTGAGTGCTGSGAAGTGGTTAAGCCTGCGTTGCCGGTGCCTGCTCTGTAGCAGTCTGGTGGCTTCAGCGTGTTGCCACAGCCAGCCTAAAACTGGCCTAAGTCCCTGGTACTGCCGAAAGGGGCAGCATGCTGCTTCCCTCTCTCCCCAGCTTTACATCTTCCTGAAGGGGAAGAGGAGGATGGCAGGAACCCCCTCCCACCTTTCCTTTGCAGCAGCAGCATGGTCTTAGATCAGCTTAAATTACATGCGAGACTGCATCCTGAGGCTGGGGCAAAAGCTTCTCTGGAGATGAGCGAGGGAGGCAGCTCCGTCCTGCCAGCGGTCGGGAGGCTGGATGTAAGGCACGGGAGCCCCCCGACAACCAGAAGCTGGGCTGTGTCTGAGCGGCGCCTCCCTGCGTGAACACGCCAAGCAAAGGATGCCATGCGAGTGGAGGCGCGCGGGCTGTTTTTCCTGTCCCCGGTGTGTCTCGGCAATCGATCACAAACTACCGCCGTGACGCTGAGTAAAATCTCTCCATCRAGTCCTCTCTGCTAACATAAGGTAGTGCTAGGCATGCGTTGCTCTGCAGGCGAAGAGAAGGCAGCGCCTTGCTGGCGAGGAGGATACCCATCCTAAAAAATAGGACAAATCAAACAAAGTCGAACATGAATGACATCACGGGAAATGGGTTTTCTTTTCCGTGGTGCAGACAAGCATAACTTACTTGATGCTGTGGGATGCCCTGCCGCTGCAGCCTGTTGCTTCCCTGCTGAGCTGGGAAATCCCAAGCTGAGTGGCTGCCCGCCGCCGTGCGCCTCTGCGGCTGTCTGGCTGCGCGGATGAAACCTGCTCTCCCTGTGTGCGTGTGAAGCAACAGGGAGGACGGGGAGAGCCGGAGAGAGGCATGTCACCCACTCCCTTTGGCAAGCTGGGGATTCTGCATCTCTCGGTGTGTTTGCCGGTGCTCTGTCCCGCCCTGTCTGCAGTGACTCAGTGGAGCTTCCTTCCTCGCCCTGTATCCCCCACCCTGAGAGCTTGCCCTGGCCTCCAGTAACATTTCACTTAGAAATATCTGTGGTGTCTCAGCCCACGGGCTTGCTTGCTGCTTTTCAGTGCCATTATTTTTTTGTGGTCTGAAGCTGCCTCCGGTGTGATTCCCTTCCTGGGCAGCGGTTCACGCCCCTGAAATGCTGCCTGCAGCATGGGGAAGTGCAATGGTCCTGTGTGTGGAGTACTCAGAGTGCAAAGGGGAAAGCATATTTAACCCTTTGCTTGCAAATCCACCAAACGTTGGCAAAGAGAAATGCCTCCTCTGTGCAAGAAGAAAAGGAAGTTCATCAGCTTTTTGCTTCTTTTGCAGTGAGTTTGGAGGTAAAGAGAGCCTGCATGGAGAGAGSTTCCTGGGTTGCCTTTTCTCCTGGYTGCTTGTTGTGAGCGCTCGTGTGCAGGAGCAGTGGCGAGGAGTGCCGTGGCGCTGATCTGGGAATGCGCAAGCCAGCCGGAAAGACGAGACTTGGAACTGGCAGGGTGTGACAGCAGAGGACGGAGGATTATTGTGATCTATGGCAGAGACAAACAGCTCAGCGCTGGGAGAGCTTCCCACCAGTTAGATGCTCAAAGCGGGGAGAACAACTCCAGCTGAACTGATGCATCTTGGCACCTGATAGCAAGCTCAGGTAAGAGCCCGCTGCCTTGGGCTAGCTGGCATTTCCATGCTTCGTCCTCTAATGTAAAAAGAAATTCAATGATTGGTGAGAATCACTCTGAGCGCAGTTGYTCGCTGTGGCTATTTATGCTAATGAATGGCTCAGACCTGTGTGCGTCAGCATCTCACGCGATAACCGTGGAGACTCTGCGTTTGGGCTTTTGGGGAACATTGCTTGTTGCATCAAACCGACTTGCAACAGAGATTCTCACTCAAATTTTACTAATGCCTCTACTAAATAGATGAATATGTTTTGATAGAGATCACTAACTTTGTTCTTCAGTGTGCAATGCTTTGTCAGATATGATGCAAACGTACTTGGACAGAAGCTTGTGTGAAATTTTTATAACACATCAGTGACTCATTTATATAAAGTAATAATTGGGCAATCATTTTCAAAGACCYCAAGATGGGTGAAACATGAACCTCCTTGAAATTCAGCTGTCTTAGTACTCCTTATGGTCTTTTTTTTAAAAAAAAAAAAAAAAAAGCCTGTGTGCTCTTGAGTGTTTGTTGTAGTCAAGGAAATAAATACGCAAACAGGATCTCCCGTATCTTGGTTCATCCTGCTTGCTCAAGAATTTAATTCTTGAGGGCGTTATTCGCTGTGAAGAGTGGCAGT
Source organism: Rhea americana (assembly GCF_003343005.1). NCBI lineage: Eukaryota > Metazoa > Chordata > Aves > Rheiformes > Rheidae > Rhea > Rhea americana. The sequence goes on from NW_028185472.1 coordinate 1,408,896, forward strand.
CTGATTTCCTTTGCTGTAGCACATTTGACTGGGTCTGTAGCCCTGTGACATGGTTTGAAGTTGATGTTTGGCTTCTGTGAGGACACTTGCTGTTACAAACCCCACGCCTGGTTTTGTTAATGGGAGAGGAGCTGCAGCTTGGGATCACCATCGTGGATGTCCTTGATGCAACCAGTGCAGGGCTTGCAACTCCTGATGTTGGTTGGGCTGGCATTTAAGATGTATCTGCTGTAAGCGTCTTAAAAGTTGGGGATTGAGACTTTCCAAAAGCCACCAGTAYGGCACTATGAAGGAATTTTGGAATTCTCCAGTTTGAGATTGAAATATTCCTCCTAGGGCTTTTAATAAAAATGCTGGGACAGCTATGACACTTGAGGTTGCAATAGTGAACAGCCTAAGCAAAATGTCAGGCATGTGGCTTGACTTCTGTAGCTGTCCTGAGGAAGTACAATTGCCACTTGGTGTAAAGACCTGGCTCTTAAGAAGCAGAAGCTCTTCATGTAGCCAGCAGCACGTGGCACTTCCACAGACAGTGAAAGCTGTCTGTGATCTCCCCAACATGCCAACCTGCAGGTGAGTGTCTGTCTGAGAACACCTGGCTCTACTGCTCTCACAGCAGCTGGCATCACAGCGCAGCTCCTCTGCTTTTTTGTTCGCCTCCTTAGATATCTTAGGAGGCTTCGARGTTTCATCACCTGACAGAAATGCAGTTGAAGATCTAATGCTGTGCTTATGTCACCTACAGGTGGGAGGTATGTTCAGTGGTTTAACCCTTCAGCTTGTCTTCTGAAAGACTTTTAGGCTTGTGATAGAAGAGCGTTATAACCTTCCAGTCAGTCTGAAAATTTATTCTCTGCATACACACACACACACACACAAAAGAGAATGAAAGTTGTGAAGGGAAAAAAAAAAAAAAAAAAAAAAGTCAGGCAACCCAGATCTTTGCAGTGTGTATTGCTTGCTGTGAACCAATGGCGTTAACAGTTTGAAGCATGCAGAGGTATCCATTTCATGTACTTTAATAAATCACATCAGGGCAGTTTAATTTCTTGTAGCCTGTTGCTTCCTTAGCTGCTTTTTAATTTCACTCTTGGACTGTTTATTCCATGGTGTTGCAAATGCAGTAATAGCTCTGAAGCTAGTAACTGGGTGAGTGTAACAACTGAGATGCAGGTAGAGACTTCAGGTGTGACTCATTCGCTGAGGCTACTGCTCTTAGCACATGCTGTATGAGCACTTCAGTAAATGGTTAGAGGTCAGCTCCATTAAGCATGCTCCTTAAAGGAAAATTACAGGAATTAGTTTAGGCAGTTAAAAGTTTGTGAATGGTGTATTAAAATGCCCCTTTAAAATAGATTGTGAAACAGGAATTTAAGTTTCTCAGGTTGTGGRTGTGGCCTTATGCACTACCTTTTGACTGTATTCCGTAGAGTAGTTTGATGTAGTTCAGCGTGCTGTTTTGGTTTTGGTGTGTCAAAATTCACATACACACATCTGCTTATTTTTGGCTGATGGCAATTTCTAGTGGTAGATAATTGGACACATGGAAAACTCTGGCAGATCTTAAGCCAAACGTCATTTCTTTTTTAGGACAACAGTTTTCAATGCCTTGCTCTTTGCAATAGAACAGAGTGGTTCGAATCTTCAGTGGAGCTTTCTCCTTGTTTGTGCAAATTAAGCACCTTGTTCACCAAAGGGTGGAGGGAAACCTGCAGGTGAGCAGGGGGTTGCAGATGTAGCCTCAGTGAAGGAGCTCTTCTGGAAGGAGGTGGCTATACCTCATTCTTTGCCAAACCGTAGCCCAGAGTGAGCTAAACTGGTAATTTCTTTGGTGAGAAAGCAGATTGGCCCTGTTGGTGGATGGGGAGGATGACAGCAGAGAAGGTGCAGAGAGGGGTTGATGCATCAGCAGGGGATGGGAAAGACCTTTTCTGGGCTTTAGAAAGAATGGTGGTGGGATGCAAGGCTGCTGCGGTGGAGAACAGCATGGACTTGTCAAGGTATCAAGTCAAGATCTGGTTGGGCTTGCAGGCGAGAGAGAGGGCAGCTCTAGGAAGCAGCCCACCATCTGGATCAAAATACTGGCATGTCCTAGCTCTTTGATTCCTCATCTGTGAACTTGGAATCTGTCTTGTTGGAGGTACATGTGTGTTTGTAGGAAGTCAGAAAGGCTTTAGTGATGTTGCCTCCAGTTTCTACTGTTCAGCCAGGACAGGAGCAGGAGAAAACCTGTCGTCRTTGGGAGCAACAGAAACCCTGTTCCTCCTTCCTGGGACAAGATGCAGGCAGGGCAGGTGACCGTGCCGTGCTCTCGATGCCACAGAAATGTTTTTCCAACTTTGGCAGCATGTTTGTAGCGCGCAGGTTCACCCTTGGGAGACACTTGCTGCTGAAACTGGCTTATATTTTAGAAGGAACATGAACTGCAAACGGCTGCCAACCCTTGCAAGTGGCATTTTGATTGCCTCCTACACTTCCTTTTTCATTATCGCCTCTGTGGGAAGAGATCCTGGTTTCATGTAGATACTTAATTTTAGGTGAGGTAGGGACTCCTCATGAAGGGCTTTTCTTAGCCCTTCAAGTACATGTATGTCATGAAGCTTAAGTGACCCTTAATGTTAAGGGAAGGAGCACAGAGCATAGATTGAGATACCCCATTTTTCCTCAGCATTTACAACAAGATAACATAAAAATGGTTTTAAGAAAAAAAAAAAAAAAAAGGATGTTTTTGAAGGATTTTATCAATAAATCTGACTTGCAGGCTGACAATGAAGGAAGGAGTCTGCTTCAATACTTGAAATCCCAGCTGGAGAAATAACTTCGGGAAAGTTGCTCTTGTCACCTAGGAAAAGTTGGGATATTTTGTGACAAGCTTGGATTTGCTGCTTGCTATGTTGTGTTCAGAGCAGGCAAGCAGCAACATACATTTTGACTGACATCTGTGGCTTATTGCTACTGGAAGTGGTTATTCCTTAGATTCCTTAGTTTATTAGATCATAAACTGTCAGCTGGAAATTTCAYGGAGAGATGACAGATTGTRGGTGTGGGGTTTTTTTGTTGTGTTTTTTTTTCTTTTAAATCTTTTAAAAAGAAACTAGTTTCCTAGTTGAACTTAACCTGCAGGGCTTGGGGGGGTTTTGTTACTTTATCTAATATCCTTCTGGAGTTGTTCACATTTTTTCACCATTCCTGTTTGTGGCTGCTTCAAGGTATGTGATTGCCACAGAAGCAAACTGTTCTCTGGGGAAGATACGGTACTGAAGGGGCAAAATTTGGGAGGTAAATTTTGACAGTCACAACAACCGCTTCTTTTTGTTRCTGTAATATATAAGTTGTCTTCTCTGTTTCAGTCTCCTGCACACAGTGTTTGGTAGTTGGCTGTATTTTTTTTGTTTCAAATTTGTATCAAAGCAAGATGCCTTTCTTCAATCTCTGCAGAAATTAAATGTCTTAACTTTTTTTAACGCGTGTGAAGTGTCATTCCCCTCAGACAAATGCTGTAGCTTTCTCAGGCTTTTCTAGTTTGTACAGAGTGGTGGTGGCATCCCTTCAGTCTAATACCTTTGTCACTGTAAAGAGAAAACAAATATGCATCTTCCGAATGCAGAACTGGCCGCTCCGCACCTGTTTCTGGCTGCGGAGAGCTATTCAGATAGGCTGAAGTCAAAATATATGTGGTCTTGCTGCTTTCTTCTGCTCTGTAAACCTGCCCGTGTTACTGAATAGCTCTTCCTCTGGTTGGTCTATTACAGCATGTGGTCAGCAACATGCAGAATAATTTCCACCTCATAAATGTCTTAAAAATTGCACACTGAATTTGCCAGTTTGTTTTTTTCCCCTTCAATGTGCAGAATATTTGTATTGTTAGCAGCACCTGAAGGAACTCATTTGAATCCTGTGGCCGCACAACAGCCAAAAAAAGACATAAGAAAGAGGGGAGCGAACTTGCCTTTGAGTTAAACTTCTGAGAAGAAGAAACAAATAGAGATGAGYGTAAAAAGAAAAATGTAGGAAGGAGAAGATAAACAAGGATATAATAGATGACATTGTAAGACTATTGCTCAGATCTTGCTTCTTTAACAAAAAAAGAAAAGAAACAGCAATTAACGTGTATTGAGCAAAAGCCAAGGAAACATCTTAAGTAAAAGCTGCAGCTTGAAAAAATCGGAGAACAAAATACACTTCAGTATTCAGAACAAAGCATGCTTCAATGCCTCTTTTTCAGAGGCATTTTTGGATTTATTCTCACCCTGAAGTGAGTTTGACTACTGAATAAACAGGACTGTCTTTTTAAGATGCGAGCAGGACAGCTGATGGCTGAGTGCTGTTTGCATTTAATCCTGCCTGGAAACAGGACTGCTGCTTTGCAAGTGAAGAGGTAGTGAAAGATGGTTCTCTGCAACCTCAGTCAGGATCTGCAAGGCACATCGGCCGTGAGCGGGTTGTGTGAAGTCGCAGCTGGTGACGTGGGACCATAATCGCGTGGTGATGYCTGAGGAGGAGGCTGAGCGCGGGAGAGCCGTTCCGGCTTTGCTCAGCACGTCTCTCCCGTGATCCTGAGGGAGGTCGTCTTTCCTCTGGGGAAAATTATGTTCTCCAGCTCATCCCAAGCAGCTCTTGGCTGCTCTGGCACCTCTGGTTCCTTGCTGTCCCTTGATGGATATTGTCCTCAAATTAATAAGTGCGGTGTGGGCTGATGAGAAAGCACCAGAGTGTTAACAGCCTGCAGTATGAAGTGCAAATGAGGTGGGTAGTAATTTTCTTTGAATGTGGCAGCCTGCAGGGGTTTAGTAGTTATGCTTTTCATCTGTCCCTCTGCACTACGGGGCATATGGTAAAGAGGAGTTGACAGGACCACGCTTACCTGCAGAAGGGTAAGGACGGGCAGCTGGATAGCTGCTCCATTTAATCGTCCTGGTAAAATCCACTGCTACACGGCACATAAATGCAGTCTGGGTATGGACTGTTTCGTTAATTTTGTGATTTGTCGTGGGAGGCTTTCAAACCTGCCCTGCTGGAGTCTTTGCATGCTCCCAGGAGCTCCTTTCAAGCCCTCCAACAAATCTCTGCACTGTAATATTAAAGTTGGTTAGTGTTCAGATGCTCTGGGTAAATCACTGGATGATTCACTATGTGGCAGTGGGGAAAATAGTCTGTGGTGGCTTTTAAACAGATTTTCTCCACCCCCCAACCCCTGCTGGCCTTTTTTGCAACAAGCAGGAAAGGCAAAATCTCCTTAGAGCAGGCAAAATGTGGGCTTCCTTTTTAATAAGCTGTTCTAAGAGGTTTTCTAATCTAAGTTTCCAAATTCTAAGCCACTTATAAAATAATTTTAGTCCACAATTCCCTTCCCGTTCTTGAAATACATTCTTTCCGTGCGGGACTCGTCAGCCTGCGAGGAGTCAGCAGCACTCCGGAGGGCTTTGCCTTGATAATGCAGCGTTACTACTCAAGGGTTCATCCTGTCCGTATTGTACCGGAGCTATAATTTGCGTCAGAAGCACAGAAAAACTGGAAAAAGCCACCAAGCTCTGGGGGTGGAGCAGTCCTCAGGAGTGTTGAAGGAGAAAGACTTCACCAGCCTTTTCCCTGCTTTTCTTCTTGCAGGGAATGGTGGTCTTGTGTAATTTTTCTCTCGTGTTTGCTCCTGACACAATACCCATGCCATGTTTGGTGCAGGAGGCGATCTTTCTTCTCTGTGTGCATGGTGGGTAAAGCAAAGCAGTGGGCACAGATCCCAGGGATCTGACCTAGATCCATTGGAACTAGAGTGGGCCTTTCCTGGGCCGACAGGTTGGTCCATCTCGGACTCCATAGCTGGCRGCCTGTGTGGTTGCCTTGCTGCTGTTTGATGTTTTATTCTTATGGATGCCCATGGAAGCCCACCATTGAGCGGTCCATTTACTTTGCTGCGTGTGCACTTCAAGAGGCAAACATTTCTCATTTTAGTTCCTCCTTTGATGTTAAATCTGCCTTCAGATGCCCCTACTGAGCTTTGAATGGCTTCACATACATAGCTGAGGGCAGAGTTTGGCATTTTGCTCTGCTCTGAGTAAGTGCTAAGCCGTGCTGCAATTCAGCTGGCATGGGGACTGCATAACGCAAGAGCCCTGTGGTGAGCACGGCTGGTTTGAATGTCTCTGCTTAAAAGCTTGATGTCTTTTGTAGAGGCATGTGCGCGCCTGGGAACAAAAGCACGGCAGCTGATCCTGCAGCCCATTTCGTGGAGAAAACTCCTGCTTGCTCCAACTCGGTTGTTTCGCTGTGCAGAGGCTGAGGAGCTGGCAGTCTTACGTYGTACATGGGAGCATCTCACATGCTTTGCGTGGAGTCTTTTCAATCTTGGCCTAATTTTAGTTGTCAGATAAGGCTGGAAGTTAAAGTTATCAGCAAAGCTTTTTTTCTATTAGCACTTTCCTAAAATATTTCCCAGGCTGCGTACACATTTACTTATCTCCTTTTCTCCCTCTCTCCCCCCCCCTTTTTTTCCCTCCCCTCTGCCTTACAGCTTCTGACATGAAGAAAGATATAGACTCTTTAATAGCCCGGGAAAAAGCGGAGATCGTTGCCAAGTATGAGAAGGTACCAACCTTATGTGTTTTTCCCTAACATGCTTGCTAAGGCTGGAGCTACTTAGGTGATTAGTCGAGCAAGAATGCTTTGAACAAGAACTTTTGCTTCCCATGAGGCATCACCACAGTAACACTGGAGTCATCAGGCTTCTGAGTAACACTCATAGGTGCTGTTTGGTATGTTTTTAACTGTTTTGCAAGAGCCTGAGGCCTTTACTGGACATTCTGCTACCAGTTCATAGTACTTTGAAGCCCTTAGGATAATCAAATTCTTGTGCCACGCGTTTYCTGCTTGTGGAGTCAGCTCCACATGGTGCTCGGTGCTTCACCAGCCTTTTTGCTCCGACTGGGCCTCCCTGGCTCCCTGCCTGCTTGTGTTCATGTATCTTCTCGCACAAAGTATTTTCCAGAATTTTTTGTGGATCTCATGTGTAAAAGCATAATACAGATACTGAATGGGCTTCTCTTTTGCTCAGGGTGGCTCATGGTATCTCTTCTGCTTTACAGGGCAGGCAGGAAGGAACTCAGATTGATCCATGGGAAGATGCCGACTTCACCCTGTATAAAGTTACCGACCGTTTTGGATTTCTGCAGTAAGTCCCCAAGTCCTTTCCTGTCCTTGACAACTTTCACGCTGTGTGCTCGTTCAGGGTGCTCTTCTACACAAAATGGAACAGATTTTGGCATTTTTGCTGCAAGCCAGTCTTTGGCTTGGCTTGATCAATCCCAAATGTAGAAAGAAAGAATAGATGTATCTCCTCCCTTATCCACACATGTGGAAGCACTCTGGTTTCAGTCTGCTGCAAGGCAAGTTTTAGAGCTCTTTAAACTGCCTCAGAATGATCACATTGTCTTTTAAAAGGCTTTAGGGTAAATCAGCTGGTAGGAAAGATTTAAAAATGATTTGAGGGTATTCTTTCAGTTGCTTTTTTCCTTCTTTGGGAGGAAAGGCTGTTTCCCACCACAAACCTGGTGTCCAGCTTGCAGGTTTCGATGGTCATATGCCTCCTTGGAGGCAYTTGGTCTTCCCCAAAGGACCAGCGTTTGCATTTGTGCTTGATGGTACAGGGGTGTGTAGTAAAGGGAGAAACAAGAAACCTGATCGCTTTCAGTTCCCTTAGAAAACCCCCGTTCTAAGTGGAGTGCACTGTGTCCAGGGGGAGAATGTTTAAAAGAATTGTTTACTCTTAAATCTGAATGCAAAGCTACAGTATTAGGTGTTTTGTGTGCAGTAAGGGGATTTGAAGCAATTTCTGGTGGGAAATCCTAGCATTTGGCTTAAATGGTTATTTTTGATCAGTGTGGATGCTTTTGGCCTTCCCAGGTGAAATATTCCCATTTGTTGATATGAATCACAGCACTTCAGTTCAGTTTAACGCTGCATGGCCTGGCGCCTGCAGTGCTGCTGTGGGGCAGCAGGAATCCGTGTGGTCCCAGTGATGGCTCTAGCGTGGGTTCCTGGGCCGAGCTCCCGGCACAGTGGATTGGAAAGCACATAAAGTCAGCAGACGAGAGCTGCTGACACGAGGCAGGTTCGCTTCTATTTTGCCCCACACTCCAGTGAGGTGGACATTTGTGCACATAGCTGTGTGTTTTCTTTCAGATGTCTCCATGGAAAAATCAGATTTCTTCTGCATTTTATTTATTCTCCTCTCTTGGAAACTGTATTTCCCCTACACACAGACACACTTTTTTTAATTGCTGATCAGCTACTTATTGAAGAGGAACTTAAAGCCAGGATTTCCAGCAATGTCCAGAGCTTGGAATTCGTCACTCAGCAGTTCCTGCAAGGCAAGGGATTTTTGCTTGGTGCCTTGGACAGGCTAGATCATGCTGTATAGTGTGGTGGTTCTGCCTTTTTGTCAGAGGAGACAGCTGTAGGGAAAGGTGTGAACCCCAGGAGTTGCATCTCTCCAGCTGCGCGTGGCCACGTGCTTGAGATCACAAATGCCTCCAGGTGGTTCCCACAGAGGAGTGAGTGCAGCAGCACAGGGCACTCCACACCCTTCTGGCCTCTCAAATAAACTGTGAACCCTTGCTTTTCTAGCGAGCAGGAGCTGCCGACACGCACTGCGCTGGAAGAAAAGGTGAGAGCTGGCAGCTTTGTCATCCTTGGTGTCGGATGCTTATAGTGCTGTCCAAGGAGGATGTGGGTCTTGCTTTTGGCAAAATCAATGCTCAGACGAGAGCCAAATGGGCAGCTGGTAGCTGCTGGGTGGTGTGGAGCAAGTAGCACAGCTCTGGCCATGGCCTGGCACGAAATGGGCACTCAGAGATGGCTTTCGCTGCCAGGAGCCACTGAACGATCCGGGTCCTGCAGCAAGGGGTGGGCAGAGCCATGGGGGCTGCAAGGCTTGTGCAGCCACAGCTCAGCCAAGCTGGAGATGCCAGGGCCAATGAGGGAGTTCCCAAATGCARGAGGTGAAAGTGAATATGCCGAAAGATGCAGTGAGATCCTCTAGACAGTGGCTGCATTTATGGCTGCTTTCCAAGTCTTCAATTTCATAAAATTTTGGAGAATTAATTTCAGGCACCCCTCCTCCTCCACACTACAGTAAAGTTGCACATGCTAAAGCAAGAGGGAGCTGGAACATAGCCCCTTCTGGGAAAAGCCTCGATTGCTTTTTCCCCTGCTTTGGCATATTGTTCAACAACTCAAAAAGGGGAAAAAGGAGGCTGCATTTCACACRGGTGCCTGCTTCCCACCCTCACCTCCTCCGAGCTGGGGGTGTGGGGAATGTTAAAYGTGGCAGCAGCTGATTGCAGCTCTCCAGCAATGGCTGGTCATTGTGCAAGAGTTGCTGCACTGCAGCACTGGTTTCCATTTCTGCATGGGCCTGAAGGAGGAAGCAGGCAACATAGGAGTGTTAATGAACCTGTCGAAAGCAGTACTTCAATGCACTGGTTTTAAATGTTTCTTGGTAATTACTGAAACAATGTCTGGGCTGCAGGAACCCTCAGTAATAAAAAGGAAAGTGGCCTTATCTGACTGGAACAGAGTKATTAGTGCTGTTTCTGCACAGGTTGATTAAAGTCAAAGTGTTTAGGGAGAAAAGGCAGCTGAGAGCTGAGTCATTCTCAGAATATCTCATGCACCATGCTACAGCTGAAGGAGTTGAAAGTTCGCCTCAAAAATGGCGATTGCCTGTAATGTGCTTGGGTTGTGATGGAGCTGTGGTGAATAATGGTTCTCTCCCTCAGTTCATCTAATAAAAGGCATTGCCAACCTCAGAGGGACCCACTTTGGTCTGGTTTATGGTGACATGAGTARTGGGATTCTCTGTTACGATCTTGCTAACTGGAACTGAACTGTGTCTTGCGTCTGCCTGCTGCCTGGCAGACGCAATGCACAACAATTTGTGACCAGTTGAATACAGAAGGATTTTGTGGTCTAAGAAATGTTCCTGCTGAAACACTGCCTGCGTGCAAAGCTTGTGTTTCTAGCTGGTTTTTACAACACTTTAACCATGTGTTAAATTTGCTGGTTCCAGCAAACACCTCTTGGTTATTCTGGCCACTGCTGCAAAGTCTCTGTATATAAATGAATATAAAATTCAGCTATAAAAACTCCTTGCTCTCATTAGATTTAAACTTCTGTGTAGTATGTCCTGGGATTTTTTTCTTAAATTTGTTCTGTCTTTCCCCCCACCTTGCACCAGCAAAAACATCAAGAAATTGAACGAGTGGACAAGTGGCTAAAGATGCTGAAGAAATGGGGCAAATACAGAAACAGTGACAAGGTAAGRAAAAAAAGAAAGAGCATGTGTAAGGAGGGGGATGGGAATGATGCATCCTTCAAATGGGTCAGACTTTCAAACAACTGATAGAGAGAACAGAGATAATGGGAAAATATTGCCCAATTCTACCCTTTAGTCTTTAATATTAAAGAAGTYTTAAATATGTCCTTGAAATTGCTGGGTTACCAGTAGAGGAAAAAGTTCTGTTCTGACTAGAATATTTTTAAAGGCAGTTTCCTAAGTTCTGCCTGCATGTTTGCACTGAAGATTATCTGTGCAAGTGGGTCCTTGTAGATGAAAGTATACAAGATGTGGCTGTGAAGCAGCAGGTACTGTTGGCAGCAGGTACCTTTTCTGGGTTTCCACCATCTGGGAATCGCATGGAAGCTGTGACTAATATTGCCGTGCTGATATTCCTCRTAATTGTCTCAAGGGAAGGCTTCCTGGGGAGAAACTTGTTTGCCTGGACATTTTACCTAGGCTTTGTTTTTTGTTATTAACTGTAGCTTTGAGAGCCTTGTTAGCTGCTTGCTGAGGCTGTTAGATTATATTCCTTCATCTGTGAAAATAAAGCGTGGCAACACTAACCTTATCTGTCAGATTTGGTGTTCAAAATAATTTCTGCACAGAGCACCAGTGCAAAACGGAGTTATTTTTATTAAAAACTGAATGTTTTTAATGAACTTGTGGTACAAGTCCTTTAAAACCAAAACTAAACAAAAAAGCAAACCTAATGATGCTTCTAGACCTTTGTGGCAAGGGCAGAAAGATTATGGCCAGCTTGCACCAGTTACAGCGCTCTGTGAAGGCAAAAGGCACTGCTTGCAGAAGAGGGCTGCAACCCACTGAGCTTCTGCCTGAACCTAGGAGCATCTCATAACCTGTCTCCTGAATTCAGGCACTGCGTTGATGGGCAAAATAGCTTCTGTGCTCCTTTTCACTGCCCTCTTACCAAGTGGCCAAATTACTTTTTTCTCTAATTGTGGTTAATGTGCGATGTCTTCTGCTCGTAGATACTTTACTGCTCGTAAAGTATTTTGTCATCCTGCAGCTATGTAGTTGCTCTAGGAAATGTTGGTTCTCAAAATGTGTCTGGGTACAAAAGCCAGGTGTGTTGACACCGTAAGGGCAGCAACGCTCGCTGCCACTCTGCCTTTCCCCCGCGCTGGAGGCAGAGCCAAAAAGGTGGCCGGAGGGTGCGTGGGCTGCCGTGTGGCAGCTGGCAGCAGCGGTCTGGGAAGGGCCGGCTGCTCRCTGGTACTGAGAGCACGGTAATTGCTCTGGTGTGAACCCGTCGGTTCCCAGATGCATTCTTGCTTCCTACTTGTCTAGACTTGGCGGTGTCAAAGTGTGTGTTTTCAACACCTACAGCACAGAAATCACCACGTAGCTGTTTCCTCTTCAGACCTCTTTGGCAGAAACAGGAAGGGGGAGGGTGCTTGCTTTTATCTATTTTAGCTTTTATTGAAAGTCCGCAGGAGAAAACTGAGCCCTGTTAAAGAGCAAGCTCTGCTGAGAATATCTGAATAGCTRTGAGAGCGCACAGTGAGCATCGTGGGAGCGGAGCTGCTGCCTTGCCTGTGTGCCGTGAATCCACAGTGGCGTCAAGGCTGCCYGACATCACATCAGTAATCTTTTTTTAAAATAAAACTTCAGCTTCAGGGCTCAGAATTTTATAATCCTTCTGTTCACTTGAGAATTTTTCTAATTTAGTTCCACAGTGCTATTCTGTGGGCAAAAACGGAGTGCCTCCCCCCCCCCAGTGTCCTTGATTTCTCTAATTAGAAGTAGTAGTAATTGGTTAGTGGCCCTGTGGATAAAATATCAAATCCCAGAAGAGTTTTAGGGATTTCCTTCAGGTTTTAAAGCATATGTGCTTTGTGTAATGAACAGTTGATGTCGCTCAGGTCTTGTGGCACAGGCACTACTTTTGGGATGTAGGAGCTGGGCTCTTCCAGGTTCTCTCTCCTTCGTTTGCTCCCTCTCACCCCTGATTTTCCCAGGCAACTCTGCAAAATAGGCAAGCTGCTTTTCCACCTAGGAGTTTTGATGGGTGTCATCCTCAGAAAGACAACTTAGTGATGCCAAATCCTTTSGTTTTGTCTTGCATTATGTAGGAAGGTATTTCCCAGCATCTAGCAGGTTCCTTCTGACWTGGATGAGGCCCTTCATGGGCATCCATGAGCTTGCTGGTGGGTTTTGCTGGTCAGTGCTGTGCTTAGTTTTGAGCAGGGAAGATGGTGTGTTGTCTTTTTTGGATGTTTAGCTCAGACCCAAAAGTTTTGGCTGAGGGAAGGACAATACAGAGCAAGAAGTCTAGGAGTTTGTGGTGGTGAAGGAATGTGGGGGAGTGATGTGACTGACTGCTTTGACTCCCTGGTGTAAATGCTGGGATCCCATTTCCAGCTGTTGTTTTCAGAGTTGGCTGTGGGCACCATGCAGCCTTCAGGAGCCAGAGTGGGATAAATCTACCAACTGGCTGCTGCCTCTTGGATGGGGGACTGAGAGGTCTAGACGGGCCGTTTACCAGCAAGCAGTTCTCTGAACAGTGGTCTTGTAATGGAATAAATGACATTATTTATGACAAGCCCTAAAAGGTTCATGACTCRTCAGTACAGAAACGGCATTGTCCCTGTGCTGGAGAACTCGAGTCCTGCTCCAGTGGCAATCAGTGTCAGCYCTCACGGTTAGCTGAGCAGTAGCACTTGGCCAGACACGTTGAGCAGCAAGTGCGTGGGGAAAGAAGTCTGGTGACCCGGAGGAGCATAAAGGAGCTTTGATCGCAGCCCCATTCAGCCTGGACAGCCTGGTGGCTTATGCCAATGGAAGTGTGCACAGGGAGGCCTGTGTCGCTTCTGTTAGCGATCGCGTTGCACGTCGGAGCAGCTGGGCTGTCGCACAGCATGGTRTTAAATGCAAAGCTAAGAAGCTCAACTTTGCTTTCAAAAAAAAAAGTCAKGTTAGGTCCTTCAACTGCAGTGTTATTTGTCCCAGGAGCCACCTTCCACATGCCACCACGATGTCTGCATTGCTGTTTTGAATGAAAGGTGCTGAGCTCCTAGAGCTGTGTAGCCCTAGGCTTTCATGTTTCACAAGCGTTGCACCAAGTTTCCCTGTGTCACGAGGTGAAGGCTGGATACGTTCAGACAGGGAGTTTAGAAACCCTTATGTTGGGAATGTAGGAATGCCTTCAGATAGTTACTTTTTTAGTTAAATATAACAGGCTGTCGTATCTGACTTTATAAAACACAGTTGGTTGTTTTTGTTCCCTCCCTGAGCAGCAGACCATYGTTTGCGTTGCACTTTCTCTTCAGGTTCATTTCTAACACTTCACTGATGTGCCAAAACCCTGAGTCTCGCAAAACACTGGCTGTATATAATTTGAATAAAGACTAGGATGCCTACTTAAATTCTTACTGAAAACAGGAGCCTTCTCTTTGTTCATTTTGCTAGACTAGTTTATTACAGGGGRAAAAGAAAATCTTGCTGTGTCAACTGCTGAGTCCAGGCAGTTTTGCCCCTTTTGAATGGGGTGAAACTGGGTCATGTCTCAGCTGGGGAGGAGCAGGGCAGTGGCAGTTTGAACTCTTCCTTCCTCCCACTTTTCTGTACTTGACCTTGCTGCTCTGTGCTGCCTCGTAGCCACCCCAGGAGCTCTCCCTCCCAAGCCGTCTCATGTCTCTCAGCTACAGACAGTTTTTTTGTTTATTTGKTTTTTTTGCATRGAAATTGCTCRCAGGATCTGAAAAATGGTTTGCACCCAGTCTGGTTGTTGCTGCCTTGGAGGTGACAGACTTTGCCTGTGGCTGCTGGCTGCCCCTGTGYGCCCCTGTGCATTGGTTTTTGCTTAACATTCCCTAACTGAGCAGTGCAATACTTAAAATGTGCATCTGTATGTACTGCTGGTCACTCCCTGTGTTTTGCAGCCATCACAGATTATCTGAAATAAGGCAGGAAAAAACCTTGGAGGATTGCCTCTTAAATTCTCTTGTCCAGGATGGCCTGGCTACACTTAAAATCATTCCTGACATAACCAGTTTCGGTATGAGCAACAAATAAGGTTGTTTTAATTAAAGCAATGCCCTGGGGCTCCTCGTACTCATCACCACGTTAGATCTGTCTCTGTATCTGTTCTAGACATATTTTGCAGCAATATAATTTAATTTTGGTAGAAACAAATGACAAGTAACACCCATACAATTTCTAGCATAAGTGTGATTAGACTTACGTAATGGTGCCTTTTTCCTGGCTGTATGTACCGGCTTGCTTGCTTCCACGAGGGAAAAGATACCAAAGTAAACAAATCCACATAAGGACTGCATGGCTCTAGAGCTGGCACGTGCCAAGCCTGTGGAGAAAGGTTGTGCTAGCAAGGAGGTTGTCTGTCTAAGGGTGCGGCACTGTAAGGACCTGGCAGTGACCTTCACTGCTGTTTTAAACCTGAGTGCGTGACTCTACTTGGGGAGTCTAGGAAGTGCCCTGTTGGGGCTTTGTAAGAATATGCACAGTTAAGACAGTTCAGCTTTTGGGGGAAGAAAAGAGTGTGCTGGGTGCTCTCCAACAGCAGTGTAAGTCATTCATCGTAGCCCTGGAATAAATTGACTCAGAAGAAATATTAGTCTCGGGGGGTTAAGAGCTAGGGGTAGGGTGTGACCTCTGCACTGTTCACAGGCTGCTTTTGCCACTGGTGATGTGGGATCGATCCTTTGGAGAGGGATGTCTTTGACCAAAGATGTCTGGATTTTGGGCAAAGCCTCTTTTTATGTGTCGGGACAGCCTGGTCTCAACTAAAGGTCACTGGTGTGCTGCTTGCCTYGTCCAGCACATGCTGGCAAAGCGGTTTAGGATGAAACTGCATCTCTTATGTGGCCACTGCTTTTGCAGTATTGTGCCACATCCAGTGTTTTTTTCTGTGGGATCTTTCCCCCAGGATGATGGAAGTCATTTGAGGAGTTTGGAGAGGTGGGGACTGAGTCTCAGCACACAAGTACTGGGCTCTCTGCAGCTTATGCCTATGACAAATCCTCCAAACTGCAGTGTGCTCACAAGTGCTTGTGGAGCAGAGAACTTGACTCCTTCCTGTCTGTACAGGCAAGGTCTTRACCCATCTGTCACCTCATGATGACAGGGTAGGGTGACTTCATGTCTCGCTTCACTGCTGTTTGCAGGAAGGCCMTGCTGCAGTGTTTGTGGGGAAGCTCCCAGCTTGTGACTCATGAAACAGAAGACCATGGATCTGATCTAAGAGCTGCTTGTCCAAGAACGCACTGGCGACCACAGAGACATGTTGGCAAAAAATGAAGATTTTCTTGTCCCTTCAACTGCTCTGGGCTCAGRGTCTCATGAGAGTTGTTGCCTTTTTCTTTTTCTTTCCAGCTTTGCATTCTCTGGCAGTAGAGGGAAGTTAGGATGCACTTCTCGGCTTGCCCTCATCACACTGTAGGGTTTCCTTGCCAGGACTTTCCCTGGCTTCCTCTCTAATGACACTGGAGTAAGGAAAATCAGGTAGCATTTTCCTCTCCCATATGTTGCCTGTGGTAACCATAAATGTCTGCCCATGACACAGCAGCTGTAGGGCTTATTTGCCCCTACCCTGCTGCACAAGCCCCTGCTAACCTGCCTGCGCTGGAACCAGCACAGCTGAGGCTTCAGCTGCAAGAATTGAAGGAAATGCACGTAGCATTTGAAAGCCTGGACTTTGCTTTGGACTGTCACATTACCAATCATCTAGCTTTTGGGCACAAAAAGGAAGCCGAGCAAGTTCTCTCAGGGTGGTAATGGGAAGATCTGGAGCACTTGGTTGAGTGCTTTTCAGAGGAAATCTCAAATACAAGCGAGAAGATGAAGCTTCAGTCTGTGTTTGGATAGCCTTCCCCCCTCCCAGCTCTTAAAAATAGTAAAATACATGGTGAAGGGACAAATGGAAATGGGATGATGACCCATCTCAGCTGTGAGCTATATATGTTAAAGCCTAGGATAGAAAGATGATCCTGTGGCCAAACCTAGACCAGTTTCTAAATGCTGTAAGTTTAGTTTTTGGCTCTGACATGCATGGCCTTTCTGTGCAGCATCTTAGGCCGTTGCTTCAACTTCTGGCCTCTCAGTTTCTGTCTGTGAAATGGGGTGCTATTTGCTCTTCCTCCCCTCCTTTGACTTTGCCATCAGTCTGCTGGGGGCAGGGAGCAGGAGAGATTTAGGAGCTCTATCCTGAGATTTAAGTGTTCAACTGTTTTTAGAGACAAAATATCATGACTGAGTTTTATTCATCTTTCACACAAAGCAGGTAACTGCTCAGAGTTGAAGTACTCACCTGCTGCCTTCCTGCAGTCTTTTCATCCCACCATAATTGCTGCTTTTAATGATAACTTCCCTGTTTTCCTTCAGGTTTCACACTGAAGGAAAATTGCTCATTTTTACTCTCGACTCATACAGCTCAGAGGTTTTATCRCTTTCACTCCTGGAGGCGGTAGGAGGAGGAAAGCCCTGAGATAAATAACAGAGAGGCTTTTTAGTTCGGTTCAGTCTCGGCATGTTTTGTAACTCTTTGCACTCCCAGATGGAGAAGATCATCAGAGAAGCTTACTATATGCTAGTGAGAATTGTATTCTTTAAAGTACAACAATAACAGCTCAAGAATTCAAAACAAAATGATTTTCTTCCCACAGATTTGAGCATCTTGTTCTACCTTGGTAACTGTCAGTCAGTCTCTTATAATGCTTTGGAAATAAATGCATCATGAAGTAATTTTAACTGAATTGAGACATCCTTCAGTTTCTCGATCTCTCCTCAGCCTTTGTTTTGCTACATCCCAGATGCCTGCTGAAGGCAGGCTTTCCTTGGCTCCGTATCAGTATGACTTGKGCAAAATCTGGTTGTGCTGTATCCCTTCTCCTGACACATGACACTACTTCTTTGYTGATTTAAGTTGACTTTTCTTGGGTAATTCAGCCCAAAAGGGGAACAGGAATCTCTACTCATCTTCTGAAAGTGGTTGGTCCAGAAGCTGGGTGCCTGCATTTGCAGTGGCTGGGATGAAGGTTTTTCCAGCTGCCCACAAGAAACACCTCTCTCATGAGCCTTGCCCAAGACAATGAGTGGAAGCAGCGCAATTTGATGTATGAGGACAGACTATGTATCAAGCGATGTCTTGTTTAAGATAAGGGACACTATCACAGAGGCTGCTGACCCTGCCCAACTACATATTCACCTTGATGTCGTGTATGGTTCTTGTTGAGTATTCACAGGAGAAAAGCGTGGTCTTGCAAAGGGTGGTTTGAGAGGGTAGTTCTCCACGTATTGGCTTCTCAAAACTACTGAGACTGAATGCAGTGGTGAGCCATCCAGTGGTCATGAGTATGGGCAGCAGCTGACTCCAGGGCAGAGCAAAGCATTTTGCAAGTGCTTAGACTGGATTTTAAAACATTAATCACTTGTTGTACTTGTAGGGCATCTGTATCAGAAGAAATACTGAAATATTTACTGTAACTGAATGGACAAATTTTCTAACATCACATCTAGTTTACACAGCCCTCACTTCTACTACTACTATATGGTGGTCTTTGCATTTATTATATATTATATGTRTAATTATTTATTTTGACCAAGATAACATTGTTGTTTCTTTGCAGTCTACTAGCCTGTCTGCTTGAACCCTACCTTCTATCTTGTCTTCCACTAGCTTTGGGRGCAAGAGCTGTCTTTGCTGTGTACAGCCCCTACTGGCTCAATGAGCCTAGTGCTGCGGACAGTAATGAAACCAGGAATGGGAAGAGCATAAGTTCATAGTATGGGAGACTCTCAGCTCAGTTGTRCTAACTACATCTTGCAGAGTCACCCTGAAGAGCACAGTGCAATGTGTGAACTACGTCGCAGCATGAAATGCAGTGCCTCATTTACATTCCTTTTAGCTTTGCATACAGATGAGAGTTTAAAATTCAAGCCAGGAATGAGAATACTGAYTATGAGATGTATGCCAGGAAGGGAAGGTGAAAGTAGCAAACGCTCTGCTCCGTGTAGGAGATGTGAATGAGATGCTGCAGGACCGCATCAAATCTGCCAGTGTGTAGAAAACCTTTTGCTAATGCTGTGCACCTTAGTGCTTCCCCTTGAATTGCAGCCCTTATCTTGCCTTAGATGTGTGAAGCAGAACCCGCTACAGAAAGAGAGGGGGACTTTTAAGGAGGTTGGCTGTACTTCTAACAGATGCCATGAGTAGCTGCAGTTGATTCCTGGTGTGGTGTGCACCTGYGCTGTTCTGCGTGGCCGGGCGCAGACCTCCTTACCCTGGTGCAGAGCAAGAGGCTGTTGCCAGGAGCCAGCACCCTTACGCCCTGCTGCTGCTCTGCGTGTGAGCAGGTGCCTAGTCCCAAGGGAACCTCTGTGTGGTGCTCTGCTCTGTAACAGAAATCCCCCAGCTGGTGCAACTAGAGTTTGGGCAGTAAGCAGCAAATCTGTGCCCTTGCTCTGGGGACCTTGGGAGCCTTGAGGAATGCTACAGTTGGGTTTTATAGTGCAGCTGCAAGCATTTCAAGGGTGGGATGAACGAATGAGTGGAAAATATTCAGAAATAAGACCYTTTTTTTTTTTTTTGAAGTTCTTTCTTTGAATGGGAGAAGTCAGGGGTGAAACAAAAGCCGCTTTTTTTTATTTCCCATCGAAATTTAATGGTCTCTTTGGGGGGGGGGGGGCTTATGACAAGGAAAAAAAGGATGCATCTGCAAAATGCATAAAGTGAACACATGGAGGTAGGAGGGGAGACGTTTGCACGTTTTTTCCCTCATCCCCCCCTTTGCTTAGGGAGCACTACAGAGGCTGTTACTTCATTCAGGGGAAGAGCTCTTGGCGTAGCCCACATTGCCCCTTGCCACTTACCAAGCCAYGTGAGTCTCTCTTCAGGAGCTGCTGTGGACATATTCTGATGACCCTCATGAGAAGAGCTTTCCTTTCCAAGAAGAAATATGTTTTTCTCCCAGTCCCTGAGCATCCTTGTAGGAATGGCTATGCTGGATCAGACAAGGGTTGTGAAGCTGAGAAGCCTGTGTCYGACCCTAGGAGACGGAGAGGAGACCAGAGCAGGCTAGTGTACAAGGAGCATTGCTACTGTAAAGCATGCCAGATGCTTTCCCAGCGTAAAGGTTCATGTACAGCTTAAAACGCACCCCTCTGGGAGACTGGGTTGTGCTGACGCTGTGAGTCTTTCTCCTTACAGATGTATCGGCGAGTGTACAAGGGGATCCCTCTCCAGGTGCGAGGCCAGGTCTGGTCACTCCTACTGGACGTCGAGAAGATGAAGAAAGAGAATGAAGGGAAGTACGAGGTATGAGGGCTKTTCAACCGAGGAGAGCAGCCCCTGGCTGGGTGGGTGGGATTTTGCCTCACGGAGGTGCGTCAGACCCGAGACGGACACCGAMGTTTCTATTGTTGCATCCGAGCTTTCAGAAGGGGAAGTTGCTGGTAGGCAGGAACGAAATGGGATTTCCTATGGGGGAGCTTTTGGAGGAGGAGAACATCCTTGCCTCCACACCCTCTCCCACTAAGTAGCAGTGCGCTGAGACTTGTATGTTTGCTGCTGGCAGGGCTGAATGCCTGCCGTGAACTGCTGTGACCTTGGAGAAYGAAAGGCTTTCAAATTAGTGAAGACTGAAAGTGAAAAGGAGATAGTCTTTATCCATGCATATACTAGGCTGGGGTTTGGTGGCCACCTGCTTTCCCCAATCCACTAATTCCATTTATTCTACTGAAAGTTGCTAGCAAAGATGTCTTAGGTGTTGCTGCACCTTCAGAAAGAGAAAGAAAAAGTTTAGCTGTAGAAGTACTGGCTGCTATTTTCAGAGCTGCCTAGGTGATTTTGAGTACCAGAGGTAAGGTACCTTAAAGCAGGTGGGTACTAAGCATTTCACTAAAAGCAAGTACCTTAAAGCTCTACTTGTGGCTTAAAACTTCCYTTGTGATGTTTTGAAATGTGCAGAAAAATCAAAAGATTTAAACGAGCAAAACCAGGGACTTTAGCCAAGAAATCCAGTTAAAGGCTGAATGGAGAGTGGGTTTCTGAAAACTCATGGAGGGATTTCTGATTATGGAGCATCCTGATTTACAACTTAGGTGTATAGTTGGAAGTTGACTGTGCTGGCAATGTTGAAAGSTTGGCTTGAAATGGCTGGCATTTATTTTTTTCCTTTTGTCTTYAAGTAAGTTCTTAATCTTTTTACAGGAATGTTGTCTTAAAAGTCTTATTCAATGTGTGTGTTTTTCTCTGCGGATAGAAGCAAAGTCTGACTTCCATTGCTTCTTATTAGAGCATTTTACACTGCAAGTGTTTTTGAGGATTCCTTGGTGTGAAATAAAAAAAWTAATGCAATATGCATTTAACAAGAGTTCAGAGGATGGGAGTTGTTGTATTTTATCATAACTGAGGCAATTGCTTCAACTGCTTTGCCTGTTTTACACTATTTTTTCATATGCAGCTTGTGTATCCATCTGGTTGAGAGCTTAACTTCTTTTCCTGACTTCTTTAATGGATAGCTTGCATTCGTGTAGCCTTTGTCACGGACCAAGAACACAATTTGTTACAAGGTCTGTGCAAACACGCAACAAACCAGAAAGCTGTTCGGCAAAGCCCGCAATCCGCGCGTAAGGCGGGCATGAGAGCAAGTGGGCGCAGGTTCTCCGTGGACCCGGCACGCGTCCCTTCGCCTGGCGCAGCTGTGTGGCGCCTGCGTCTTTCCTGCTTCTCCGCCAGCTGCGTTTCAGACAGCTGGTTGGTAGCGTTTCTGGAGACGATGGAGCGCTGCTGGCGAAGGGGGACTGAGAGGGATGCGTGCCGCTTGCTCYGCCAGCCCCAGAGAAGCGGGGTGCCTGGAGCGTGCTGGGCAGTGTGTCCCCTCTTGCTGCCTGCTCTTTGCCTCCAGCCAGCGGGTGTGTGATGCCAGCATATGGGGCAGGGGACAATCTGCAAGAGAAAAGGCTTTTGCGGGGTGCAGGGCAATCCTGAGCTTTTGGKTGCGAGTACCACGCAGCGGGCTGCCACAGCAGAGCCTAGTAGTTGCCTGGCATTTCTGAAATCTTGCCCTATTAAGCAAGATAACACTAACGCTTCTTAAAGTTAGTCAAGCRTAGATGTTAGTGGAGAAATGCTGCTGATAGTCGTGTGAGAGGATTTGGGGGACTCTGGGGTGAAATCGTGCTAATGAGCAGGGCTTACGAAGCTTTCCCAGTGGGCAGGTTTTGGTCCCGCTCCCTCCTGAGAGGCTGTGCTGGGCAGGCAGGGAAGCAGTCTGGATAACAGAAAGTCACAGGCAGTTTATCTGAGCTCCGGAGAGATCTGCAATAAACAGGAGCTTCAGGCTTGATGGGCTTTGGACTCAGATCCCTGAAAGCTCTGCTTAATCCTTCTCCTCTTTGGTGCCACCTGCTGCCAGCAATTAGCTCTCCCTTTCAGTTGCTCCAGAGACAGGTCAGAGCCCTGTCTTGGAAGAGAGATTTTCTTTTCAGGATGGAAGGAGAGGGCTGTTTCAGCCCCTTGTCCTGCCGGAGCCAGCCCCAAAGCTGGCCTGTCTTCCCCTGGGGCAGAAACCAGAGTACAAGCTGGAAAAAAAAAMCGAAAAACTTCTGTGTGGGCCTTCAGCGATCCTCTGCCTGGAGATTGCGCCCTGTCTGCCAGTGTGAGCACCCACCTGCTATGAGCCGTGGGCTCTGGTGCGTGCTGCTGCCCAGGAGGGTCCCCGGGGCTGAGTGTGTCCCTTCAGGCCGCCGAAACAGCCGCTCGTTCTCTCTGCTCGCAGTTCCCGCTGCARAGACGCTTCGAGCGTGCTAGCCCCCTCTGCGCTTGCTCTGGCCACAGGGCTGCCGCGTCTGCATCTCCTCTGGAGCGGTTCAGTTAGGTCTGCTCCGGCTGTTTCCCTTTTTTATTTTTGCCCACGTTTTCCTCTGGGGGTGGCAGCTCGGTTGTCCCTGCTGTTGCAGCACCTTGGAGGCTGGCCGCATTGCGCTGCGTTCCTGTGGTCAGGGGACTTTCCAGCTCGGTTTCGCTGCGGGTGTGATGCTGCGGGAGCTATGCCCTTTGCTTTGCTGACAGCTGTTTTCCTTCCTGGGGTTTCTTTTTTGAGCCAAAACTGAAAGAGTTTGAGGAGAGTCAAAACAGAAGGTAGAAGAGCCGTTTGCTGTGGGGCAGGATGGAGGCTTCTTGGCTTTTATCTGCTGCTTTGTGAGAGGTCTCTCRCGTGGGACCTCCAGCTTTCCAGCCTCTCTTCTGCGATCTGAGCTGGCAGCACTAATGAGCTCAGCAGAGCAGCTGCAGGAGCCCCCGGGTTACTTAAATATGGAAAAAAGAAAAGCAATGCTGGGCTTGTTGTTTACAGGCTGCAGAATTAATAAAGCCTCCTGGGTGCAGAGAGGCCGCAAGCTGCTGCACAAGGTACCTGCTCCGCAGATGCAGTGATGTTTTTTATTTTGTCTGCCTTTGGCTGCATCCTCACCATGCAGCAACTCGTGGTGCAGCTGGGTTTGGCATGCCTGGTTCTGTACCCAAAAAGCTCTGCTCGCAAAGCGCACGTCGTTCCCTAACCCATGGATGGCCCTGAGAAGCCATGCGGTGGCCTGTGGGCCCCACTGGCTTTCCCAGGTAGATGCAGCGCACAGGGTGCGTTTTCAAGCCAGGCTCATTGAGAAAGGCTGAAGAAGTCAGAGCATACCACAGTACTGTTGGTTTTTTATAGGCTTTGGGCAAGATTTCTGTTATGCCCTGGTGGGGGGGGGGTCTCTAGCAGGGAAATTTGAACTGAAATGACCTGGTGTGTATGAATAGCGGTGTTGTGTCAGGTAGACTGCCTCCTTTATAAAAGACAAGTCATGGGATGCAGAACGCACAGGATTTAAAGCAGGGAAATGATACTGTTTATCAGATCTCYATTCCGCTACTGTCTTTTTTTAGCCTTTCCTGCTAAAATAAGCTCTGCACTGTCGCTCCTCCACAGTTGTCTTCAAAGTCTGACTCAGTACTCCTGAAGAATGCTGCTCCTGCCCCCGAGTGTGGAGTGTGCAGGAGCAACCTGCCACGCTGCTCAGCTTCAGTGTTGCTGGAGTTGTGCTGCAGGCCAGGTGGGGCTGGAAAACACAYCCAGGTGTTACTGATGTCTGATGTTCCCCAGAGCAGACGTGGCCACTTTGGGATGTAAACAGCAACCTGGAGACACCTCATATCAGACTGACAATGGCTGCTCTAGAACGAATCTCATTAATGCAGTTAAGCCTGGGGATTTTAAAGGGGGCAATTACATGATTGCCAGTGATATGTGAAAGCTGCGAGTAAGACRAGATGTTGAGCTATGGCATCATGGTCCTTGCTTGCATGCGCAGGGCTACACCAAAAGTTACAGAGGGGGCTGCAGTAGGATTCGTCTAGGGAGCTTGTTCAGGGTTTGGGACTCTGAGCAGTGGGAGCGTAGTTGAGTGAGGTGGGGTTGGCTCTGGCAATAGATTTCTTTTCAATGTAGTGGACTTCTTAATCTGCATGACACTGCCTTGAATGATTAGCCAGCATGGGGGGAGTATGGGGATGTTTTRGAGTTTAGTTTCTATTCTGTATTCTTAATCAGTTCCTTAAAATTTGCACCAGTCCTAGTGAATGGCCCAGAATCATTTTTCCAGGAATCAGGGGAAACTTTCTAAACCTAAGACGATTCTCYGCTCCAGGGGAAGAAGCAGTGAGAGTGCCAGACCTCGTCCAAGCGTACACCTGCACATTAAGATGAGTGAATGCTGGTTTGGTGGTGGTGTGTTTTTATTTCAGCACACTCRTTACTGACTTTGGTGATAAGTGCTACAGTCTTCATTTTGGAGATACCTTGGTGACAAGGCAGACTGTAAAAGAGCACATCATGCAGGCCCTGCATGCATGGCATTTATTCAGTGGACCTGAGGATATATTTGTCCCGGACCCACTGTGTAGATGTATGCGCTACCAAGATGTTTGCGGTCTGTCCTTGTAGAAAGGTGAGCTGGGGGTTAGCTTTGGTCACCGTTCCCTGTGAGGTACCTGGGCTGTCCGGTGAAGCGGCATCCACGTCAGTGCTCTGAGCTTGCTGGCAGAGGCTGTGTTTTGCCAGTGGCTGCTGGGCTGTCTGGCTCGTGTTTCCTTGCTTTTACTTGTTCTGCAGCTCTGGAAATACCAAGCCTGGTTAAAACCTCAGCCTCTCCCATTTCAGTTGGCCTCAGACAAACGGAGCAGAACGGCCGAGGGGGAGGCAGGTCATCTCCAGGCTGCGGTCCGCTCTCTGCAAAGCGGCAGCATCTGAATTTCTGTGATAGCTCTGCAAAAGTCACATGCAGCAGCTACAGGCAGGCTGAAAAGGGCCTTGTGTAAGAAGGGGTGTCTTCTCCTGAGTGGGCTGTATGGCCAGAGACAGAGCCTTGGAGAATGTCTGACCTTTCCCTTTTGTCTACCCCTCTTTCCTATCCAGAAAATGAAGGAACAAGCAAAGAGCTTTTCGTCGGAAATCAAGCAGATAGATTTGGATGTTAATCGCACCTTTCGAAACCATATCATGTTTCGGGATCGCTATGGAGTGAAGTGAGTGTGGCGTGCAAGACTTCACAYGGTTGCTGAGTGGGGGTATTTGGGCTGTGTACCCTCTGACTGGCAATCATGTGTGAACCAGTTTAGTACAAGCTGTCTGAGCAGGACGGCCTCCTGCTGCCTAGCTCAGGCAAGGCCTGGTCACGGGGAAGCAGAGCCACCCCTGGGCCTGGTCTCCAAATCACGGGCACAAGCTGGCTTGGGCTGGTGTCATGAGCCAGGAATAGGAGTCTGAACAGAGGTTACTGATTTCACAGATTTGAGATTTAGCTGTTGACTCCCTCTTTGGACAGGTCCAAACTGGACCAGCCCTTCTTCTTGAGCCAGGCACTACCCTACCATGGCACCTGGTCCCTGGAGTGCGTGGGTGGGTGTTAAACTCGGAGCTGCAGAAGGCTTAGTTTGGGAAGGCAGGGACCTTGGGCAGGGCCATGCAGACCTGGGCAAGTTGCAGTCTACATGGCCTCGAAAATGGATGAGTTTGAAGAAGTTTGGGAAAAATGGCTTTGTCACTTGGGTGAGCCACAGCATGGCTGTCCTAGACCGTTAGGACTGATGCCCACACAGAAACAAGCCATGCAAGGAAATCTGTGCTGCTTATTTATATATGTGATCATGACTCCTTTAGCAAGGATAGAAGAGAGAAAGGAGAAATGTAATAAATAATGATGACAAAATTTTACCCCTGGGGTTTATAACACATGATGTCAGGGATGCTGCAAGTCTATAAAAAACAATAAAAAACTCACCAAGTCAAACCTGAAGAGCAGGTGCATTGAAAACTGTACATGTGGGTGCTTGCACATGTGGGTATGTCCACATCTCCCTCCTGGCTGATCTGGTGATGCAGCAGCCTAGTTCAGCCCTGCTGTGTGGAGCCCCTGGTGCATTTCCATTGAAGGAAGCAACCCCATCCCACTTGCCTGTAGAGGTGCTTGCCGCAATGCTGTGTAATTCTTTGAGCAATGTTCCCTGCATGGGGAACTTGTAAAAGACTTAAGTTTGGTTATTTTTAAAGCCTTTGCTCTTTATGCGTATGTGTGTTTGTGTACACACAAAGCCTAGGACTCCTCACTTAGGTGTTTTCATGTTCTTCTTTCTCCCTAGGCAGCAGGCGCTGTTCCACGTGCTGTCAGCATACTCGGTTTATAACACCGTAAGTAGTAAGTTAGTCCAATTAAAGTGAGTAGTACAGCGCTGATGTATGTAATTAACCTGCAGTCAACATTTATCTTCCTCGTGGAAGCAATGGAAATTTCAGTTTAACTCCTAATGTGTGTTTGTACAGAGAGCTGCGATAGCATATACTTGCAGGCAGAATAAGTGCTGAATTCTTCACGCTGTTGTTTCATTCCCATCTTCATTTCTCCCACTGGTAAATGACACCTTGCAGATTTGATTTGGATGAGTGTCAGCACAGGACAAGAATTTGCTCTTTGACTTCCCTGCAAGACTAGCCTCCTAGTCAGAGACCCGTCAAACTTGTCTATACATCACATTTTTGACTTTTTGTCATACATTGAATAGCATCCTCGTTGAAAATGCTGATTTGTTACAGTGAAACAGTCATTTTTAGCTGAAGGGCACAGGCAGAATAGGTCTAAATTAGCTGCAGACACTGCCAGGAGGGTATGATTACCCCAGAAGGCACAGATTGCACAAGGGGTAGCCAAAGAGACAAAGGCCTTCCTTTCTGCTTGCTGTATCCATACAGGCTTACCAGATTTTTTTTTTTTTTTTTTTTTTTTAAACTATTTCACTGCTTGCATGGCTAAAGGAATCCAAAATAGCATCAGAACTACATGCTGTTTATCATCCCATCCAGTTTTTCTTGAAACAGCTGCAGGTACTACTTAGGAATCGGCTTTTTGCAGCTCAGATTTACATTAATTTCACTCCGCCCTCCAGATTCAAGCCACACTGGTGGGGTTGGGTCAGAGGCACATCTTCATGGTCAGGAATTACGCAGCGCTGCAGTTCAGGCAGCTCAGTAGGCCTCCTGGTTGATTTTGTGGGTGTGTTGGGACCTTCAAGAAGTAAAGCAGAGGTCTGCAGCCAGGTCAAAGCTGCCAGTTTAACTGTCACAGCTAAAAGTCCAAAGAGAGGTTGGATGGATCTGGGTGCTACGTCCTGATGTGAAACCCCTTTGATGTCCAATCTGTTGTGCACAGATGTGTGGTGACATGTCCCCTAGGTCTGTCACCTTTAAGGTCTTTTATAAGCATTTTGAAGGCGCTGTTCAACCAATGGTACAGACTAAGGGAGGTTTTTCGGAGGCCCAAGTAGGACCTTGGCTCCTACTGAGGTAGGCAGAAGTCAGGTGCCTTCCTTAGACTGGGAGAAAGAGGGAGAAGTTCATGTGATGGTTTTACTCATCATGGAAAGGTGCCTAGAGATTTTAAAGCTTTGCAAGTGGGGCACTGTAGAACATAGTATATTTACCTCAAGGGAGCTATAAATTTGAGGATAG
Source organism: Rhea americana (assembly GCF_003343005.1). Lineage (NCBI taxonomy): Eukaryota > Metazoa > Chordata > Aves > Rheiformes > Rheidae > Rhea > Rhea americana. Next base: position 1,436,247 of record NW_028185472.1, read on the forward strand.
TAAACAAACCACCACCACCACCAACAGGGATCTTGAAAGAGGACARGGAGGCACAGGCAGCTTCAGCTGCTTCTGACAGTTCTGGCTTAGCAATTGAGCAGCAGCAGCACAGACTCTGCGGATTGCCCGGAGATCCCTGCTGTTTCATCCCTTGAATCTTTTGCACATCCCACCTGTGCCTTTTTTGCAAGCAACATCATCGTGAGGGTTTTAAAACATGGCACGGAGGAAACCACAGCTGCACACAAGCCTAGCTGGCCGCCACAGAGCGTACGCGGCATGTGAGCACATGTGCCCCTCTTGGTTCTTGCAGGAAGTGAGCTACTGTCAAGGGATGAGTCAGATTGCGGCCATCCTGCTGATGTATTTAAATGAAGAGGATGCATTTTGGGCACTGGCACAGCTGCTAACCAACCAGAGGCACGCGATGCATGGTAAGGCTTGGGAACAGGGCAGGACAAGGGTTCTGCCTGCAGAGAGTTGCTGAGAGAAGGCTGCAGGTTACTAGTTATTTGGTCAGTAGAGCCTTGTTTTCCCTGTTGGCTGCTACATGCTGGTTTAAAGCAGGTAAGGTTTAATTACATGCCAAAGCAAGCTAAGCACAGAGCCTCTTGGAGACCGACAAGTGCATCAGAGAAAAATGTGATTTATCTTCGCAGAACTTTAATGCTTAGTAATTAACACTCTTATGGAGGTGATATCTTCCATCCAAAGTGTCTTGCCCTTGGCAATCAATTAACTCAAGGTTATGAGTTTTTAAGAAGTCTAACAGAAGCACATCCAAGAGCACCATGTAGTGCTCTGTTTTAAATATGCTGTGAGCTACATTTCCTAATGTGTTTATTAAGGTGTATGMCTAAAATATATGATGTATTATTCTACTTTAATCACATTAAAGGTCCTTTCATCTTATTTGAGGTTAAAAGCAATCTATGCACACATGTTATTCTATAAATGGAGGATGAGGCCTTATGATCTACTAGCTTTAGGGCCTCTGTGAAGGAGCCCTAATACACCTTGCTCTAGTTCTAATCTTGCTTTATACTCGCTGCTAAAGCACTGCTTTTCGGGGGACATAATGGGATATTGGGATGTAATAGTCCAAAGGAGCATGCGGGGCACAGAACTACTGCCTGATTTTACTAAAGCTTTCCCAAAAAATACATCTGGGAGGCGCATTAGGTGCATCTCCTGCTAGGTGACAAGGTACTGCACAAGCTTGTGTTGCACTAATGTTGAGGCAAACATCTTTAACTCTGTCTAAACTTGTAAACATTGAGATATGAGATAGAGGTGTATTGCCAGGCAAGGAAAGTGCCTGACTCAGTTCCAGTGAGGTCTTTACCAGTGAGCACCAGGTCTAGTCTAAAATAGGTAGGTGATGGGATGTGCAAATTAGCCTCTTCTGCAAGGGCAGCCTTAGATGCTTCAGTTTGGGTATGAAGGGGTGGCTTGTGCTGGAGTTTGATGTAGTCCCAATAAAAGGATTAAAACATAGGCTATGAAAGAGATGCACGCAGATGCCTAAGATGCAAGGTGCCCTTTCCCCGCAAGCCCTGCTGACTTCAGTAGATGATATAGAGGATGAGTTTGCTTGAAAATCAAGCTGCCCCTTTGACTGCTCCCAAAGATTCTCTAATTTTTTTTCTTCTGTCCCTTTTCTTGTTAAGGTTTTTTCATTCCTGGGTTCCCAAAGCTGCAGAGATTTCAAGCTCATCACGAGCAGATTTTAAGCAAACTGTTTCCAAAGCTGAAGAARCACATGGTAATCCTTTGCTATCAGTCTTTGCATGCTAATGTCACATTTTAATGTTAAAGCAATTCATGTAATGTTCTGCCAAGCCTATGCACAACTGAAAATATTTCTAATTGCATACAACTGCTTCAGCCCAAAGAGGCAAGTGTTTAGTAAGTGGTTTGCTTGTGAATCTTGCTGAGAAGAATGGTTATAATTTGATTGCTTGATACACACATTAGTGTAGGAACTGCTAAAATCCAAAGGCTTCCTTAGGAAAGTCAGGCAGGAAGATTTATGAAGACTGCAGGCAAAAGGAGCTTTTTCTTTCAGCAGTGAGACCTTGCTATATTATTACTCTGGCCATGAAACCTGAAGGGTGATGCTGGAATATCTAGAGTCTTATCTGAGTAATTACTAGTCCTGCGTTTGCGTTTAACATCCCCCTGGACCTGAACTGCTGTTTGACAGGCAGGAGAACCCCTGCCAACAGGGAGGCAGGCGCATAAGACGTGACGCAGTGTCATATTGTTCAGTTGACTCGSCCCATCCAGTTGTTTTTCTCCTCCTCAGCAGATGGTACAAGCCCATTTGTCGTCTGGAGGAGCGGCTGTGGGACACATCGGCCGCAGGCGAACAGCTAGCGGCTAGGCAACTATTTTGCAACACCTGCTCCCCCTCCCCCCCCCCTTTTTTTAAAAAAAGAAAAAAAAACTTCTCCCTCCCTTGCATTTGCTTTAGACATTTGGTATTCAGGGCCAGACTCTCCTGAAGGTTTCTTATGCTCCCAAGGGGCTCCGTGGCACGACTCCAGGAAAAGCTGCTTATATTGCCATCATCTGAAACGGCGCTTAGTGCTGCGCATGAGCCAGTCCTGGCTGTGTAAGTAAAACAGAGCCAGGGCAAGTTTTCACTTAATTACAGCCATTGGAGGGAAAAAAGGGAGGAGGATGGGAATAACTGCAATCCTAGACAGTAAGAAAGAAAGAACCTTCATTAAGAGACTCTAGGAGTCGGTAAGTGCCGGTACCTGTGTTTCTCCCGCTGAGAGTGTTGTGTGCTCCCTGTACTCTGTCTCACAGAGTGCTGGAAAGGTGTCTGGCTCTGCACTCTGCCTGTTGACTGTGCTCTCAGTCGTGATCCTAGCAAGCATTTACCACTAATGAGCAGCTGCCTATAGCTAACTGTTAGCTGGCAGGAAGGCAAAGGTCCCTCTTTGCTGTGTATCTGCCTAGGTAAATGTCCAGTTTATATGTCACCTCAGAGAGCAAACAGCCTGCAGAAATGATAGGTCTTGGTGCAGAATTGAGAGATCTTGGTGATGTCAGCGAGGTTTTTAAGTGTTCCCTTAAGCTATGGTACAGATTGTTAGGCTTTTTAGCAGGAGTACTGTGTGAATGATGTAGTGTTAACAAAATTTGCTTTGCTGGACAGGTGCGGGTTTATTTGTGGGTTCCTTAGTGGTTAATTATTTTTTTGGTGCTCTGAGAGGCTTGAATGGGAATTGCTATGGAAGCAGAAACATAAATCTCTAAGGAATACATGGGTTTTGGCTTCTTAGAAGGTTTTTGTACATTTCTGGAGTAGAAATTGCCCCAGAAAACCTTCTGACAGAAATTAATTTTTGAAGGTCTGGAATGCCTGAAATCTGGCTCCAGCCATGACCACAGTGAAGATCATGCTCGATTGAGTATCTTGGGTAAAGGGCCAAACTGGGACTTCAGTGTTGGTGTTTAAGGTAGGGACTGTGGCTGGGATTAGACACTGATTCAGAGAGCCAACAAGAGCCTGACAAGCCACAGCCAGAACCAGAATCTAGCATTAATGAATTAAGCAACCCCCACCAAAGCCCTGTGAATTGCTTGAGCTCCTAGCAGTCCATCTGATAAAACTCATGTCTCTGCTGTCTCATCCTAGGACAAGGAACAGATGACTACAGGGATTTACACGACCAAATGGTTCCTCCAGTGTTTCATTGATAGGGTGAGTGCTGTTCATGGGTTATTTTCCACTCTGCCACCTGTATTCACAGTGAATTCTGGTTATTTTATTAGTGGATTTTGAGAAAGAATCTTAATTTTAAGAAGACATTAATATTTATAAGGTGAGATACTAGGCATATTTTCATAAGGCAGAAAATTTAACAAGGGAGAAGCTAAAAATAACTGCATGTCACTCAAGGCTGATGACAAGCAAACTTTGACTGCTACACTATAAATAATAGCTGGGAGAGGGTTTTAGAGCAAAGGTATAAGCTTCAAAATTGGGAGAGATTTTTCTCTTGCCACTGGCACTGCTATGAACTTGCAAAGGCAATTAACCTCACTCTGGCTCTGGAAAGCCAGAGTATAGAGAAGAAGAGCTTGAGGCATAAACCTGAACAAATTGCACTACAGCAGTTGCACACAAATGAGCAGGCTGTGCACTAGAGGCACATGAAAGCATGAGAAAATTACYCTGATTTGTCCAGAGCTAATTTGCCAATGCTGAGCCCAGACTACCTTATTTTTAGGGGCAGCCTTGCGCTCACACACTTGAATAAAGATCTGGGTTTGGTAATGTTTAGTACATCTGTGTGTCCACAGTCTCTTCCCTGTCTCTTATAAAACAGAGGATAAGCTCTTCCTTTCGGGAGTGAATTCAGTTGCCTTGGTACAGAGCTCTGTTCCTTGGACAAAAGCTGTTAAAAATGCAAAACCTTTTAACTGTGTAATCTATGGTAAATGAGCTGTGATGATCAGTTGTGCCCAACTCTGGAGAAATATAGCATCCTAAATTTGAACTTAAATGTCACAGGAGGATCAGGATTAACTTCTGTTTTTCGGAGGCGCTAAAATCTTTACTGACCTCCCTGGGAAATGGGCTGCTCTGTCATTCTGGGTATTGATTCATTCCTGCTGATCAGAATGGGTCTGGGCATAAGTAAGAACCTCTTCCAGAGGCGCTCAGGATAATCTAGCCAGCAGAARTAAGTCCTTCTCAGCCTTGTCTCAGAAAGAAATTTCTGTGTACCGTTAGGCCCCACAGTAGGGTTTTTTTTGTTTGTTTGTTTGTTTKTTTTTTAATGCTAGTGAAATCACCCACCCCACTCTGGTCCTAGAGCACTAGGCACCTTCAGTTCTGTCACCTAAACAGCCATTTACTTGGGCAGTTCTGACATCCTCCTTGAAAACAGGAGTGGTTTTATGCACTTAAAGCTGAAGGGCMGTGGTGCTTCCTCCACAGTACAGGAATCCAGTTGCTACTATGCCTGAGCTGAATATATTTTTTTTCCTGCATTCCTGTCTCTGTTTTAAGTACAACTGCCAGGCCACCCATGCGTTAGCTTTAAAGCCCTAATCATAGCATATAAAATACRTTTCAGTCTAGGTGAATCCTGGACATCAAGTGCCTTGCACTGTGTGTGTTTCAGTTAATGTGGACATATTTATGCCACTAGGCTCTGTATTTGTCATCCCAGAGGTCAGTGCAATTAGAGTAACACTKGAGAGAAGCCTCTGTGTTGTCTGATGAGCTGGGTTTCTCTGTTTGATGCAGACGCCTTTCACTCTCACTTTGCGCCTGTGGGATATCTACATCCTGGAAGGAGAACGGGTCCTGACAGCCATGGCTTACACAATACTCAAACTGCACAAAAGTAAGATCCCAGCAGAAATCTCTACTTGTCTCATACAGCATAGGTGACAGGTTAGGCCATGGTTACCCCATCACTTAACTCTGCATGCATATGTGAGCACTAACCGATCTGGCTGTGGAAATTCCCTGCTCCACCTTATCACATGGCCACAGGTAGGCGCAGAGCACCAGCGCAGGTAAGTGCTCCGGGGGAGGGTGGGAGAGCCCTTCTGGCAGAAGAATGGATTAACTGCCACRTAGCCATGACTTGAGAGGTGCATTTTCATGTCAGCCTAGGTCTGTGCTGCCATCCAAAGGCAGTGATTTGTTTTTAGCTTGCTCATTTTACTTTGCTGCACAGTCACCACTGGCAGGGTGTTGGAGGTGCTGGGGAACGCCTTGGTGCAGGGTGAACAGCTGCACCGCTGTGTGTGACAGCGCCGGTTTAGAGACGGTGATCTAGATCAGGCCTCCTTTGCCAGGAAGGGCAAAAAGGATGGAGGCTTGGCACTGCTCTGAAAAGCTTCCTGTTGCTTTAATGGGCAATCAAACTGAGCCGAGGGCTACTGAAAAGGTTGTAGAGGGAAAAATAAAATGATTAATATACCTTTAAAATACTTCCAAGATGCCCCAAACCTCTTTTTCTTACATACTGTTAAGGTGGTTCCATTTCTATCTTGAGATCTTTGTGCCTTTGAGGTGAGCCAACCAGCCTCATTAGAAAGTTAGAAACTGCTTTCTCCTTGCCTGCCCCAAGCCACAAGGCATTACTATGCAGCCCTGTTAGAGCAGGAGATCGGAAACCTGATGAGGAGAGCAGCAGGTACTGCATGCTGTTCAGTCCGTCACTTGAGGTCTATCACATGGAGCTTTTTCTCCTCCTAGAGGTATCAGTGAGAACTTTTGAAACAACCCACATCATAGGCACGCCAGGCCCTGACCCCACAAACACCTACCAACATCTGTGTTGTCCTCTCGCTCTTGCTAAGCAACTCCTCAGAGGACTTACCTGGTACGGGTGCGTAAGTGTTGGTGAGAGCAGGGCACAAGGCAGACAACCTTGAACCTCGGAGAAAAAAAAGCAGAATAGATGCAAATGTGTTCAGACCTCCTCAGCTCCAGAGTGTTGACTTGCAAGCAGCAGCAGAACCCACTGGCTCGGCAGATTTCACTCTGCTGATCTAGACAAACCAAAGCAATGCTGCCTGCATTCCTATTGCATACTTAAACAAAACCCTGTGATTTGGCCATGCCACCCTTCTTTCTTTGATAAGTTTTCTGCTGTTACCTAGAACGCTTGCTGAAGATGTCTCTGGAAGATTTACGGGAATTTCTGCAGGAGAAAATTGCTGCTTCTTTACAGTTTGAGGATGATGCTGTGATTGAGCAACTGCAGGTGTCCATGACTGAACTGCGCAAGATGAAATTCGACCTCCCCCCACCAGGTGTGTAGAGCAGAGGAAAGGTCAAGCAGCAGGAGCTGCACCCTAATGCCAGCAGTAACTGTGCACCCTTGGGGGCTAGACCACTGTCACTGCCCTGGGGAGCTGCTGTCTCCGCACAGCAGCTGGAGGTTTATTACCACAGCTTCACAAACTGTGGAAGCGGCTGTGTCTTCCCAGCTCTCTGCTCCCTCAGGAGCTGTGTACAGAGGGAGGATGAATGTGCCAAGGCTTCCTTTAGTCTTCTGCAGCCAGCAGCTCCTTTGGGAGCGTGGCAGCAATCAGGCAGAGCTCAGCATTGCTCAGTGCTGGAGCCAGAAATTTGGCTCTGTGTGGCACCAGGTCTTATCCTAATGTACGTGTTTGTGTTTTGCTGCTCCTCCCAGTGATGTCATTCATCTCTCTCCCCAGCCTCTCTGGCTGCTGTGACTGCTGGTAGATGCCACAGCTGTGGCCTGCATGCACGCTGAACAAATGGGGCGAGTTTCCTGGCTGCACAGAGCTTCTGACCACAGGTGCCTTAGAATCATAGAACCAGTAAGGTTGGAAGGGACCTCTGGAGATCATCTAGTCCAACCTCCCCGCTCAGCAGGGTCACCTAGAGCATGGTAGACAGGGTTGCATCCAGGCGGGCCTTGCGAGGTGGCAGCTTTGCAAGTGCAGGGGGCTGCCAGAGGAAGTGCCCTTTCTCGGGCAGTGCAGTGCTGTGCACCAGCTGAACAGTCYGGCTCACTCAGCATCTTGCAACTCGCAGACATGGTAGTTGCTCCCTTGCTCACAGACAGGGTAAACAGAGGGAGGAAACACTGAAATGGACTCATCCAGCACCACAACTATGCTTCTGCACTGGCTTTCTCTGGTTTTCTTTGCTTTTTACTCCGTGCTGTTTTTAGTGAATCAGCTCTTTCCCAGTTTGAGGGACCTACAGGAATGCATGTTTGAGCCCTGTCTGTAAATACTGGACAGAGATGGTATGTTGAACAAAAGACCTTTCTGATACAAAGTGTTAGGTTCATGCAATTAAATAGTTATTAACAATCATGGAAACACAAACAAGGAAAAACCTTGGAAAATCTCTGACTGTCTCCTGTAAACTGAAAATATTTCTATAAAGGCACTGGGTTAACCTGCTAGGCCTCTGCTTATGACTGTTCCTGGAGACAGGGCTCTGGGCCGCAGAGACCATTCGTCTGGCCCAGCAGAGTTGTTCATATGCTAACTGCTCAGGCTTTTCACTTGTGCAGAGCTAGCAGCACCTAGACCAGTAGTTCCCAATTCATGGGGTCTGCTGGGCAATATAAGAGCTCTGTGGATCACCTCAGACCCACTAGCTTGTGACTCTGACTCACATGCCAGGCCCTGCATTGGCCTCTGCCACTTCATGGTGGTCAGCATATGTTGTGATGTCCCTGTTTTGTTAGTTGCCTGTGCTGCCTTGCAGCTCAGAGGACATCTCTCTTCATAATGTTGGAAAATGTAAGTACTACAAAACTGCATTTGTTAAACCTTGCTAGACTTGTTCTTACCTTCTCAAGTTTATGAATAACTAGGTAAGTACAGCATGAAGGAGCAAATAACCTGGTGGTAAAAAATGTTCTGTTGGCTGGGGTGATACTTTTTTTTTATTTTTTATTTTTTAACTGAATCCTTGTTAATTCTTTGTCCTGTGAGCTACTGTTGCATTTTGTTTCCTGATAATCTCATCACCACAAAGAGGCATTAGAAAGGAACAGGCGCATGYTCTGCATGCGAGACTGCTCCATCCAGTGTCAGCCAGGCTAGAATGGGCAACCACCAGCTCAACAACTTCAGTTACCTTAAATACAGGTTCAGGCTCAGCTTCCTCAGCAGCACTCAGCTGCCCTGAGGGCATACAACTTCTGTGGGCTCTGCTCCTGGCACTAGCAGTTAGCAGAAAAGCAGCAGAGGGAAGTATCTGGAACTTCACAAATGATGGGTAAGGGAAATGGGCAGGACAGGATGCTCATACTGAGGTCCTTCTGGGCTCCTGGGGTTGCTCCTTCTGCTATGAAGGGCTGGTATTCAGTGAGGGCCATGCGAATCTTCCTCTGCAGCCAGGACATGGCCTGCTGGGTAAAGTACTTGATGCAAAATGAAATAATGCATGTTTTTTTTGCTTGTTTTGTTTACTCTGTTTTCCCTTCCCTCCAATGTAGCAAAGCCTGAGGAATTCCCACGGAAACCCCTGGGCCTGGATCTCTCTCTCAACCTTGTGGCAGTGAAGGCCAACATCGCAGCCAATGGCCAGAATGGCATCGTGGGCGAGCACCACCCGGACAGGGATGCCACGCAGCCCTCTCTGAACAAAAGCCCTGGAGCTCCAGGAGAAATTGCCACTGATGCGAGCACAGCGGTAACTGGAAGGACTCCTGATCTCCAGCGCAGCAAACCAGCTGAAGTGGCAGACGCCTATGTGCATCCACCAAAGAGCCAGGACAAGGAGCAGCCTTTAGAGGATGATCAGGTGGGATCACCCAGGAAAGCTGCTGGTGAGATTCCACCCCAGCAGTCCCCTCTTCTGAAAGCAAGCAAGATACAGACCTTCCCAGAAAGCCAAGATGATGCCTCTGCCACTAGAGACCTTGTCTCATGTGGGAGTCCATGGATTAAGCCTGGGAGGTGTCAGGGGAAACAGCAGGAAAACAAACTGCTAGCCCCTGCAGACAGTATGAACAAAGCTGGTGGCCCTGCAACAGCTCGGTCACCAGTGCTGCATCGGGTCCTGCCAGCCTTGCCAGCCAAGGGCTGCTCTGAGAGAGACACTAACACGTGGGGTCAGGCCCTGCGGGCAGACCTGCCTGTTCTCAATCACAGTCATGCAGCAGTGGATTGCGAGTCTCCAAGCCAAACTCTCTCCCTTTCCACCCCTGCTGAGCACAGCTCCGTAGACTCTTCTCTTCAAAACGTGCCAAGTCCTCCAGACTCAAGCACCACAACCTCTTCTGTAGATCTACTAGCTGGGGAGGTTTTGCCATTGCCTGAGCAGCTTTCCAATGTGGACTGCTCAGCAGGGCAGCCAAATCTTGTGGCTTGCAATTTGCCAGAAGGACAACAAACGTCTCCCTTGTGTAAAGAGAAAGCACTTGATGCCCTTCCTGTTCCTCTGCCAGATGGCAGGCAACAGTTTTCTAACACATCTCAGTACGATAACTTCCCTGAGAGTGAGTACAGGGAGAACATGGCTTATTTACAGGTGGCCAAAACCGAGAAACAGTGCAGAGTGATGCAGCTGAACAAAACACACTTCAGACACTTGGTACCCAAGTCTGCATCTGTGGGTGAGCTTGCCAGCCTGCAGCAAAATGGCCCAGGGAACACAGACGCAGCTCATCAGCCAGGAGGCCTGGGCTCTGCAGCCTTCAACGCGTTTCCTTCGCAAAGGCTGTCTGGCGGCAGCGTGCCCATCTTACCTGGGAGCGACTCAGGGACAGCAGGGCTGATGGAGAGGGGCCACTTCCAGCCGATGCCCTCCCCAGCCACAGAGAAGAACAACCCCTACACAGTTATAAAGACCACCACCCCCCTTCAGGTAGCCCATGCGACAGAGCAAGACTTCTTGAACAGAAAACAGGTGGCGCTGCCTTTGCCAGAGGCTGGCCGTCCCCTGGCTGCCACCTCCGTGGCTCCTGGTGGAGGGGCACCTCCTGCTGCAGAGGACTTTGAGGCAGTAGCTGCTCAAAAAGGCGCTCAGAAATCATTAAATGCACTGAGAGCACCACGGCCTCCCCTGAGCCCAAAACCAAAATTGCCACCGAAGGTTACCAAATCCCAATCAGAGAATAATTTTGGTTCAGGCTCTGCTCTCCCAGCACAGTTGCCCAAATCAGTGACATTTTAGCAGGGAAAAGGGAGGGCAGGGAGAGGAATTGGGTGCTGGAGCAACACTGTCCATTCTTGAGACGTCCATGCAGTAGGTTTGTGTTTGCGTGACAACACAGCCTGCCTAGAGCGAGGAGGCAACTGTGTGCTGAGCTGTGCTTCGGTACGACTGCACAGGGGAAGCCTTGGTTCGTTACGTATCAGCACCAGGAGGCACTAAAACTCAGTTTTGTTTTTCATCCGTGGTTTCTCTTCTATGGACAAATTGGAAAGTGCTTGTATTTTTGTTTCTTCCTGGAAACTTCCAAAGCCCCACCACTCTGGAGGGAGAGACAAGGCTGGTTAACTTGTTACATATTTTGTTGTTTTTCTACCTGTATTTTGGCAGCTTGGTGGCTTACAAGCTGGAGGTGGGCAGCCAGGGGTATGGCAGTAGGCACAATGCATAGGAGTGTGCAGAAGTAGAGAGAACCTTTCTTTACAAATGACTGACTAGTGTGGCCAGCGGCATTTCTTTCAAAGGCCTTTGTAGCAATAGTTTTCTTTTTCAAAATGATAGCAGGCAGCAGCCTTTCAGGGGAGGTTGTAGAGCCTCTGCACGGTGTGCGGCAGCTTGCTGAATAGTCTATGCAATTCCCAGCCATTGCACGGAGTAGAGCTTGTGTGCCCACTGGTGTCCATTTCTGTGTGCTGGAGCTTCTACTTCCCCCCAGCTGCAATGGACAATTTCCTGGAGGGGAACTGTTAACAGTGGTGAGCTCTTCTGCTCCTAGTGGGCCTCCTTGCCCTGACCCTGAAGGAGGACTACAAAGCAAGGTGGGAATGTGGGTTGCACATCTTTGGATGGGTGTTAAAGACAGAGCACTGGTTGACTGGATTTTTTTTTTTCCCTCCTGAAGTTCTTGAGGTGACAAGCACAGTGATGAAGGTTGAATCTGGTCTCTCAGGGAGGCCTCTGAGTGGCCTGTTTCATGCCCTCTCCCTTGCAGATCCAGGACAGCAAGTGGGCTTGCTGCCTTACCATTGACTGAACAGGAGAAGAGGCTGCTACCTTGGTAAACCACCAAGCAGCATTGAGCTGTACTGATGCAACAGAGTCAATGCCCTGGCAGGTGTCTCGCTTTCACTACCGGGCTGCTGGAGGCATGGTAATGTCTAAGCACAGTGCCCAAGCCAAATCCAGCTTCTACACTGAGCAAATAGTTTCAGGGTGGAAATGCTACAGGAGGTGGCAAGGGTGAGTGTGTTGCCCAGAACCTGCTCTCAGCCCTTCTGGTTTAGCAGTGCCAGAAATCAGCAGCTGTAACCAAGAAAAGAGAGCTGGGCACGGAGGTTTGGAATACAATGCTTTTCTCATAAAGCTGACGGGTGGGTGCAGAAGTGTCTTGCTGTAGAGCATCAGTGTTGCAACAGCTCACTGCTGTGGAGACACCTGAGGGTRCCCTTCCACTCGCTCTCCCTTCACACTGTGGAAAGTCACGGTGACCTATCATCAGGCCCTCCTCTTCCCAGTAACTGCTTGGGATCCAAGCAGAGCCTTGCCTCCAACACTTTTGGGCATACCCCACTGAAAAAAAACCATGTCCCCATTCCCTAGCAGCTGCTCACTCCTACAATGAAGGGACTTCAAGAGGAAGGCGTCTTGATCAATGCAGCAGGAAGTAAACTCTTGCCCAGATGTGCTTGCTGCAGATGCCACCTTTGGGACTGTGTGTCCATCACTCCAATGGAAACCTGCGCAGTAGCTTATTTAAGGTTTGAGGTGACTTTACAACTAGCTGTTATCTCCTGGGCTGATGGAAAACCTACCTGGAAGCCCAGAAGGAGACTTCCACTAAATCTGGGGGGAGGAATCAGGTGTTTTTTGCACACGAGGTGGTTCATACTAGTGGCAGGTACAGACATTGAAGGGAGCAGACCATTGTYAGCTGGATGTAGTTGACCAGACCACAGCACCCTCAGCTTATCCTCTTGTAACCCCTGTTCTGACAAGAGACCCCATCTTGGGCCTTGAAGGAGTCTCTCAATATGCCTGTCCTCTCCGGGGAGCAGGGATAATCATATTAACTACCTCACGGGGGGGAGGGGGTTGTGAGGAGTCAGTTGCTGCTTGGGGCACACTTTGAGGAGTGCTGTATGAATGCTCAGTATTTGTATTCTGAGACACCATGGATCATTTTAAGGGCAAAGGTGCTTGAATTGGTTTAAATTTAGTGTACGTTTTTCAGTAACTGTGCAGCAGTTACACATGTCTCTGTATTATAATACCTGGGCAGTATTTCCTACAGGTATCAATTGCCTTTAGCTAGGAACCATACCCCTGCTGGCCTCTGGACCTTGGTGGAAAACAGTGAGAAGCATCCAAGGGGCTGTTTTGCTCTTCCTGGCTCGGTTTCTGTAGCTTGGGGTCAGCTCCCTCCTTGAAGCGCTCATAGGACTTTGGCTAACTCCTACAGCTGTTCAGCTCACACATGCAAGACCCTCTTTCCCCCTCATTTCTGATAGCTTTTGCATGTCTTGTTTGCCAATGTTGTGTGAGAGTCCTAGATCCCCATCCAGAATGTGTCTAGGATGTTTTGCAGTATTTACATTTAAAAGGTGATTTGCTATAATTTTAAAAAGAGCCATCAAATTATACACTTCTGGGGAAAGTGCAGAGGGGGTTTCTGCCCTCTTCTTCTCTGGCAGGTTTGGGAAGAGCTCCCAYGGGCAAAGGTGCCCCCAGAAGTCCACTGAGAGCTACCAGCATTGCACTGCTTTCCTTGGAGTGACGCCTCAGTTAGACCTGGTACTACTTCAGCATGTCGTGTGCTCGTCTTTGCTGATCAGCTACATTAGCATCTCTCCTTTTCTGCTTGTTTTTGCAGCTGAATATACAGCCTTTGCAGGTCTGGTCCCTGCTGTGACTGCACRGAGCCTCTGTAAGAGCAGCTCGCTGCTCCTGAAAGGACTCAGTCTTTAAAGGACACCTCTGCTCCTGCCTGGATTCTTGTGCCCTTTTTTTTCCTAGAGGCTCCAGGCTCTAGAAAGCCTCTGTGGCAGCAGAGGTGGGAATGACAAGGCCCAGGCTCAGATATTCCTCTGGGGATAGGAAGGGAAGTTGAGCAGGAATAAGAGGGGTGACAGGTCACTAGGAMGAACACTGGCCAAAAGCCCTTTAACTCCTGCACCAGACTCCTTGCAACAGCCTCAAGCCCATAGCAAAAGCCAGTGTTATTGCAAGCAAACTCAGGAAAACAGCTTCTCCACCCCTTCTTTGGTCTTGCAGTCCCAGGATAGCTCTTAGRTGTTTAGTTTGACAGACGTGGGTGGTTTTTTGTTTTGTAAATGAGCACTTTGAGCAGACGCAGAGCAGCCCTGCAGCAGGCCCCGGTGCTTGGGAGCGCCCCCTCGTTGAAGCTGTAATCTCTGCAGGTCTGTGGCATTAGAGGTCAGTTTGTCTCTTCTGTGCACTTTGATAGATCTGCTACCATTGGCTTTTATTTTTAATTGCTGTTCTTGTTTACAGCGTGGAACGCTTCCTCCATGACTTTCTAATGTATTGTAATTGCTACTTAAAATCGTTTTTATATCTGTGCTTCCCCCCCCCCCCCCCCCTTTTTTTTTGTAAGAAAGTTTGGAAGACAAAGTCAATCATTTCTTTTTACTCTGATCCAGACTGTACATAGTATTCAGTGCTGTGTTTCACATGGTTGTAATGATAATGGTTAAAGAAGTTTAGCATAAAACTGGCTCCAGGAGGTTTCTTACRACAAGAACTGCCGCAGACCCAACTGCTCCCTCCAGCCCTCGTCTTGCTGGCTGTTAGGTTTTTTTGACGAGAGAGAGCTTCAGTTACGGGTGCAAGCCCATGAATTTCTAACCTCCTCCCTGCTTTTATACTGCAGCTAAACTAGATACAGGATGGGAGAAAGGCTTACAGGATCAACTGCTCTTTGCATATGAGAACATCCAGATGGAAGAACACTCAAGTTTTAGGCTTGGTGTTTCCCTTACGTGAATAAAAGTGTGCACTTCCGTGCGCGCAGATGGTGGAGACATTTGTCTAAAGCAGATGTCTCTGCTGTCAGCTGAGACTCACCTATGTTGCCTTTATGGTAGAAGCATCCTGGCTCATCCTGGTCTTGCTCCCCAGTCAAGGCCGCAGCTCTGAATGAGGCATTACAACCAGCAGGGGAAAGCAAGCTCCTTTTTTCTGTGTAAAGCCTTCCCGTCCTGGCTCGCTGAACAGCTTTCAGGCTCAGGTGCTTCCCATGTGAAAAGAAACACTGCTGTTGTCCAGCAGCCCTGCTTAGGCTCTGTTTCAGCAGAGAGCTCAGGTTCTGAGTTGTTTTCTTGCCAGCATTCAGTTTTATGCTGAGGAAGGAACTGGAGAACAGTTGGAATGAAGGGAGAGCAGAAAAGCACAGCTCTTKCAGGATGTGCTGTGGGTGGGTGCAACTCTCCATGACAGATCTGCCTCGTATCAGGACTGATTCATGCTTGCAATGTTTACTGGGACCACAGGTGAGGAGTGGTGCCTCTTGCAGCTAAACTGTGTTTTAAAAAGCTGCATGTGATCAGTGCCTATCACACACCCCAGCCTTCATGTCCAGKACTTCCTATTCTCAAATGTTCACGGTACTTTGGGCTTTGGAGTGTTAAATTTACACATTAGTCTGGTTTCACACAAGAGAAAGCTGCTATACAATACCAAGGAATATGCTTACAGTGAAGGTCTTCTGTCCCAAGGAGAACAGTGCAGAGAGCAAAAGAGGGGCCAGGATTAGCTAAAAGACACACTAAGATTTAGAAGCAGTGTACGAAATCTGGCATCTCAATGCCAGATTACCCAGTCTCTGCTGGATGGTGTTTATTCCTGCTTCAAGCAAAGAATACTCATCAGTGCCCCAATACCTCAGACAGCTACCACAGGACAGGTAAGAAGATCAGACAGCTACCTAGTTCTCCAGTGTCATGAGGCTAAGGCATGTACGTTAACTGGTTAAAACCTTGTCTGCAGCCCACTATTGGTAACCAAGGCTGTGGAGCACTAACATGGTGAGAGGCAGCTGTTTGCACATCTCCCACCACTGCTCCCAGGTAGCTTTTTGTGCTGAGTACCAGCCCTGTCCAGCCCATGCTCACCTTGGATGGAGGTTCTCAGCTGCAAGCAGACAGCCCTGCTGCACAGTCAAACAGATGATTTCAGTTCACCTCACAGCTGAACCTGCTGGCCTTCAGTCAACAAGGAAATGGCCTGTTTAGACTAGCTTTGAACTACTCCAGCACTCACCTATGTGACACACTGCAGAGGCAGAGCCAAACAGTATCCAGGGCCAGATGCTCTCTAGTAGAAATGGAAAGAAATTTCCATCTTGGGCACCACAGCTGCAGGAAGGAGCAGGAGGCAGAGCGGCTCTGCTGATGGACATTCAAGCAATGTCTCTCCCTGATCAGTCATCCCCACAGGCGCACAGCGGCTGCTAACAGCTGGTCAGACCTCTCATTCCCTGTTTCTCACTGCAGGTTGCTGCAACTCTGCCCTTTCTCTGTGTTTGTGCTGCAGCTGGGTGCATTTCTCCCGCACATCCCCTTCCCTTACCAGGGTAGAAGAGAAGAGGGTGATTGGCCATCCTGAAGTGCAGGCTCAGYCCAGCAGGGCACTGAGAGTGCCTCTCTTCTGCTACTAGGGGCCTGCAGCTGCTTTACTGGTGTCTCTTGGTGCTTTGGCATCTGTTCTCTGTCACAGCAGCCCTGTGCCAGCACTTACTGGTAAATGGCTAAGCAATACCTGGAGAGCAGCAGGCAGCACAAGGCCAGATCCCTAATGCCAGCACCACAAATCATCCCTACCCCAGCACTGAATTCAGCTGCCGATGCGGGAGGAGTAGGCCCTGTGCTAGCAGGGGAGGATGCTTGCGCACCTTCCTTCAGCAATAACTGCACTGTGCAGGCAGGCTCTGTATGCATGAGAGAGACGAGCACAAGCCAAACATTCAAATGAAAAGGGCTGTCTGCTCCTGGAGGAGGCAGAATACAGCTTTTAGGTGACTGCGGGAGCAGCTTCCACCCTGTGGTGTCCGCTGGGGCTGGCTCAGGAAGGGAAGGGAGTTTTTCCGGGGAAGGCACAGGATGGGTGGGGGCAGGGGGAGGCTGAACAACGTGGCATGCAGAGCCCTGTTACTCACTAAAGACACAAAGGATCAGTTCTCTCGATCATTAAAAAAAAAAGTTAAGTTACTGCCATCTTGGGCTGTTGCAGCCCCAGGTGCAGGCTGCCAGCACCCAGCTGTGGCCTCCTTGTGGCTGTAGAGTGCTTCTCCACCCTGCCTCAGCTCCTGCAGGCACCTGCCTCRGCACAGGTCTCATGGTGGCCCTAGCACCCTGCGTTGCTCCCCAACAGCACCTTACAGCCACAATAAATAATGTGGGAGCACAACGTTCCCCGGGACATGTGGAGGCAGTGGTGCCAAGTGGCCWACTGCTGGCAATCACCATCTCCACRCGAATGAGGGCAAGGGCTGGCCTGCAGCATGTTACCAGCACCCCAGAGAGGGTGATGGGTCGCACCGGCTCTTTGCTGAGCTGGTGGCAAACACAGGCTTTAACCCGGGGGGGAGGGGGAGGGGCTCAAGCCCAAGCTCTCCAACACCCCATCACTGTGCAGCACCAGGACAGGTGGAGGCTGAACACTGTGGGCAAAGGTATCAAGCCTGCTGCTTAAAGCCTAATTAAATTGTCAGCCAGAGACTAACAA
Organism: Rhea americana; assembly: GCF_003343005.1. Taxonomy (NCBI): domain Eukaryota; kingdom Metazoa; phylum Chordata; class Aves; order Rheiformes; family Rheidae; genus Rhea; species Rhea americana. Next base: position 1,453,618 of record NW_028185472.1, read on the forward strand.
CACTCATCTTGCATCTCCCTCTGCACTTGGCATTTGCACTCATCCCATTAAATCAACTCTTCCCCTGGAGGAGCTGCAGCTCCTGTTGCACGTTTTGGGCAGTTCTTGGCTTGCCCTCTTGCTTGGCTCAGCACAGCAAAGCAGGAGACCAGCAGCAGCTTCAACCCCTGCCCAGTTCGTCTTTGAGCTGCCATCTTCCTAATCTCTCTTTCCTGGGCCTTCATCCAGAAATCGCCACCTTCCTTGAGCCCCACAAGCTCTGTGGYTGCCCTGCTACAGTAAGAGAAGGGCAGTTGTCCTAACAGCAGCAGTAATTGATTGCAGAAACTTTAGCCCAGCTGCTCAGCTGCAGAAAAGTACAAATTAGCAAAACTGATTAGCCAAGCTGCTGAGCTGGGCTGTCCAGCAACAAAAAGCCCCTTTCCCCTGTCCAAAATAAATACCGGGCTGGTCAGAGGAGGCCTCTTCCATCCCTGCCCCTGGCAATGGCTTCTCACCTATGACTTTGGTGCCTGTAGGCACCAACCCAAACAAGCTAGCCAGCTTCTCTGCCTTGGGTCTCAGCACCAGGGTTTCACTTGCCCTGCCCTGCCACGTTGGAGCAGGGTGCCAGCCATGACCCCTGCCTTYCTCAGCCAAGGAAGGTCACAGCGTTGCAACTTCTTTGGCCTCCTGTGAGCTCTAGCATACATTAAGGCACTCACAGCTGCTTGGCTGCTCCCTGAGGGTGATCAACGCCAGCTGGCTGCTGGTAGCATATGCCAGAGCACTGAGGGCTTCATGTTAAGATACCTGCAAGTTACCTTCAGTTCATGGCAACCTCGTTTGCCTCCTGCTGTTCTCGAGTCACGATGGCCAACTAGCAGTGCCAGGAGTTGGGACAGATGAGAGAAGCCATGTCTCACCCTGGTGAAGCATCCTGGCCAGCTGTTCTCCAGCTCCCATGGCCGCTCTCCTCATCCTCCCTGCCTGCCATCCGCAACAACTAAGAGCTCAACAGCCCTGCTGCGCGCCTCTGCAATACATCAGCAAGTCAGCACTGAATAATTGATGCTAAGTGGAGTCTGGAGCAGAGCCAAACCAAGGGAGAGAGCAAAGCTATTGGACTATTCTGGGTTCTGGGCTGTAGCAGGGGAGCTGGGAGTTCTGCATCCCAGCCCATCAGCAGGGGCAGCGCAGGAGTTAGGCTACGTCTGGGAGTTCCCCCCCAACCCCCTTCAGCTTGCTGTGCTGCTGCAAAGCRGCTGCAGCAGTGGTGGCTGGGAGGTAGCACAAGGCATGCAAAGTTTGTTGTGTGCAGCCTGATCGCAGCAGCTTTGGCCAGAGCTGTTAGCTCAGCCCTGCCACAAACACCGGCCCTGTGTTCRACCCTGCTGAGAGCAAGGCTCACCTGCACAGCTGCCTGCCTGCATGTTCTCACATGTGGCTTGTCTGCCTGCTGACTGTGATGGATGGATAGGTGCAGTGGTGCAGAGGGAGAGGGAGGTATTTGCTTTCTCAAGGCTGCTCCACACTGGGCAAACTCTCCTTGCAGGTAGAGTGATCAGGTCTGGAGGGGCTGGTTTCGGTTGCAGTATGACAGCTGGACTGACCTGCATTTCTCTGAGTAAACTTGCATCAAAGGCTGCCCCTCTGGCTCACCACCTCCTCCCAGCAGGCTCATGGCCACAGGACAGCAACTAGAGGTAAATGAAGCTGCCCCTTTTCCTTTACACACCCCTGACTGTGCATGGGGTCTTGGGTAACTGGCAGCTGAGATAGTTGTCTGCCCTCTGCCTTGTGGCCAACACACACCTCCCTCTGAACAACACTACCCTTGTCCCCTTCCTACAGCACAACGTTAGGTAAAAAAAGACCATATAGAGAAAATCTGAGCTGGAATAGAAGCCAGCAACTAAAAGACACAGGTCTGAGTCCTCCCCAAATCATCTCCTAAATCTTCTCAGGAATAACGGAAGCCCACAGAGCAGGCAAGCGCATACTAGGATCTTACTGCTAGACGCACAATCATGCTCAGGTAATGGGACATGGGCCCCAGCATAACGCAGACAATAAGCAAACCAGAGCTGAAGTAACTTGACCAAAACCTCACTAAGAAACAAACATGTTTCACAACACCTAGTCCATCTCCTAAACCCCAGAGTTTCCCCATGTTGTGGTTCACAGACAACAGTTATAAAGGAGGCTGAAACAGGGATGGAAACAGCTTTGAAAAATAAATACAAAAGCATAAGTCCAGGGGAGCAGAGTCACAAAAGCCAGGCTTACTTAGCCCTCTCCCTTGCTATAAAATGGACTTCTCTCAACATATCCTAAAAGGGTACCTATAAGTGTCCTTTCTCTAAAACTGACATTGTGTTCATAGACATACCTGCAAATAGATGGAGTGTGCAAGCACCCCACTGTATCCTACTTCCAACTGCCCCTTTAAAAGCCTGAGCCCTCCCCACTCCAATTCCCAAGCAGRCCTGAGATGACCCTGGAGTCCCGCCTGACCCAAGCCTGAGCCCTGCTAAGCTGCCGCACCCCTGGGAGTGTGTATAAAAGCCCACAGTTTGAGCAAGCTGGTTCTTAGAGAGCTTTACTGCCATAGCTTACCTTCACAGATCCTAGCAGAAGTTTGCTTTGCTCCTAAGGCTTCATTTTCATTGAGCTGGCTGACCTCAAGCTGACTAGCTCCAAGCCTTGATGGCTGCTGCTGCTGCACAGTGCTGATTCCTGCTCTACTATCAGTGGTAGCTGCAGCTCAAAGATATTGCTACTGAAAAAAGAAAGAAAAAAGATGACTGTACTTGTTTCACCTGCATATTCGGAGAAATGCAGCATGTTCCTAGGATGCCTGCTCCTGAAGAGATCTGCCCTGACGGTGAGGAAATGCAGCTCAAACTGCTGAGTCTGACACCAAGCTGAATGAGGTGGTTCAGCTTCTCTAGGCTCACCACCCAGTCCTTGGCAGACACCTGGCTGCTGCTGGTGACCCTGAAGGAACTGAGCTCTGCACCTAAATCCACAGCTGCTACTGGAAGATAGCAACTCATCTACAGYTACTGGCACTGCAGGGGAACAAGCAACACCTCATCAACACTTCCAAGGACCTGTAAGCAGCTTTGTCAGCTGCCTAAACTGTGATGTCTCTGAAAATCCAGGCCTTCAGTTCCTGACACTGTGGGAGATCAAGCAAGGAATTCTACACACAAATGAATATGATACAAAAATACTGCTCAGGCTGAAAAGACCTGTAGCAGTGGACTGGGCCATAGTATGGAGGGGAAGGCTGTTCTGACCCTCCTTWTCCAACTGAACTGCAAGCAAGAAGGCACAGGGCCAGCCTTCAGCCTGACTAGAAGGGCTGCTCTGTGAACCTCTGCATCTCAGCTACACCCTTCACCTGGCAAGTCTCTTGTCAGCAATGAGTCATGGCTACCTGCTCCYGCAAACTCAAACCAACCCAGCTGCTGCTGAAGCCTACAGCAAGTACCATGCACTCATCTGTTCTGGAGTCACCTGCAACTGGTGGATCTTTGTTTGCTTAAGAAAAGGCTTCTGCTGAAGCCCTTATAGACCAAGGGGCATGAGACTTGTTCAGCACTTAATCAGCATCTTTAAAGACTTGTAAGCAATTTTATCAGCTGACTCAGCTGTGATCACTCTGAAACCCCAACCTCCCTGTAATAGGGTGTGAGGTGCTTGAATGATGTGAGAGAGAAGCTTGATGTCAGTCCCAACCAGCTTGGTCAGATCAGACCAAGCCAGACTTCTTCAGCTACTCCATCATACAAGAACAGGTTCAAAGAAAGCATTTCTCCATCACAAGAGATGCAGCCTCGAAAGATAATCAGCACAGTAACTGAATGCGTGAAGCCTTCTGGAGACAGTATTCATACCTGCCTGAGATTCACATCACAGTACCAAGTTTAGTCTAGCCTTGCTGTGACCAGCTGAAGAGTTTGCTGCAGCTGAACAGGAAAGTTGAAGTGCCCAAATATAGCAACATTATTGCCTCTGTGGACTTGCGCAGCTTCCAGCCACACAGCTGGAGCTGCTCTTCAGCATGCTCTGCTCACCTAAGCATATGCTGCAAGAGCAAAATTGAGATGGGTAGCAAACTCCTGGCCATAAAGGAAACTTTCAGCTACTGCAGTATCTGAAAAACACTTCTTCCAGTGAAGGTATTCCTAGAACACATGCACAATACCTATGTTCTAGGAAAAATGCCTAAACCAGCTGAACCCAGCAATTCCTTTTCCAGATCTGCCTTCACTCTAATGAAACTATAACCCTGATACTACTCTGAGGCTCAAGAAATTCACCCAGCAAGAAGTAGCTGTGAACACATCATCAAATAACACTGACATCCTGCCTATCATGATTAGCAAGCTGCTATGCTGTATTGACCCAGACTACTGTTGTTTGTCATCCAAATGAAGCTGACAAGTGAAAACATGAGGTCCAAATTCACAGCTGCAACTGAGAGAAGCCACTAAGTCCAAGGGCTGTTTTTGCCCACTCCAAATACCGAATCACAGCTGACTGGTCTTATTTGATACGTTGAACATCTATTCTGACTCTCTTGAAGCTGGCCTTGCTGGTYATTCAGACTGAAGTTAGCCTCCTGGAACAAAGATAGTGTTATAAAGTTGTAGTCTTACAGCACCATCTCAGGTGAAGAGCTGCTGCATCAAGTTTTTAGCACCTCCTTTAGTTTCCAGCCTATCTCCAACCTTCAACATGGACTTTACTGTTGACCTGAGTTAGGGCTTCTTATCATCTTCTAAGTATAGCAAACAAGCTAACAAAAAGGTGCTTCCTATTCTAGAAATGAATCCCTGCTCCAGAGAAGATGGCCATGTTACTGACCAGCACTATTACTGATAAAGGATCCCAGCTGCCTTGCTCCTGAAAATCTGCTCTGGGGAAATCCACCAAAGAAATGAGATTTTGTCTGCAATCTGCTAAACTCAAAGCACCATCTATCAGGCAGTCCTTCCTAAAATGCTTACAGTCCCAGTTCTGGTTTCTACCTCACTCCAATTTGATAGATCCCTAAATATTGAGGCTCCATGTTACCTCTAATCTGAATATCTGCAGTTTTATAACTCAAGGGGCTGGGGCTGGTGGAGGATGGGATAGTTCTATTCTAGCAAAATAGTATCAGGCTCCTAGTGCAGTAACTACATGAAGCAAAGGTTCTCAAATCATGCAACCACTAACTGTTAGACTTCTAGGCCTTTTCTAGAAGGACCAAGTGACACTCTGGTTTGCTCTCAGCTGCACACAAATTCCCTTAGTTATGCCAGCATCAGGAAGAGAACCCATTTCCAAGCTTTATAGTTGGAACAACTTAGGCTGGGAGGTTTTCCAGAAGCCCTCTGGTSCAGCCCTCCACTCAACACTAGACTGTGCTGCATCTTAAGGGGCTGCAGGCTTCGTGCAGCACTGGCACAGACACTACTGGAAACAGCACCCTACTAATGATGGGCAGCTCTTCCCCCGGGCAACTTTTTGCACTTGAGTTGGGAACAGCCCTTTTCCTGCAGGAACTGGGTGTTGGGCTGCTGCAGCCAGGGTGATGTGCCYTGCATCTAATACAGCAGCTTGGGGAAAGAAGATACAAAAAAGCAGGCAAGTTGCTTCTGCAAGYTGGCCGGGCCAAAAGCCAAGCCAGCATCTGCTTTGATTCTGCTGCTGTGCAGTGTGACAGAGCATAGGGATGGGAGGCTGCTTGTGTGGACACTAGGAAGAGAGAACAGATGTCAAAACAAGCCCTTTCCACAAAGATTCCCTAAGCTCTAGACCTGCACAGGTGCAAATCTTGCTGGGTATGTGTTAAGGGCACAGGGAAACTGGAGCTTTCCCCCAAAGCTTTCCTCRTGACCAAGCCTTGAGCTGGGGATTATAACCCTGTAAGGTAGCTGCTCACACTGGGCAGTGCAGATCTATGCTCACTGTGGCAGGACCCTGTGCTGCCCCAGCCATCAGTCAGTGGCTTGTTCTGCAAGTGCCAGCGTAGGTGACTGGATTCTCCTTTCTCTCTGGCTACCTGGTGTAGCATGGCACAACCCCATCTAAGTAATGAGAGCTGCCTCAGACCAGAGCCCGCGGAGTTGCAGTTTATGCAAAGGAAGATGAAAATGGGGCTCCTCTCTAAAGCAACCCTGTTCTCCCTAGCTAGTGGCAATCTGCTCTCGTTCGCCCTGGGGTAGGCTCTATAGACAAATCTTAACAGTGCAGCACAGGCCACAAGCACAGCACACCTACCGCGCTTCATGTCCCACCCTGGCTGCTCTACGTGTTTCCCAGGCAGGAATGTCCTCCCTGCATTCGTGTGGTGCATAACACAACAGGGCCCCTGGGGCTTGGATTCAGCCACTGCTGCTGCCATTGCATGCACACAGTGACAGCCCTGCCCTGCTCACTTCCCTGAGGCCTCCAAGTTTAAAAGCCAGCAGCATTTATTGCTTCTCTCCTCGAATAAAGGGGAGAGGGAAAGGCATGAGCTGCCCACTGCACTCAGCACAAAGGCTTGTCTTGGCTCTCAGTGAAAGCAATGTGGAAAAACTCAGTCTGACCCCAGGCAAAAATGCAAAGGAACCAGGGCTCAGAGACCACACGCAATGTTCTGCCCCCTGTGCAATCCCCCGCCGGAAGAATTTTGTCTCAGACCAAGGAAGGCTCCTGCATCGTCTGCTGCTTGGGAGGAAAAGAACAAAGTTCTCACTGCAGTAAGTGGCTCAGTAGCCTGGCCCTGAAGGGAGGGCTGGATCAGAGACACAAGATTTGACCACAGTGTGGGTAGATATGATACCTGGATGTGGTCCCAAAAAACACGCCTGAGAGCGATGCAGCGACGCACCCAGCTCTGTCACGAACAGCTACACTGCCGCAGAACAGGCGAGGCAGCAGGGCTACCAAAGGAAAAGAAACAATTATTTCAGGAAAGGAATATAAGTCTTTTCAATGAGTTGCTGGAGGGCTTCCCAACAGACTTAACTCCAGTCTGAAACATTCTTACCCACGCTAAATCTGAGGCCTGGAATTCAGTCTTAGCCAACAGTTGCTGAGCACCCAGATTGCTGTCTAGAGTGAAGGAGGGCCTTTTAGTTGTGCRCTCAGAGGTAATTTAGCCATGCAAGGGATAGATGAAGATTTACATACTGTAACAGGCTGCTGACAGACAGGAAAAGCCCAAAGGCATTGTGCACTTTCACACACAGTCTGTTAGCTGGGTGCTAGAGGGCAGCAGAAAGGCCCAGTTCTGCCTCTGGACCACATAAGCACTTGGGGGTGGTTATGTCAAAAAGAAAGGTGCCTGGGCCTGGGAAGAGCCATGGCTGGGAGGCTGTTCAAAGCAGCCAAGTACATCGACTTTGCTCAGTTTCTGTTCTCCTCTCAGAYGTCCCTCACCTCAACTTACTGCATGATGCTGTGGAAAGAGGCTTCCCTCCTCTTTTTGCTCTGCTTGAAAAGCTGCTCAGGGAAGACAAATCAAGGAAGCAACAAACTGGCACCTGCTGAGGCGAACACAGCTTTCAGATCCCCTCCCTGATGCATTTTCCCTTCCAGGCATCACATCTGAGCTCATAAACCTCCCACACAGACTCTGTCTAAGGCAAAGCACCTGGGGAGAGCTGAAGACAGGTTCAGACTGGTAGCAGTCTTCCACCTGGCCAAAACTTCRGGGCTAGCAAAGCATTTCAGCTGGGCTCTCCCTGGGAGAGCATGCATGTTGGCGGGAACTTGCCAGAGGCAAGGACAACTCTTTCTCTGTGAAGTAGAGTATTGGTGCGACACATCCTTGGAAGAGAGCACAGACAAGGCCTAATGCAATCAGAGCAACGGGTTTTGCTTCTTGCAAACACTTTACAGGTCCTAACACCCCTTCAGAAAGCCACCAAGCTCTCAGGGCAGAGAGCAGCCACCTCCATTTCCTCTCTCTGACCAGCTGGCAAGGAGCAGCTCTGACAGGAAGCTTTAGCAAGTTTTTGCCTGCAGTGGCCAACAACCTTCACCCATCTTTTCAAAATTCATTTGTCTCTAGGAAGACAACGTGTGGGCTCCTGACCCCCACAGGCTCTAGATGGGTTTTTTTCAAAACCACCCTTAAATCCACTGACCCACTCTTCAACACAATCTCAGTCAATCAAGAGAGCAAATTGTAGCCTCTTCCCTTTCCACTCAAGCCACACGTGCTCTCCTTCCCCCACCAGCCCATAAACAATCCTCACAAAAGCACCATCAACAGCAATCTCTGAAGCAGGACACAGCCACCAAGGCGGTTTATCGAGACCATCAAATAATAATTTACTGTGATTCAATCTGTGGCTTTGTACAGTTGCCGGGATGGGAGGAGGCCAAAGGAGGAGGGGATAGGGAAAGAAAAAAAAGTCGTTTGCTGCAGGTCTGGGTGAAATGTGAGATAGTCCCTGAAGGGGCTCATGCTCCCCCTGTCCTCTTCTTCCTTCTCTTCCTCTTCCCCTCCCCCCATACTCCTCCCCTGAATCCATTTGTTTCTTCTTTTGTTTCACCTCTTTCCTTGCGCTCTGCACTGTGGAAAACCCTCCAAGTCACAGTCCAGTCAGCTGAAACAAGAAGAGCGAGGACATTAATTAGTACCTGTTTCATCTCAGACCCAATGGTTGCTGTTCCCACGATCCTCACTCCCTTTCCAGGACAATCCCACTAGTGCCCMTGGAGTGAAAGCAAAGGGCTCCACAGGTTTTGGGAGTCTGTCCTTGACTCATCCAAGTATTTGGACATCTGCTGAAGTGAAAGTGCTCTGCAGAGTAATGGATGAGTCTCAGGCATCTTACAAAACCCTCTGCCTCCTTTCAAATCTCAGTGCCGTCTCTGGAAGAGGCTCAGTCTGCTGATCTCTCCCCCTCCTCCACGGTTGATGGGAACCATGGGGAGATTCCCCAGCAGGGCAAAGAGCAGCACCCCTCTGTGCCCCCCAGCCACACACACCCCCTCTCCCCTCCAAAACACAGCATGTCTTTGCCTTCCTTTTCCCTTCAAGTCCCAAGGATCCCCCATCTCTGCTCTTGTCCTTATCTGGTCGCTGCAGCTAAAGGAAGCTGAGATGTCAGGTTTCTAGTTTCTGCCTCTGATACTGCCTGGTTGCAAAAGTCACCTCCCAGGGACGCATTGCCCTAAGAAAAGGCTTGTGCATAGCCCTTGGCCTGCATAGCGGGAAACAAAACAAAGCAAAATGCTCTGATTTTACTCCTCTCGTCTCCTTGTCCTCTCCTGCCCACTGTGGGGGAATGCCCTGAGTTGTGTAATTCACTGAAGCATCTTAAGTCGCCTTTTCATCTCTGTGTGGGACTGCATTTGCACTACAGTTCCACAGAGAGGAGACAAACTTTCCTCCCTCCSTCCCTTTGTGAGCCACCCACACAGCTGAGCCAGACCCGCCTGTCTATCGGTCAGGTGTCTGCTGTGAATGCAGGGAGTAGAAAAAGGACCTGTCAGTAAAACTGGGATGTGGTAATTCACAGCATGCTCTCTTAAAAATCAGAGGGAAGAGCTTCCAAGACGCTCCTTCCCCCTCACTGCCCCTCCATTTCAAGGCACAGTTGGTGCTGGTGCTGGACACCAGGCTCGCGCTCGCTCTGACAGGGGATCAGCCTCCTTACAATCAGTGTACGGGGGAACAGCAGCTTAAGCAGAGGCTGGACTTCTCCACGTGTTTTCAGATGTGAGCCAGAGCAGGAAATGAGCCCCGAGCTCACATCCCCATCCGGAGGAAATGCTCCTGAACATCTGGGTGATCCAAACATCTGGAAACCTCCCTCAGCAGTGATAAGTGTGCTAGGCACAGAGTACGGCTCAGCCCCCATGGGAGATCTCGCCTGGCTTGCCCTGCACCCGTGCTCTCCTCAGCTGGGAACAGAGGGGTGGGGTGCTCAGTTGATTTTTTTGTTTATAGGAAGCAAATGCTGCCAGCATTTCTTTTCCTGTGAAGAGCTCTGCTGTGTTCGTGGCCTTTACCTCAAAAAGTAATGGAGAAAAAACAGCTGCCCACCTCCATGTTCCATCAGCCCCTCTCAGCAGGCTCTCTGGCTGGTGTGGGCTTTTTTCTCTAGGACGTCAGCAGTTGTATAAAGGGATAAAGGTTCGCCAATCCAAATATTTGGAAGACTCCCCCATCCAAAGAGCGACACAYGAAGGACAGCAGTAGTACAGGCTTCTCTTACCCCACTCCTAGCCCTTACAAGTACCTCTCCCTGGTGCTCTCAACSTCAGTTCCCTCCCTCCCCTTTCTGCCACAGAAGGACCCAGTTATGCAGTTGTTCCTTTAACGTGGAAACCAAACCAATGGACATTTGTCCTAAGGCCACCTTGCACACCCAGGCAACCAACTGATAGGAGCTCTGGCTCACAACTATCTGGCAGGATTGCAAAGATCTAAATAAATTCACCAATAAAACCAAGAAAAGAAAAAGAGCAAACACAGACAAATGAAGTTGCTGAAAAATACTGTTTCTGGCTCCAACATGCACAATTTATAAAGGCAAAACAGCCCCCTTATGGCTAATTCTTAACATTGCATCAGTTTCAAATATCCCAGGGGATGTATCTAATGGGAAAACTCTTCTAAGGAACAGAGGACTTTCACAGTTAGGTACATCTGCTCCAATGTTTTAGGACAATGCAATTTACACAAGCTTGTTAGGAGCCAATGTGATCACACATCTCCTCATCTCAACTATTTTAGGGCCAGTGTGTGGTGAAGGTGTGGTGAGCCACCCACCTTGAATACCAGCTTAACTCTTCTCTCAGAGGGTCAACATAAGAAGGAGCTTTCTTGGGGAAAGTATGATAAAGCATTTACTTTTTTCAGTGTTCTGCAAAAGTTTGTTTCACTGTATGAGGAAAAAAATTAAACAACTCTTTACTCCCGCACATTTCCCCAGGAAAGTGGAAATTTTTGACTTACCTATGTTCTAAGAGAAAACGCTATTTCAATCAAAAATCTGTTTAATTGAAGAATACAGACTACTGAAATACTGTCTGCTGCATTTGTTTGCAGCTAGGTACATCTGCAGTCACCTCCTTCCCTGCTTCCAACACACGCCCATGTACCTTGTCTCCTGCTTCCAAAACTCACCTTAGTCACGATATCACACATTTACAGTTCATGCAGCCAGGGCCGCTCTCATCTGGTGGATTCAGCTTACGTAGTTTGTGCTGACGGATCTCCCGCACTAAGGTGTAGAAAGCATCTTCAACGCCCTGGAAGAAATGCATCAAGTTTGATTTTAGTTGGCTGAGAGAGAGGACAGTGGAGAGAACAGAGGGGTTTGCCTCCCAGCTGGAAACCACCAATAGAAAAACACACAGAGTCTTTTGAGGGGTGCAGATTACTGAGTCACAGACATGAAAAGAAGGCTAACAAGATCCTAGGAATGGCYCCAAATAGTAAGCGAGACTGAATTCACAACCACTTGACTGAGGAGCTCTTAAGCCCTTGTGATTAACCAGCTTTCAGAGATGAGGCTGGCCATCCAAGAGAAAAGCCATCACCAAATGACAGAGGGCATCTGCTGCCTTTTTTCCATCTCTAGGCTCCAAGAGCCCAAAATGGTCCTTATCCTGCTCCAGTATAGGTCTGCCAAAATGAATGAGTTTTTTACCAAGTCCCGTGAGCTTAAATGATCTGCAATGAATACAAGGACTACTCCAGGGCCTTGGAGAAAGCCACGAGAAGGCAAAAGCCATCTGAGACCAGAGAAAGTCAGCAGCCACCTGCAGTAGTCCTTTAGCCTTCCCCTGTCCCCCTCTGTCTAGACAAGGTGGAAGAAAAGGGCAAATGGGTTTGAGTCAAACAGAACAAACACCCTGTTTCTCCCAGGATGGGGAGGGAAGCTGTGCTGCTCATCTCTGGGATGTGGCCTCACCTATAAGGAATTCTCTCTTCTGTACAGTGACTACACACTCTCTGAGTGGGCCTGACCAACATTATACAAACRCATGTGGCATTCTCCATCACCGTGCCTGCCTGTGGAGCAAATACCCAAGGATGCCAAGTATGAGATAAACACACAGAGGTTGGATAAACTGCTGTGTGACTTTGCAACTGTGCTGCCAGGGACAGCRTGTGGTTAACCCAGCTCTGCAAGATGTGTGAGCCTTCCCCATCTTTCCAGCAAGGCTGGTGTTGAGAAACTGGGCCATCCCAAGAGCTCGGAATAACACTGCCTTCCCCATGAGCCACAGCTCCTAGTAGCACAGCAGTGTGGAAGGTGTTTTAGAGGCAGACTCACGGTTCTTCTCCCCTCTGCTGCTGCCACAGCATGAATTATACACTCCTGCTGGAGCACTTAGCCTTAAGAAGGCAACTAACCTCAGCCCTTCCATGAATCTGCCTGCAAGGCACGTAGAGAGCAGAGTACCCTCTGACATACTGCACTGCACGAGTTTGTCCTTCTGGGACACGGCACTGCATGCAGATGAGTCCCCAAAACAGAAGCAGCAGCTAGGGGAGGCCTGGGGAGATGCCCAGAGATGAATTTATTTCCCCAGCACCATGACTTAATAGACTCTGCAGGCCATCAAGCAGAGTTTGCATACAAGTTAAGGTAGCAGCCAGCTCCAGAGCTGGGCTTTCTGGCAGCTTCATTTCAAGCATCTTGGCAGTGGTAAATCAGTATCCATGCTGGCCTGCTCTAATTCACGCTCGCTTCCCCGCTTGCCACCACTTCGAAGCTGTCAGAGAGACTTACAGCACACTGTAGAATGAGCAGCTGCAGTGCTCCTCGCCTGACAGCCCATGCACACAGCTCTGTCAACAAGGCTGCACGTCAGTCCTGCCACTGTCAGTCAGGGTCTCTCTGCTGGCAGATCCATGCACTCCCTCTGTCCCTCCTCACACAAGGGGAGAAGGCAAACTGGCTGCTGTGGGAGAGGAGGAGGCCACATAACTCAGCGGGACTTTCACCACAGAGCATTCACGGGCAGCCAATATTAAATGCCAATGTGCAATCTGGGTTTGTTCCTGGCTCTCTAGGACAGCGCTCAGGTCATAGGAGCACAAGGAAAACTTTGTCAATGGGATGCTTTAAACTATCCCTCCTCTTACCTGTCTGGTTTTGGCAGATGTTTCTATGTAAGGGATTCCATAACTGCGGGCCAAGTCCTGTGCTTGCCGGGTCTCCACTGTCCGGGCTGGCAGGTCACATTTATTTCCCACCAGCACCATGGGAACATCATCTGAGTCTTTCACCCTCTTGATCTGCTCTCTGCAAGAATAAGAGATGCCAAAGTGAAGGGTGAGAAGGTAGTAGTAAGCAGTTTTAGCACGTTCTCCAGAAAAGCAGAGGAAAGGTCACTTTTAATCAATGATAACAAGAGTTATGCTTCACTCCTACAATATGGCTTCTGCAGGGCTTTCAAAAGCACATAGGGGACCACAGCGTGTAAGCAAGGAAACTGCAAAATAGTTAGTGCTCTTCTGGAAATGAAAACTAAACATACTTCTGCAACTGTTTAAAAAAAATTCATCTTGAAACTATGGTGATCTATATGAAGACATAAGCTTATCATAACCTCTTAAGATGATTTAAGCTAAATAAAAATGAATACTCAAGTAGTTACCTGTATACTTGGCAAGATTTTAAATCAAGTAATAATGCTGAACAGGGAAAAGTCACCAGATAAACAGTTACAAACAGAGTTTGCTGAGCTGATAAACTAGCTTTTGGCAGCAGTAACCTTTTCTGCAGATGCACAGACAGTATTTTCTTCATTTCAGATTAGTTCAGTTCAGTCAAAGTTGAGAAACCAACTGGGAATTAAAAAAGCAGTAATGCTTGCTTTTCAGTTCCAATCTCTGAATTAAAACTAGGTGGGCGAGGATAAGATCTACTACTTTTAAAATCTTGAAGGCTATTATGACCACAAACAATCCATTCAACTCCCTCATGATAGATAATAAATTCCTTTGTTTAATAAATCACTTAACTTCCGATGCAAAACAGCTCTTTTGCTCACATATCCAGAACTATTAACATAGTTTTATTTAACTAATAAAGCATTTTAAAATGCTGTTTTCTGCATTTTAATTGAATTCAAATTTCCATCCAAAGCAGCTTGACCGCACATTGTATTAAAAAAAAATAAAAATCAATCATCTTTTTTTTAATATAGTAAAACATAGAAATGAAGTCTGAATATATGTATGTTAAGCTATAAAGCCACTTAAGTGTTCAGTGTAACATCCTGATCAGCAAAAGCAAGTACTAAATTTAGTGCAGAGGCTACACTTAGTTGAAAATAGATATCTCCTGATGGTTACTAACCAGTGAGAATGAGCACTTCTCTAGGGAAAATTCTTTTTAAAGTGCAAAGAGCACATGCAAAATGAGATTAAAGCCAGTGATTTACATCATGATTAACACTGGGGTTTGAAACCAAGCCATCCTTTGAGTGATTCACAGGCACCAGCCTCAGCACAAGGCAGCAGGATAAATGCTCCTGAATCCCTCAGGTATTTTAGGAGAACCCCTTCTTTGTCCTTTGGTTCAGCTAAAACAAGCCAAATCAGTCCACTGTATACAGTCATTACATAACAGCATGCCTGTTAGCTGAAGACTGAAGAGATCTCAACAACTCAGAGCAGCCCCTCTGACTACAGAGGGCTGTGCCTAAGCCAGGAGCTTGAAGATTATCTGAGTCCTCAGTACGCAACAAGACTGCAGCGGTGCTCAGCTCCCTGTCGCCAGGCAGCTACCCAGAGGTACCGAAATATCCAACACCCCCAAACTCGAAAAGCCTCAGTATAGGAGGCAAGCCATCAAATACAGCCCCCATCACTGGGGTCAGCCCACCCTCTCCCCTCTCTGGGATGGCTCAGTCACAGTCACTGTTCAGGGTAGTTTCCCCACGTGGAAAGGAGATCTACGACCTAAATAGAGCGCAACCCACAGTGCCCCTCCAGACAAGCTACTGAGAATCCTCCCACCTCTGATGTTCACTCAGGATGCTCCTCACTATACAGGGCTGCAGCTGGGCCAGCTCAAGTGGCAGGGAGCTAAGCACGGGCACGTCGCAGTAGTATATACGGGGGCACAAGCTGGAGGAAGCTGAAATGAGTCACTTCCTACATTGTTCTCAAAAGCCCCTCAGGCTGGCTCCGGGCACAAGCCACGGCCTGACGCAGCAGCATGACTGATATGGCAGGGGTTGCTGCAAATCCTTCTAGGGGCTGCTGTAAAGCCTTCTAGGTTGCCTTTGCAGAGCTTGGGCAGAAATGGTAGGGTGAAGGGGGCTGCAGGCAGAGTTGCAGTGCACCTGCAGGGCTGCTGGCAGGTGGGAGGTCTATGCAGTAGTCTCATTCTTTGCAGTCTTCCTGCTATTTGGCTGCAGCCCTTAGCTCTTTCCCATCAAAATGTACCTCAAGTCCTATTCATGTGGGCTAGTCTCCAAAGGAGCAAAGGAAAGGCTCTGAGAAATCTACTGCCTGCACAGCCCCACTCTGTAGGGCTACTTATACCACAGTCATGGTATGTGGGACCAGCCACCAAGGGCTGCTGGTGCTTCCCCACAGAGCAAACCTCCTTTCCCTCTTGCAGCTGAAGCTGCTATTCGCCGTGCCCTGGGAGGGCATGCAGCTGCACACTCAAGAACAGCCAACAGTRTGAGGCACAAGCCCACGCTGCCTTTCCTCCCCACACTCCAAGCATTTGCTGAAGAGACTTTTTGTCTCGTACTCCACTGCCTTTCTGCAGGAAACCTCCTCCAAAGATAAGTCTTTAACAGCACATGGCTTCTTTGGTAGCCAGCAGACAGGGCAAGGACTGGCTGTCCTGTGGCCTGGGAGATGCTTTCAAAGAGCGCTGCCTTGTTCCCTGGAGCAGGYAAACTGCTGGCTCTGCAAGTCCCTCTTGTCCGAGACAAGTCCTTGAAGAAGGCATATRGCAACAGGACACAGTTACAAATACCTCACTGAGCTCATGCTCTCTGCATGGGGGGTGACCAGAGAATACCTCCACTGCATTTGATAAGTTCTCCTTGGCTCTCCAGCTTAGTGGGGGAAGGAATCAAAGGTAGGAAGTGACGTGGGGAACCTGGATATAGTTACAGCAGGAAGCCCAGGACTGGGCCACACTGGGATCTGCTCCTTGCTCTGCCACTGCCCCACACATTGCCTTGGACAAGTCACCTCTGTGACTCTGACTCACCTCCTGTTTGGTGTTTGCTCTGGTCACCTCAAGATCTTATGGGCTAGGGCTGTCTCTCCCTGGTTGCATGCACGCAGCACGACAAGGGCTCACCACAACGTCTGCAAGCAGGTGAAGCAGCCCTCCTGCTCCTTCCCAGCCTCCTCTCCCAACTCCCTGGCACAGGAGAAGCTGCCGGGAGATCAGTTTCACTAACAAAGCAATTCCATTAATTAGAGAGGGAAGAGAGGGGGGTCGTAAAGGATCAGYTCTCTCTTTAGTCACCATAAACACTTAAACATTACATTACCAAGTCCCCAAAGGCCATAAGCAATCCCTTTGGATGAGTTTTATTGGAGTCACTGACATTAACTGTCTGCTCCATCTCTTCCTTGGGGAATGGCCACTTGAGCTAATTTTCTTTGCTGGCAGCCAGTGCTTCCACCACAGAGGCCTGATCTAAAAGGGAGGGCAGGACAGTGCAGTGGTGAGGCCTCCTCCTCACACCTGGCAAGCGAGAAGGGGCCTGCCCAGGATACTGACCTGTACTGGTGAATATCTTCAAAAGACTTTGTATTGTTAATGGCGAAGACACACAGGAATCCCTCCCCTGTTCTCATGTACTGGTCTCTCATGGCACTGTACTCCTCTTGGCCTGCTGTGTCCAAGATGTCTAACAAACAGGTCTCTCCATCAATGACAACTTGCTTTCTGTAGGAATCCTGCAGGGCCAAGAGACAAGAGAGAAAGGGAGGAAAGAAGCATTAAGGGAGGGCATGCAAGAAAAGGTTTAACCCATAGGCCACTTCTGTTCAAATCCAGCCATCCCATAGGTAAAGGAACAGAGAAGAGTTTAATATCTCCCTTGGGGTGCTGCATTTGTCTGTACATGCCAAGCAAACAACACTGCCTCCATCTGTGCAGCTGTGGTGCAAGGGCTGGACCAGAGCACACACCAGCTGGAGGGGCAGCACTAGGGTGGACAGCAATGCCAAAGGGTGCTGGGTGAGGAGCTCAGGTCTGCATTGGTGAAGAGGTGCTGCATGTGGAGCTCAGCATCTTTGGAAAAGCTGCCTTCAGGAAGAGGCTACGCCACACATTGCCTGGATTTAGCTCCCATTAAAATAACCAATTCAGTCCCTCTTTAAAATGGAAGGGGAAGGAGGGGGGAAGAAGGGAAAAAAAGAAAAAGGGAGCAGCTGAACAGGTTTCCCCTCCTCCAGCAGAGCCTCAGAGAACACAGCTCCTGGCCAGTTCCTCTCTTTCACAGCCCAGTCTCTGGCATACCAGGGGCAGCTTTGTCCCTACCACACTGCAGAGCCCTAGACAACTATTTTCCCAACTTTATTTAGTCCTGGCTAATTCCTCATGAAGCCTCCCTGCCCGGGAAGCTTGGCACATGGAGCTGTAAGGGCCAGCAGTGGTTTGCTTCTGCAGCCACAGCTGGGGGCAGGCGGACAGGTAAACAGAGCATGTGGGTAAACGGTAGCTGGAGCTCATGTGAGGTATCATTGATGCTTTGCTGTGTTCCCGCCCTGCGATCTATATAAAACCTCTCTCTGAACTGTTACAGGAAACAGGGAGATAGGAAAGATCTGACAAATCATCCTGGCCAGCTTCCGCTCCCAGGCTTGCTCTGTCTGGTGTGATCTGTCCTACAACATCCCATCTCATCCCGTCTCATCTTTGACGCCTGAGGAGGCACAAGGCATCCGTTATTTCCCCTGGAGGACCAAGCCAGAGCCCAGGGCATCTCTGTCARGCTTTTGCAGCATGCTCTTTCTCTAAAGCCAACCCCTCTGCCATTGCTGTCCTGCAAGCCAGGAGAGTGGCCTGATGGCAGGTAGGCTTCCAGCACCTGACCTTCCTGCTCTGCACTGAGAGTCGCTTGGAAAGATGTTGGAAGAGGGACCTGCACAAAAGGAGGTTCCAGGATTTCCAGGTACCATTTATAATTTGCGGAGCATTGAAATGTGTTTGAGATCAACTGGAAATCTGGCATCTCTAACATATCTCAGCTTAGGCACCAGAGGCAATCTCCACCAGTAAAGCTGCAAATTGTGTTTGATGGCAAACCTCTTATTGCCATTCAAACACACACAAAAAAAAAGAAGWAGTAGAAGAATTACACTGTGGGGAGGGTGTTTCCCATAACTAGGCTTTGCCCAGAGGGACTCTGGGAAAGGTAAAGAATATCCAGGCAGTCCCTTTGAAGTTGTGCATTTTCCCTGTGGTAGTGATGATTGCAACTTATCACACATGTGAAAAGGCCTGGAAATCACCAAGAGTGTTCTCCCTCAAAGGGTTTTGTTTTAAATGCAGCATTGCCCCTTACCACCATGCCTCTGCCCCATGCCCAGTCTCATCATAAGGGATGATGCTGGGATAACACGTGCACGCAGAAACAACCTCATCTCTCTCCTACAGCTCAACCTCACGTACAGCACAGTTGGCTCAACCCTTAACCAGAGCAGGAAGCCAAAATCAAGGGTGTGAAAGATATGTATGTTCAAATCTGTATGTTCAAATTTGAACAGCTTTGCATTCTGCAACCACTTACAGAGATCATAGTTTCAATCTGCAGCAAAGCCAAATGGCTGTTGGTCTTCCAAAGACCATAACGATGGCATCACATGAGCTTTGCCTCTGAAAAACAGGTCTGCAGTCAAGCAGCAGACACAGCAAAGGTCACTGACAGGACCAGCAGTGATGGAGAAAGGGAATGAAGCAAACACAGCCTTTTGTTCATCACTATAAAAATGCCAGCTACTGCGGCTCATTAAAGTCCTTCTTCACCTTGCACTGAGAGCCATGAAATCAGACTAAAGGAGATCTGCTCTGCTGTGACCTTCTCAGCAATTCCTCCCCAAAAGCAATGGACTGCTGAGGCAGGGCTGCTAACCCAAAGGGAATAACAGTGTTGAGTGATGGCATGGCTCCTTTCCAACCACTCCAAAGGCAATTGGCAAGCTGCCCTGCAGGGATGCACTCGCATTTCTAATCAATAATATATCTGGAGCCTCCCTGGTGCAAGGTAAAAGAACTTTAGTTCCATCTCTTGGGTCCCAGCCCACAACTCCAGACTCAGTGCAAACTTAATATGAGCAGATGGCAACCCAGGTGCAAGCTCTGCCCAGGGCCAGCATTGCCGCTAGCCACAGCAGAGCTGGGGAATTTGCCTCGGTGACTGCCTGGCTCGGCCGCTGAGCCGAGAACGAGAGCTCRTTGCCATTTTCAGCTTCACAACAACATGATTGGTTGGATTGGAGGCATGTTCTCTGTAACTCCTTTTATCCCCATCCTTTTCTGCCACACTTCTGTCTACAAAAGAAAACTCAGGATCTGGGAAGTCAGTMTGCAATCATCATTAGCCTGTCCGTAATCAAATGGTACCTTCACAGCCATTTAAAACCTCCTGCTCAGAGGAGGGGAGCAAGTAGAGCAGTGTTCAGCAAGGGCAGCCTGTACCTAGCAGGCTGCTGTCACACCCACCCACCACTGACTCACTTCCATCCCTGCTCCCTGGTGTGTGTTCAAAGGACAAGTCTCTCAGTGCAAGTGTTCATGTTCAACAGCCAAGTCCCAAATTTCAGCAGAAGTTCTTGCAATCAGACAGCACACCTACAGAGAGGTGATCTGACATTTTGGCTCAGGTTAGCAGTCCAAACACAGAGCATAGGCCAGACAGTGGGGAACACAGGGGTCCCCCAGAAAGGCCAGTCAGCTTGCTAAGAAAGCAAAGGCAGTTGCTTTGCAGACAAGAGTCTTGCAGTTTTATTGAGGATGCTTTGCACTCCACAGGTGCTGTAGTAAGGGACCCCCTGCGTTTCTGAGGAAGGAGTCATTGCTGGGGAAAGACCAGCTCTCTCCACTATCACTGTGTGTCCAGCTTCAACCGACACTCCCCATGAATGTTTTCTACAGTGTCTCACCTCCCTTCCTACTGATACTCTCTCCTCCCTGCCAGCCATCATGGTTTATGCCCCCTTCTCTGGCTCGCTGCCAGGCAATGTACTTGCAGCTGCAAGGGCAGCCAGCCTCACACTTGGCTACAACCCCTTGGTGTAAGCACATGCGTCAAGCTGCTGAAGCACAGATCCCAGTATCCCACTGCTCCTGCTCCTCTGCAACTTGCCTGCTTACAAAGTCTCCTGATGGCTCACTCCTATCTCTTTGCACAACAGAAAGGGACTGGACTTAAGTGGCTGGAAAGAGAAGTGCGAGATGACAGAAATAAACTCCTCCATCCCCTCTTGCTACAGCAAACAGTAATTCCCAATTCTGACTCAGGAACACAGTCAGATACTGTTTCAGGAGCTAAAAAGASCGCTTTAAAAGACTACTGCTTTTAGGTGACAACACAAGCCATGAATTGCAAACACTTAGGAAGGGACACCTCAGACTGTCTAAAGGATCAGGACAGACAGTTGGGACACCACCACTGCTCAAACTGTTGGCTCATCTGCTGCAGCAAAGCAGAAATAGTCCCCTTTGCATCAAAAAGGAAGTCAGCAGCTCATCCCCATCTAGCTCCTCTCACAAAGCAGTCCGGCCAAGTGGCCTTTCCCTTCCCTGCCCCAGATGTGCTAACAGATCTAGGCAATTGGTCCATTTGTTAAGCACTATGGTCTAGGTAAAACCTTGGGCTTCAAAGGCTTTTAGTAGCTAATTTCTTGAAGCTGGAAGTTAAACCAAAGGTTTTCTCAACAGTCTGGTTCATCTGATCCTTTCCTGCTCATCCACTGCTGAGCTAGACAGACATATTTTCAGTGCCTTGCTCCTCACGTTCCTGGAAGGTCTACAGGCTGTTTGGCAGCTGAGAGTCGGGTGCGCTAACAAGCACTGTATTCAGACAGCCCACRCTGAGCCCAGCTCAGCACAGCGCCGGGCAGGAAGGGCTGCCTGGGTTCAGCTGAAGGTGCCTGGCTCAACAAGTTTCATCTACAGTCGCAGGGCTGCAGCGTCCGGGTGCTGGGAATGAGGGGGGCAGGATGTTTGTTTTGCGGCATGGGAATGGCACGAAAGACAGCTCAGCTGGGAAGCGGCAATGCGTATCAGCCGCCAGCCCACAGAGTGGGGCTGCTGCCTCTGCCTCTCGCACACAGCTAAGAAGGGGCAGGTTATAAACCAAAGACTTTCTGTTGCTTCCAGCCAAAGATACTGTGCTGGGGACAGGGACCTGCTGCTAAACAGAGACCCCTTCCTCACTTGGCTGGCTTATAGCCTTACGCCCTGACAGAAAAGCAGTCCAACAGAGGTAACACAGGCCAAGAGGCGAGAGATACCACTAGGAGCACGGGTACCCTGCAAGGCTTCCTGGGCCCAAGGCTTTTCCCTGGGCTGGGAAAGCGTGCCAGGAGGGCACACAAGGAACAACTCTGCTTTCATCAAGGTTTCTGCAGCAGGTTTTCTCTTTTCTGTGTCTGCATGTCTTGACTCCTCCCATCGTCTGCTTAAAGCACGTTCTTCTCTTGCAACTCAGCCTTTCCCTATCTCTACATGCTGCTTCACTTCTTCATATCTTTTCTTCTTTTCCATGCCTACTCCTTTTATTCAGACTCTTAATCAGTTATGAAATGAGACACTTGCACTAATGAATCAGGAGGATGGGAAGGGAGTATCAGTTCTTCTGCCTCACTTGGCTGCAAGACAGAAAGACATGGGCATGGTGTGGGTCCTGGGTGCCCTCTCCAGCTTGAGGAGTGCCAGCAGAGCTGCACCTTGCTCCTGGGGAGGTGCCAATCAGGACCACAGAGAACATGAAAGCGGCACGTAGTGGGATGCCTCCCCGGGGCAAAGAGGCAGCTCCTTTGCCTGGCATGAGAGGGCCTGTTCCTGGCTAAGGTGGAGCTGGGGCTGGCTGGGAACAGAGACACTCCCTCAGGGTCAATGCCCCTCGCCTGCTCCCCTCGACAGGCACAAAACGCATTTCTCTTGCCCTCCTGCCCTGGAAAGCTTTCTCAGAGCACTCCTCCCTGCTCATGCCTCGCTTTTAAACACAATCCACACTTGATCCATTTAAACAACCTGAATAGTAGCACAGATAAGGCCTTTATTCCATGCACGCATACTCTTTCCCCCCCCCCCTTTTAACCTGCACATTTCAGCATTACTCTGCTGTTTGTTACTCAGCTAAGCAGCCAGAGTCAGCTCCTGGGCACGATCCAAAGAAGTTTAGTCACAGGAGGATGGGGAATCTGTCGGTCATATCCAGATCACTGGCAGGTAACTCTCTGCACATCCTAAATCCCCATAAAATTAAGTCTAATTGAAAKGGAGCCTTTTGGGAGGGTGTTGGTCAGTGAGGGAGAAGAGCAGGCGTTTCTGAGCGCACCGACATGAGCCACAGACAGAACGGCGGGAGCAGRCAGGGTGAGGAGGGCGTGCTGCTAAATGCCATGCAAGATTTACATTCCCCACTGTGTGTTTACATGGTACAGCTACAGGGTACATACAGGGGGGCAGATGGCTGGAAACAAATCCAGCAACACCAGCTGGTAAAAAGAGGCCTAAACCCAACTCATCGTGGGTCAGAGCTGCATCTGCCCACCCCTAGGCTGAAGGGAGAAGAGCCCTTTCTTTCCTGCCTTCTTGACGCTCATCAGTGCTGCTCCCTGACCCCTTAATGCAGATATCTCCCACGGGAGGTTGCTCTTGATTAGCAACTCTTTTGTGGAAAACAACCTGGAGCAGATGTCTAAGAAAACGATGGAGCTGCTGAAACAACAGTCCCATCCTGGACAGAGGATGTGTAATTCTTGCTGTACATAAAACTACACAGGAAGGCCAAATTGGTCGCATCCCACCCCTCTTCAGAGGAATCCATCCACTGGAGGCCAGGACCATAAATCCATGGTGTCGACACTAGCACGGGGAGGAAACAGGAGGGAGTCACCCTTGAAAATGTGAATCTGAGTGGACTAAAATGTCTTGCAGCGAACAGTTACAGACAAGAAAATAAAATAGCAAATTTTCTTGTTTATGGAGAAGTTAATGTTTTCTAAGCAAGTTTGTTTGTTTAGAAACAATATTTGGGGGCTAAGAGCACTTTAAATGCAGAATAGTATTAGTGTTGGACAAATAAAACTTCGTTCAATTCAAAAAGAAAGGACTTTTCAAGTGCTTAGACTGGCCAACAACTAAAACAGATATTAATGCTTTGCATAGCTTTTCTAGGCACCCTAGTAGGTGAAAAGACACATCAGCTAGAAGACTTATTATTTCCCTCCCACCCTGAAACCCTTAGTTCCCTGAGCATTCCTGTGTGGTGCAGGCACAACAAGCAGGTGCCAACGCCAGGAGTTTGGGCTGGCTACAGCAGTTCATGTGTTTGATTCTGCTAGGCACAACCACAGCTAAGTCTCTCTTGAACTTCCCCACAATTTATACTCCTTTATACTTTTTACTCTGCATATGATGCTATGGATAAAGAATATAGGTGAGGGGAGAGGAGCTGAGGAAGAAGATGGCTGGATCTGTGAGCAAGGTGCAGCACTGAGACTCACGAGCCCAAAATTAAATTCCAGGCTCTGCCACAGACTTTCTATGTGACCTTGGCTAGAAGTGCTTTTAAGTGCTGTCTCTTTTTTCTGCTTCCTATTTGTAGGATAATAAGAATATTTCTGCCTTTCGACCAAGGCTTGTCTTTCTTGTTTAAGTTATAAGCTCTTCAGGGTGGGGACTACACGTACAACACCTACCAGAATAGATTTCTGATCCCAGTTGTGACCTTTTAGGCATAATAATAATAATAATAATAATAATTGCAGTAACCACAGCTGTTTTTATACACATCTGGTACAGAATCCTTTAGGACTGCAGACAGGGAGGTTATTGTCTGAGAGGCATGACAGAGCTGTGATTTGGTTTCCCAGGGTGGACTTATTCCTAGCATAGAATTGGCCACAAAATGGCCAGGCACTGCACAAAAAGCACAGCATTGCACACATCTATCCTGAATAAAGGTATAAATCATGCAGTAGGCAAAACCAGCATCTCCTTAGCAATGAAGGAACGGTGAAAATAGTTGGCGAATGGAATAAATTTTTAAAAGGTAAAAAAATGGCTGTGTTGCTTATACTTGCTGTGTGGAAACCTGAATTCTGAATATTGAAAACTGCGTTCTGCACCACCTCCAGAAGTAAAAGGTCTTTGACCACTTCTCAAGATGGAGTATTGCAGCTAGACACACAACTGCTGCAATCCATGCTGACTATGAGACAAATACATTAATCATCTTAATAGAGCACAAGCACAACTGGCCCTTGGAGCTCACTCCCTCCTCTCTGTCTCTCACTGAAGGGTGGGCTCATCTGGCTCTGGTGCAGGACAAAAGCCAAGAGCTCAGGGTATAATATCAGTCTCCTCGGAAGCACACCCCCTGTTTTGTCTTTCCTGAAGCACTAACCTATTTCGTAGAGTCTGCAAATCCTGGAAAAGAATTGAAGTGTCATTTTCCCCTGTCACAGAACAAATCTATAATCATGGATGAGATAGCGCAAAGAAAGTCAATGAGCTTCCTGCTCTGCAGAGAGGTTGGGGTCTCTTAAAAAGAAATTCAGCATTCTTCACTTCTGTTTGATCTGTTAACCCACACTTGTCCCCACAGTAACACTGTAGAAACTATCAAGGTTTAGCTGCTTGGCATGTCTCACTTAAACTGCAGGATGTACGTAACTGATAAAGCCCTTTCCATCAGTAAATTTCAAAACATCTCACATAGGAAGTCAATATATTTACTTTAATTTTACAGGAGAAGAAATGCAAGTGTGGACACAAAACTGGTCTTCATTCCCAAGCCTTTAACTCCTCCCTATGCTGACATCTAATCAGAACGATGGGCTTTTGTACTCCCCCAGCTCTCAGCCCCTGCACAGCTCTACCAAGGGCTCTGCCTTTATTTACTGCATCCCTCTCCATTTCTCCTCAACAGACAGTGCTGTCACTCTTCAGGAGGCACAAATTAGTGTAGAAATTCAGGATAGCTTTGTGAAGCAGAGAAACATCCCCACTCAGGCTCAAACTGAGCCCAAGCCAAGCATACTTTGGATTCACAGTGAAGTGAAAAAGAGCAATGGGAAAACATGCAGACAGGCAGGCCCTCCCCTCCCAGAGCCACTCACCTCTATCGTGGGGTCGTATTCATCAACGAAATGATTCTGAATGAGCTGTATTGTCAAAGCGCTCTTCCCAACACCACCAGCTCCCACCACCACCAGCTTGTACTCAGTCATCTTCCAGCTGACCCCAGCTCAGGACTTCCAGGGCACCACCACCTGCAAGGAGAAGTAGAGACCTCATGTTAGGAGAGGGGTTTGCTTCTGTCCTTGGCTTCTCTGCAGTGGAGGCTGCCTGACAAGCTCCAGCATACATCAGTGACTGGGAAAGACAGAAATCTGCAAAAAACAAGCTTGTTTCTTGGGTGAGTGGCCTCCATACCCAGGCATCTGTTCCTGACATTTAGTACTTGTTCCAGAAGTACACAGATATCAGGACATGAAAGTCAGAGACCTACCATGTCACATGATGTGAAGCACAACGATCATTTTATTCTGCAARGCACATGATGCAGAGGTGAAGGAAAGTACTCAGAGGGGCCCAAGGATACAGATGAGGCAGCGGCAGAGACAGTAACAAATCACATTTAGTCTCCCAGTGCAGGGTCTTAGTCCAGGCTCCCATTTAAGAAAGTTTTAATGGTCTTTTAAGTTGCTTGACTTAAGTATGAATTGAGCATGGGACACGGCCAATCTAGTCCACTCTGAAAAAAAAATTCTGTATGACAAAGAGAGAAGTATTTCCCCTACAACTCAGGGAAAAAAAAACAGCAGGTCACCGTCAGGGACTTATGTATTTTTAAAATAAATTTTCTCTAGGTATGAAATTGTCACTGCAAGGTACTCTACCTACATACTACCATTTACTTTCAGCCCAAAGTCATACACATGTTCCACTCTGCAAAACATGGCCAGGAAACAGGGAAATGGTGGAATCAATGGTGCAATCCAAGGGTCAAGGACTTCTTCATTCTCCCCATCTAGTACACTGGCTACTGTAGAAATCTGGCCACAGAAATTTATACTTACTTCCATCTGTCATCCTGCACTATGGCTCTAGGATCCATTGCCTTTATTTTGCTTTTATCATCCAATTCTCTGGGATCTCAAACATGAGCAAACCTCACCTAAAAAGAATGGAACATACTACAGCCCAGAACCGCAGCATCCAGTGCTATTTAATCTAATACCGTCCCCTAGTAATGAAGGTTACTTAAAATGATCAAAGAAATCAATCAAACTGAATACAAAACCATGCACCACCATGTCTACCTGAGGATACTCTGCAATCCTTCAGCCTGACATTCAGGAGGCAAACTTCACACATTCCCAAAACAAGCCACATGACGTAAGGGAGTATTTTACACATAAAAAAATCGAGGTATAAGACAGGTAAATCAAAAGTAAMCGATTTCAAGAGGCTTGGTTTACAGAAATTGCTCAGTCCTGTCTCTGATTTGCCTTCTCTCAAGCTAGTGATGCAAATCATTAGATAGATTTGAAAGCCTTGGCCAAAGTGATTTGCATGTCAACACCCACAGTTAGCCATAACAGCAAAACCGGGAAGAGGTCCAGGCACCCCTCAAATAAGCTTTCTTACCTAAGCATTTTCACCTTCAAGGCTGAGTTAAATACAGCCTGCCTTTTGCTGTAGGGCAAGTTTGAGATGGTGGCACACCCACATCCTCTGCCAGTCCTCCGGCTAAGAAATGCCTCTCACCATACTGGCAATTGCAGGTTAAGACAGAGAAGGACCACAGGTTGTTTCCTACTCCTAAGTGGAAAACAGTCCTGTGGAAGTGGCACATCTATTCCCACGAGACRAAGCCGGCACACACCACAGTTGAGGAAGAGCTGCTACAACAGGGAGGTGCTACTAGGAAAGGTGCTCATTGGGAATGCTTAATATGGACAGTATAAGCCAATCACACTTTGGCAGAAATGTGTACCCTTCAACAGGAGAAAATTCCCTCCCCTTCCTCTCTGCCTCGCTCCCTTAAATTTCTGTCCCAATTCTACTGAGAAAGAGGAACTTCAACTTAGCGTTTATGAGAGGAAGATTACAAAACCCTGAAGGTTTAAATAGACATCCATTCTCATTGGACTGCTCCTCCTCACTGCTAAATGTCACCCCAGGGTCAGACACCRGTCTGTAGCCCTTATAGGGAAGGCAACTGAAAAGGAGTGTTAGTGCTAGCCAAGCCCATAGCCCCTCTGGCTGTGTGCTCTCCCGGATGCTCTGTTTGCGCACCGCCAGCCTGCTCTTCCCAACAGCAAGGGCCACTCATGCTTCCTTGTTTGTTTTTAAAGCTCTGCAATTGAACTTAGTGCTCTGCAAGCAGCCAGGTGGCTGGTACAGCAGGATTTGCCCATAGGAACTGCACAGCAATTCCCTGATTATAATAAACATGCAGYGTCTCAACTCGGCTGTGAAAACAACTCTGTGAGCCCCTGTAGCTCCGGGACACAAGTCCTCCAGCTCACATACCCTGGGGCTCTCTGGACCCTTGCCTCTGAAATTCCTTTTTCCCGCTGGCCCCCGGCCAGAGTTTGTGAAACAGCAGGGCAGAGAGTCAAGCCTGTGTTTGCAGAGCGCARCAGGGCAGGGAGAAAGGCTGGGAATGCCAGGCTTCCGTCAGGACAGGGGCTCCTGTAGCAGCTTGACACAGGCAGCAACGCCGGGCACATCACACAGGGATTAGACACCCACCCAGGAAGAACATAGTAACTGCTAAACAACTCCACCCTTCTGCTAAGCCTGGGGCCCTGGCACAGCTCTGTGGACATGCCTCTGCCCAGACGGTTCCCTACCTCCGGCTCCTCCGGGCCTGGCTTTTTCCCACAGCCTTTCCAGGTCTTCCCAAAACTGCAGCAGCTCTGCAGGGGCTTCTCCAGCAGCAGCGCTGAACCCAGCTGCTCCTGTCTGCTGGCACAGACACAAAACAAACCATTTCCCCTCTCCCAGGTTATTTTTCAGCTGGATCAATCCCCCGACTATGTGCCAGCACAGCACAGGAGCTAAGAACAAGGAGGCTGCAGATACAAATGTTGTTCTGTTTCCAAATATATTGAGTTGTATCAGTTACCAGTATCCACGCTGGCTTTCCTGCCTCAGCAATGCTCATGCAAATGTGTGGCTTTAGAAAACTTAAAAGTATGGAGTTAGCTTCAGATAAATTGAATCTAATAACCCATTAAACAACTTAGASTTTATAGATTTGTTTTTCTATATAATGAAACACTGGAAGACTTCCTTGTCTGCAGCAGAAGCAGCAGCCCGGGTGCTCATTTTTCTCCTTGTAACTCTGCACCGCTGTAATGTCTTCACTGCAGTTCTGCCAACAGTTCTGTCACATTTTATGAGAAATCTAAGCAATATTTTACGCTTTCCTTAAAACCAGGCCCTGAGATTACACAACATTATGAGGAGGTGTAGCTCTTCATCGAAAAAGAGATAAACAAGAAAAACAACTGTCCTGACCTCACAGTTGCAGAAAAGGCTGTGAAGAGCGGGAATTCTAGCAGCTCAAAAACAAGTAGACAAAATTTAAGAAGGCTAATTAAAACAAATAACATCAAAGCTCCTGGCTATCTGATGTTGGAAGGCTCTAGTCATTTTGGTGGTAAAGCAAGCAAAGGCCACAGCATTTTGAGCAGTATGGAAAAACTCGGAAGGAGGTCACATCTTCATCTTAAGGCTTTGGTAGCACAGAATTTTGTATTAGGCAGGTGATTGCTATCAATATGTTAACAACAGCAGGAGCTCCAGCACAGAAGCACTCTCATGAGAAGAGCAGATTTTTCTCAGGCAGCTGGTACAAAGTGTACCAGCAAAGGCCATTATACATCCAGCCCATGTCTGCATGTAGTGTATTTGCTAACGCAGCAAAGATCTAATCTAAAGTAGGGCAAAACTTTCTGACTTCAATCCCCATCTGATTGCAACCTTAAACCACTCAGACAGTTCAATTACCTACTCAAGCTAGGAGCAGTCAGACACAACCACGTCTTGCCAAAGCCCTTTCTTTAGCTGCTATCTCAGTAGTGGAAAGACAAACAAAGATTGTATCCCCCCTTAGGCACCCAGGATGCTGGAGAAAGGCAAGAAAACGAGCAGCACAAGCCCAAACAGAGTGAAGCAGGACCACCGGATCCAGCCAGATGCTGTGCCTTTGTCCACTGATGGGAAAGCTGTAGATCATTAAATGAGGTGGAAGACAAGAAGGAGAAAATAAGGTACAAATTATGTAATATCCTAGGTCTATACCCAGATATGCCACTCTTTCCTAGTGAAACACCATGCAACTCTGTTCTTGGGGCAAAGAAAAAGCTGCAGGTGGAAAGCAAGGCTATAATAGAGTGTATATTGCACATGATTGCACTGAGTATATATCTACATGGCTACTCCACTAATGTACATTCTCACATATACAAACAGCTCCACTTTCCAGGGACAAGAGAGATCCCCTTCCTACTCCAGGCTTCTAATATTTGTGATGGGACGAGACAATTAACTGGAGGGAAATGAGGCCTGAGTGCTGACTGCCAAACTATACCAATTCAGCTTGGCCTAGAGAGGATCACTCCTATAGCAAAGCTGCTTTACAGCCCTCCGGCTTCTAAAGGGTCTAAGAAGGCCATTCAACCAGGTCCCACCTAAAATACACAGCAGAGAGATCTGCAACGCCTAGCAAAACACACAGCAGCTGCCAAGAAAGACTTTCAATGGCCACCAAGGACCTTGATCTAACCAGGCTGCTGCCGGTGCTCATGGTAGAGCAGCTGCTGTGGCGATGCGCAAGGGGAGCTGCACAGCAGCCCAGGACTACAGGACTTGCTGAGGCAGAGACAAGTATGGGGAGAGGGAGAGAATCAAACCCTTCATAAAAGCAGTGAGGCTGCCTTCTGTCTCTTCTAACTTGCTCTTGGCTGTGCAGGATAGAGCCTCCGTGCGGAGTAATTTGGCACAGGGCTCACGGTAACTGGGCTACAGACTGGCTCCTCTGACACAATCCCAAAGCTGAGGGCTGAGAACTGCTTCCGGCTGCCAGAGGAGGGGGAGAGTGAGCAAGCAGGTATTCCTCTGCCCAGTCATTCCAATATCTGAGGGCAAAGTGGTCCCATAACAACCACAAGAGCCCTCCAGTCCTCTCCCTTGAGACCACTGCAGTGGGAGGAGCTGCTTGGGCTATGCCTTCTGAGGACCCCCAGCCCACAGTCACAGCAGCACCCCTGGTCCATGACGGGGTTGGAGCAGAGGCTGTCACCCACAGCAGAGCTCATGTGGCAACCAGGCTGGGGACAGGTGAGTGTCGGGGGGCCATGCAACACACACCTGCCTCAGGTGAAGGCACAGGACACAATACCAGTGGGATGAGACAGTGCCTTCTGCTCAGCCACAGACGGAAGAGAACAGGACCCACATGCTGGCCAGTTTTGAGACCAGTTTCCCAAACATGTGGTTTACGGTTCACCTTGGAAATAGGTCTCCTGTAAATGGTTTCAGCTTGCATTACAGCCTAGTTTGAATACAGTGCCTCAGCCTTCTCCTCAGAGTCTCTGTTTCAGCCCACAGGAAATCAGAAAAGCTATTGGGGTGGCTGGGGACCTGCCAGCCACCAGCCACGCACCGATGTACAGACACATGCACTCCCTTGTTCCCAAGATCCAGGACAGTTCTCATAGCCAGCTCTTTCCATTATTTCTGCTTTGGCTCTGAAAAGCAGGCTTTTGTGCATTACTGTCCGTCAGCAAAAGGCCCTCGACAGCTGACGAACCAGGCCCTCACTGCACACCCCGCTGAATGGAGCGTCTGAGCTCTGCTGCGCTGCAGCGGGGACAATCAAGACACGGATCAGGCTCCGCACATCTCACTTTCCCACCTCACTCTGCCCTGCACAATCCTAGTGCAGGGCTTTGAGCTCTGGCTCCCTCAGCAACACACAAACCAGCATTTGTTTCTTCCTCACCCACCACAGAGGCACCAGCACTTGAAACTAGGGGAGGGAAAAGCTATTGCTCATTCACTCATGCCAGGCGCACCCATCTCCTAATATTCGCTGCCAAAGTGACCGTGTTTGTCTGTCTGTCTCACTCTCATCGGGAGGATATGGAGAAGCTTTAGGTCATGGAGACTGCTTAGGCCATTTATCTGCAATTTTAGCAAATGATGTTCAGGAAAACAAGCCATGGTAAAAAACTCCCTGTGCTACACACAGACCAAACTACTATAAACAGTGCTGGTTGGCACAGCACAACTGCCTGCCGCAGGGTCAGGACTGTGTCCTCTCCAGGGGAAGGAAAGCAGAGCCCAGCCTGAGGAGCACTGCAGTACAACAGTCAGACTCTCAAAGCTAAGGGAGAGTTTTCGGTTAAACAGTTCCCCAATCCCTCTTTCTGGCAGCAATTCCCAGGCAGTTTTGGTGAAAAGCAAGTCTGAGCATACTGAAAGTCAGCTCCCCACTTGACAGATACTCTAATAGTCACWGCCTTCCTCACGCTTCTCTCTTACGTTCTACAAGTGGGCGAGACAATTGAAACTGGAGACATAAATGCCAAGACCTTTAACTTAAAGAGTGGGATGCTCTGGCCTCCTCAAAGTGTCTGCTTATGATTTATCTGCAAGAAAAATTTCTAACGAGTGAGAGGTCAGGGCATGAAGCTGAAGTGCACACACACAAAGCACAAAGGTCCTCGCTCCAAAGCACCGACAGTTTACTTACAAGCACTCTGCATCTTTAGGATTTGCACACTCACACCATACCTAGAAGATGCTGGTGCTTCAGCTAACTCTTCACTGCTCTGCTCTTCATTCCTTGCTCCAGTAGTGGCTGCACAGGTTCTCTAACATGCAGAGAATGGTACCAAACTGTCTCAGCCCTAAGCATGGAGCTGGGTCCAGCCCACCCTACTGTTTCTCACCATCACTGCAAAACACATCTTAATGTGAGTGTGGGCAATGATGGACAGCACTGGCACGGGAGCTTCTGACAACAGTCTCTAGAATCAATGTGTGCTTAAAATCCACATTCAAGGAGCTCCCTCCCTTTCCCAGGGAATCCGTGATACATGCTCCTCACAGAGAGTGCACAGACCTGACCACTCATCAGAGTGTGTGCCAGGACAGAGTCACCATATGGCACTGCCATTTCAGGCTCTGAATCCTGCTCTCCATTGCTTTCTGGACTTGCACCAGAGTGAAGCAGAAGAACCAGCCCAGGTTGCTGTCACTGGGACAACACAATGTGGCCCAGGGCTACACAGACCCTTTTGTAAAAAGTCCTGTCCCAATACAGGCTTAGAAAATAGCTTTCTAGAAGTGTCAGGAGGGAAGGATGAATACATCCATTGCAGACCCAACCTAGAAGCTATCAGAGTTAACACTAACGCTCCTACCAGCCAGAGGAATGCCACAGGAGAGGGAAACTGGCCAAAGGCTATGACCAAACTTTCTTATGTAGCTGGGCAGCTGCTATTATTCCCAGGTTGTGATACTACTCCTGCTGATAACACCTGGCTCCCCATCACAATCATCACATCCTTTGTTCATCAAGCAAACTTGAGCCTTGCCTCTCCCACGACAGAAGGCCTGTTCTAGGCTGCACCTAGAGGCTTTTGTGGCTGCTGCAGATGAAACCAACGGATCTGCTTTTAGACAAAGGCAATTTTCTTTCACTCTTTCTCTGCCTCACCCCATATGTACAAAATCCCTAAGTGGCTGCAGGGATCATGCTGCAAGAGGCTATGTATCAAACTGCAGACATTACAAGCTGTAACATGAGGAAAGCACAGATACCAGACTCATCGGTGCATGTACTGGTTTCAAGAAGGGAATAGTTCTTCTTCAATGCCTTCTGCCACAGTGAACAATCCCACAAAGTCTGGTTCAAGAAACCATCCTTCTAAAGACAATATTTCTGGCTTTCCTAAGAAGGGGAGGTAGGGAAGAGCAGAGCCTTGTGCTGGAGAGAGGTAACAGACCCAAGTTACCACGCTCAGCCAAGGACTCACCACATGGAAATTTGGAGCCTGTTGATTGTTGTGAAAGCCTTTTCTGGTGTGAGATTTTCCAGAGGAGGAAAAACAAGCGATTGTAGTTCTCAGCAATTAATGCAGATCACAGACAGAGCTGACCAAAAAAATAACTCAGCAAAACATGAACGCCCAGCTTCCTGGTCCCATGCTAAGCAGCAATAGTCTGAGTCTGAGCTGGGTCAGCTGTCTGTTGTTCTCCCTGTCCATCTAAATCCATCACCCCTGTGATACCTAGCAGCCGTCTTAACTGTTGGCGCCCTGGAAAGCTGTGCTGTCAAACAAGCAGCCATGGAAGATGCCACTGAAGAAAGCCATTAAGGAGTGCTGCCTGGGAAGAGGAGGGTTGGGATGTGAGTGCCAAGCCAGCAGCCCTAGCATGGAGCTGGAGCTGCTGCTATATTTCCTGACCTTGTGGATTTTCTCCCACAGAGAGAGGGCTCCTGGCTCCCATTCAAAGCTGTCTAGGAAAGCCTAACCGAGTGCTTCCGCCTGGCAGCAGCAGCTGCTCCCAGCCCAGTAGCCCATGAATCCTCCCCCGCCTCTATGGATTTCCCAGGCAGTCGGAGCAGCACAGCTTCAGGAAACAAGAAACATCTGCCAGCCTTGTTCAGGGAGCAGGGAGAACAAGCGCCTTGCCCTAACTCCATCGCCATTTGGGGGGGGGAGGCGGCCTTGCACCCTACCTTTGCCTCGAAGGGTGGGGATGAAGGCTGAAGTGACTGCCGAAGGCATATCCCCTTAACGCTTTCTGGGCCTGAGCGTGCCAGGCTCTGAGGGGCAAGGCAAAGGCTTTGGCTGCAGGAGCTAGGGCTGAGAAGCTTGATACAAGCTCTTGCAGGTGAGCTTTCATGGGGCTAAGATAGAAAAGCATTTTCAGACCTAAGGCAGCTGAGTATAAAGGTTAGAGATGTTTCTCAGAGGCCCAGCTATGTCCCAGCTTCAAGCTCATCCAACACAGAAGAGTCTGACACTCTGCACAGTCTCTTTTTGCAAATAGGGAGATGCGATTTGGAGGCCTGACTGATTACCACAACTAAACTCGCAGCAAAGCTAGGACAGCCTGAAGAAATCTTCCAGAAACTTGCTTGGTATGAATGGAGGTGAGGAACTCAGAGGCTTAGCCCATTCAGCATTTCCCATCCTGTCAGGACAGCTTAAAGGAAAGCTCAGGCGTCAAGGAAGATGGATTTGCAGTGGATTCCCAATGCAAATCTCTTAAATTACATCTCAGATTGGGCACCCTTTCTTCTAAAAGCCCTGTCCAAATGARCTGATAAACCTGTAGACCACAAAATGCTTCAGTGTTTGATTTTACTTCCCTTTGGCAGAGATGCCTTGCAGGCAGAAGTGGTCTACAGTTCTCCATAAAAACAATGCTCATCTTAATCACTTATCAGCGGTCTAGGATGACATACTTACAGGTCAGGAATTCTACTTGGTGATTTTAAAATTCCCCAAGTTGAGCCAACAAGCTGGCTCACCTCTGTTGCTGTTAGACTCCTCCATTTGCTGGTGCACAACACTGTGACCAAAATCTTAAATACAGCCTTTGCAAGGACTGAGCGGCTTGAAATGCTACCTTTGTTTTCACTTTAAGGATCAAAATGCTGATGYTCTCAGTGGCCTGCCCAGCCTGAAAGAGATTAGGGAAATGAGGCTGGCAAGCCAAAGCTCTGTTACGAATCACAGCCTAGCCAATGCTTCATTTTAATTTACTTGTTGCTTTTTAAATTAACAAACAAGTGGGCTGCAAGTCTATCATAATGTGCTTGGCTGTTGGCTTACTTAGCTTTATATTCACAAACTCCAGACAACACAGCCCATAGCTGAAAAGAGAAGGGCTTGCCAAAATGAAATAAGAGCTGCAAATGGTGGCCCACTTTGGAGAAACAACTTAGAGATAAAAAAATGTCTTACACTTAGAAAAAAAGAAATGCCTAAAAGGAACAGAATGGCTTCCTCCATTTTTTGCAGATTCTTGCAGATGCGAAGGAACAGGCAGTCTGTCCCAAAAGGTTGAAGAGCAGAAATATTGTTCCAGAGAAGGAAAAGGGACAAGAATGACATCATGTAGAAGGCTTACAACACAGGCACTCATTCAAGGAGATGCAGGAAACTGTGGATGAAGAATAGCAGAAAGCTGTTTAAGGTGCAGGCAAGGACTAAAAGCAAGTGATTGTCTCTCCTCAACAATCATAAACATGTCTCAGCACCAAGCTACAAGCCACAGCTTTGCACAAGGTTTTGAACAGGCACAGACGGGTCTTTGCACAGGGCTCAGCCCTTGCACAGCTTCTAGTTTAGGTGCCTCTGGCAATACAACCCCTTTGCCAGAGCCTACCCAAGCACAAAGAACTTGTCAAGTCCATGCTCTTCTTACCTCTCCATCACGCTAGCATATCCCACAGGCACCTCAGCATCTGAAACTGTCACTGTTTTCCCAGAAGACAGGGGTCTGTGCCTGTGTGTGAGACTCCCGGGTAGCCCTCATCACACAAGCCAGAGAGATGGCAGGACAAAGGAAAACAAGGCACTATGCCTGCTAAAGGAGCTGCCAGTTTTCTATTTTCTAGTCTGCACTTCAGTTGTTTACATTGCACTGTGTCTGATATTTTAATAATATAAAAAAGCAGCACAATCATCTGCTATTGGGAGCAAGCTGGTCTGGCTATACTGTTCTTCCTTTTCTTCCCAAAATGCAAGTTTAATAAAGTYCTTTGTTCTGCTTATTCTGTAAGAAAAACAAGTGGTGGTGTCAGCTCTGCCTAATGGTTTTATTAAACTACTGAAAGCAGCAACCAGTCTACACAAGTCAGTAGCATGATAAACAGATTACAAATCAGCTATCCTGGAGTTTTCTGTCTGAACTGCTATTTAACAAAGGAATCACCCCTTAGCCAATACAGGTCATCAAACTAACTACACTCAAAAGAAAGGCTGGCAGCCTCCTTATCACAGGAGCTTATAAAACAATATAGCAGGCACCTTAACAATCTGCAATATAGCACTAATCTGTTGCAAAAAAAAAAGGCCCAGTGTAGAAAGCAGCATTTGCAATCAGATTATTACAAAAATTTCCATTCTTGGCCTGAATGTGAGCGTAGAAAACTTCCTTAATTTCCCTTGTTACACCTACCCCTGCCTCCTTGGTATGGGGGGACTTAGTGGCATGAAATAGCTTAAGGATCCTCTCAAGTCCCTGAGCTGTTCCACACCAAAGCCAGTGTCTCCAGCACCATGGACGCAGCACAGGGAGCAGTATGCCACCAGGCGACTCTGGCAGGTGCTATGAAATGCATGCAAACCATGGTGGGATCTCCACTTGCCACCATCACTGCTCTACCCTTCTGTCTGAAAGCAGGCAGCCCACTCCACCGTAGTCTCCACAAAAGAATCAACTCTCCGTGAAATGGTAGCTAACTTACACAGAAAGGAAACATGCTGCTTTGCAGGTTACTTGCTGCAAGTCTATGGAAAAGTCTGGCACAAAAGTCTCCCCTGAAGGAAGTGGGTCAAGTAGAGGACATATCCCATTCGACTGCTGAATGTGGACCCTTAAAATTGCAAGCGTGTGACAGACACCTTCTAGGCTGGCACCCAACATGATTAGCTGAAAACGCCACTCATGTGCATACCTGGCAGGGTCATTGGTTTAAACAAATCAAAGCCAGTTTTTCAGTTATGCCCATGATAGACAATCTAACTTTAAGTGCTGCTTGGCTCTGTATATAAGCAAGAGCAGCAAGCGTAAGGGAAAAGGAAACTGGACTTTTGACTGAAAAYCGGGATAAAGGTGAACAAATGAAGGCCAAAACATAGCTACAAAGCAGGTTGGGACAATAGGGGATGGTTAGATAATGAAAACAGAGCACTAATTTGGCAGTCAGAATGTAGGCCTAGTGTTAACTCTGCCGATGCATGTGCAAAAGTGGTGTGGGGGAGGAAAAGCTCTCACTGCTGAGATGTAGATGACTGTAAACCACTGCGGCTCCTCTGCTTTCATCTACTTCCTTGCCTCCTGGAGCCAAGCACATGGTTTGAAGGCAGACACTTCCCCCCTTGGGCAGGCAGCACTCAACATTACCCTAGAAAAACAACTTCTACCCAGACCTCTCAGCCAGCTTTGGAAAAACAAATGAAGAATATACTTCATGTGATGGAGAGGCCTGGGCAGTAACGGAACTCAAGAGAAGAGGCAGCATGTGGTCTTACTTTGCATTAAAATCCCATTTATAAATCACTGCTGAAAGGCAGTGTGATATACCTTCAACGTAAGAAGGAATGGACAGATACCCTAGGGAAGTTACAAGACCCACATGACAGATGATAACAACTGTAATTGCTAAAATGTGTCGGCAATCACGAACCTGGGCTCTAAGAAATCTTKTGACTCGCTGGAGTCAGTACCAAATTGTAATGCATGGATTCCCCACCAAGAATATGTGCACAAGAAATAAGACACAACAGAGTATAAACTTAGACTAGACACATATGTAACTCCTATGTAAGTATATCTCTGGAAATACAGTTATTAACAGGGATAAAGAACATCAAGCATTGGGACAAATGCTGCCCAATAACAGGGTGGGAATTACAAAAGATACTATCTCTCGGCCGGTTGTTCCACAGCAGCCTTTCCTAAGTATCTTAGATGGGACAAATTCAGATATATTCTCCTAGCCACTGAAGTACAAGAAATGGAGCAGCCAATGCTATATCAGGGGATGCTGGCCATGTGCAAAGACATTTGTGACAGAAACACCATCATTCTCCTCATTTTACAGACAGGCGAGGCAGGGAAGTCAAAGGACTGGCCCAAAGTCATTGAGCAACTGGATGRCCAAGCTGGGAACTAAATTCAGGTGAGATGACTTCCCATCCTGAGTTTTAAGCACACAGCCCCATAGTGTAAAAGGCTACTGCAGCAACTGGGAGAAAAAAGCTCCATGTATAGGTTTTGGATAGGAAAGCCGTTGGTCTCCCGCTGGGTCTTTGTGTTTGGCTGTCACAGCCAGCAGCTCCCCTGTARAGCTGAGCTTCTATTTGCAGAGATGTCTGGCGCGGCAAAGCAAATCAGGGCAGAAAAGTCCAACATGCTCTGAGAGGAGCCCTGCTCTCCAATTATCCTAATGAAATCATAACTGTGTCACAAGCGCAGGGAGGGCACCGGAACAGGCAGAGAGGCAGATGCTCCAAGGCAC
Source organism: Rhea americana (assembly GCF_003343005.1). Taxonomy (NCBI): domain Eukaryota; kingdom Metazoa; phylum Chordata; class Aves; order Rheiformes; family Rheidae; genus Rhea; species Rhea americana. Next base: position 1,492,069 of record NW_028185472.1, read on the forward strand.
AGAATACAAGAGGTGGAGAGGAAGAGACTAGCTGACACCAAAACAAGCTGGGACAGCAACCAACAGGACTGACAAACAAAGGGCCATATTTAATCTGCTCTATGGAGAATCACAGAYGGCATTTTGCGGCTGAGACAAACTTTTGCCTCAGGAAGAGACTTCCTCCCTCCTGCCTGAGTGCCCTCACAGACAGCCCCAGCCAGTAAACAGCATAGCAGAGAGAATGGGCATAGTTCAAAGAGCAAACATGTTTCCAGTTTCAAACTTCTCTGTGCAGAAGGGTGAACATACAGTGAGTGCCATTTCTGCAGGAGGGCAGAGTCATGATCAAACAGAGATGTATGTTATACAGCTCATCCAAAAGCAAAGAACAAGCCCAAGTGAAGTGTGTCTGGAAAAAAGACTGCACATGCTGCTGGGCTGACAATGTTTGCCGGACCAGAAGATGAAGGCTAAATGTCAAGGCCTTGGAGACCAGCAGCTGTCTCTCTACACACCACCAAATACATTGCCAGGAAAGAAGTTGCTCTGTATCGGGGTATGAGCTGGTTCCAGGTTTATGTTAGGGCTGTTTGCTGGTCCTGTCACCTCTAACACACAGCCACAGTTGGCACTGAAAAATCTCAGAACATCACCTCACTGAGGGATTTTTAACTGGTCAGGGAGCTTTTGCTGAGGTGTGAGTACATGATAGATTGGGCCTGTCAGGAAGGAAAACAGTCTGGCTGGAACTAGTGGCAGGAGGAATAAAGACTATGTGGCTCTAGTTAAAGCCAGCTTTGTCCAGCTGGGCTTATTAATGTGGTTCCAGCAGCAGGGGCAAGAAAACAGGCCTGGCAGTAAGGAAATGCAGATGCAACAAGGAGGACTGGAGCAGAGAGGGAAGCTGAATATCAGGGAATGCAGCTCACTGCCATTTTTCTCAGGTGAACCACAGCTCCAAAAAAGGGGAAGCCACTAACTTAACATGACCTTGTATGTCACACAAGGAAAGGACCAGTCCACCAGTCCTGACCAGAGCACAAGCATTGTGTATTGGACTAAAAAATATATCCTGCATTCAGGAAACACATTCCCTCTACAAGATTTCCATTCTCCTTAACCTCCCAATTCTTCCCCATTCCTCTGAAACAAATGCTGACAAGGAAAATTTTAAAAAGCTAGTTTCAGGAAGCGCATCTAAGCCATTTTCATTTAGAAGAATTTGCAATGGAAATAGGTCTTGGCTGTTCAGCTTCCTGCTTGCTTTAAATCTTAACACATACATATTTTTATAGCAAAAAAATCGATACAGAAACAGGGTTTCTGCAACTGGGTAATTTCAAAAATTGTTTTGATAATGCTTTTGATTTTTGAATTCCCTTTAAAAAATATTTATTGGAAAATGACCTTTTAACAAGGCTATTTTTTGGTGCAAAATAGTATTACAAGTGTACTAGTAAACTCTGGTCTCAAGGAACGAAATGGTGCATGAAGCACATGGCTTATCTTGCCATAGTCACCGCAGCAGAAAGGTCCAGAAAATGAGCCAGAGGGACAGGGAGTGGGCAGAAAGAAGTGCAACCTGCTGGTCAGCAGCAGAAGAGACAGTAAATGAGCATCTTAGCACAGCACTGGCCTGGGTTCCTTACAATCCCCAGTGACACTCACCCTTTGGATGGCTAACCAGCCCAGCAGAGAAATAAGAGTCCTCTCGTCTGGGGGTGGCTCAAGTACCCCTAGAAAGAGAAGAAACATAGAGGAGTGAGAAAATGACAGGCCCTGGCTCTGCAGAGGAGAAACAATTTTACACAAATGATCAAGTGTCTGTATCAGCCACCACCCCTGCGATAACGGGGAATGATATGCAGGTTGCACAGGATACACAGCTGTACTGGAGCTCCACAAAAAATCCCTGTGTAGTCACGGAGGCACCTGACTAGTTGTCTGAAGTAAGGGGAATCATGCTCTAAAAGTGCCTAAATCTCTGCACTGATGGCAGCAAGAAGCCTAGGTGACTCCCTCACATGGACAGCTAGCTCCACAGATGTCCCACCAGTGCCAGCAGCAGAGCTGGACAGAATATCCAGAACTGCACCTTCCCAAACGCAGGACTTAACAGGCCCCAGACTCCTGGCTGGCCTGGTTGGACTCTGATCTGGTTAATCTGTGAAATGCCAGAGTGGACTGTAACAGCATTGCTCAAGTGTCCACGCTTTGATGCAGCTGAAGACTACCCTCCCCAACAACACAAATATGCTACTTCCCCTTAATACTCGCTGAATGTCCAACTATTTTCAGCTCAGGGGATTTCCTGGACCTTGAGTAGCTTGTTTATTTAGCAACCCTCAGTAGCTCTGTCTTCYAAGCACTTGTCTGGCCTCCCTTGAATCCTCGTAAGCTCCTTAAACCCATAACATCCTTTGGCAAGGAGCTCCACAGGTCTCTTAGTACTCCCGTGGTGTGAAACCCCCTTTGTTAGTACCAAATTGGGCTTCCTTGGATGGCCCCTAGGTCTTGTAACGGAAGGGAATTCCCACCTGTTCTCTCACATATGATCTAACAGAGCACTGTCACATCCTCCAAATTTGTGTCTTTTCTAGGAAAAGGTTACACAGCTGTTTCTTTGTCATTTTTCAAGACAGAGGACAGAGCAGCCACAGTTGCAAACATCTCTTCTTTGTGGACTAGTTGTGGGTGAGGGAGCAAAAGGACAGTTCATCTTAGGATGAGGAGAGAGGAGAGGGCCTGCTTCCAGAGTGTCTCCTTTATTAGGAAGTCATTTAATTTATGTGACCAAATATAAAAATCACTCCCCTGCATCCATTTAGCCCTTGCAGAGCCCTTGCAGGTGCATATCTTTAGTTATTAGGGAAACTGTGAGAAAGGGAAAGAAGAAAGTATGACAGCAAAGAGCAAACTGGCAGGGCTTGCTCTGGCGTATCCTGGAGAAGGAAATACATATGAAAAGCAAGTGACAGTGCATCTTGGGGAGCCAACAAAAAGTGAGCAGCTGGGGAAGGAGATAAAGGGAGTCAGACAAGGAGGCTGCTGCTGAGACTCCTCTCCTGCTCTCCTTCCCCTGGGACACATTCTTAACACAGTGACATGATGCTGTCCCAGCTGAATGGCTGTGCTGCTAGCAAGCATGAATATGCAAGTCATTATGCAGTGGATAGTCAGGAGCACACCACTGATTTACAGGCTAAACAGTACCGCTAAACAAATCCCTTCTTCACCCAGCACATGCTTGGGCTGGCCTCCTTGCTCTGCAGTGATAATGTTCTCCCGGACAGCTGCCTGGGAAAGCGGGGCCCAAGGCAGGAAGACAAGGTGTGAAACTCAGTCAATCAAATTGCAGAGGAGGGGAAAAGTGTGGTGAGAAGTGATACAAACACACGTAGGTCAGAGCAAGCATTTATCCTGGCGGATGAATGGAGGCATGCGGCCTAGGCAGACACTTCCATACTCAGGAGTGCCAGGGCATGAGRATCAGTTCTTGCAGACAGGCTGGGGTGACATGTTGCTTGCTTGTGTTCCAGTTATGTCCGAACAGACTTAGCAGCTCTAGCACAAGTTTTGTCCACTGATGCCATGCTAGTAAGCTGCAACTTGGAGTACAACTACCAGAGATAACCARTAAGGTGGGCACTGAGCATGGCTGACAGAGAGGTCTAGAGAAGATCTCATACATCTCTGAATCCACCCTCTTGCCAGCAAGGGCGAATGAATCAAACATGCCCAGTTCTGAAGCCAGGCAGAGACCATCAGTCTGTGGTGCATGCAATTACTGAGCAGCAGTCTGACAGAAGGAGAAAGGTCAAAAGGTTAAGACATGAAATCTCAGTTTGGATCAGATCTAAGCTTGGGTCCTCGATTATCCAAACCTCACTTTGCTGCTCATAGTAAATCAGACGTAACAGGATTTCTTTCTGTGATGCTTGCATTCCCTCCCTCTGCAGCAGTCTGGTTTTAAAAAAGTGAAGTGATGTTGCTCTAGGTAGGTTATTCAAATGAATCACCATCACAGCACAGATCTACTGCAAATATGGCTCAGATGTATCGATTACAGCTCTCCATACTGAAGAGGGAGGAATCTCCCTCTTTTGGCTGTGTAGTGACAGATGAAAGGACACCACACAGGGACTCCATCTTATCCAATTGGTACTGCTCTGCCTGCGCTGCAAGTGTAGTGGCACCCACATAACGAGACACATTCCTCTTCATCTCTGAGTAGCCTTCACGTGGGTTTAGGTCCGGTATATATCCCAAATGGAGATGGTCCTCCACACAGAATTCACTGTGTAAATAGATCAAAGAAATAAAAACTTGACTTTGCAATGAGGAACCCACAGCCATTAAGTGATTTGCTCATGGTCACACAGGAAGCTCTTGGTACAGCTGGGGATTTCTGATCACTCGAGTTCTAGTTTTTGCCGCACAACTGTGCTTGCCATCAATGGCTGTGGTTGATTATGCAGGGGACAGGATCAAAACACCTCCATCACATYGCCTCCGTCACAGCCATCTATTGGCAAAACTGCATGATCAGCAGGCGGGAGGGTATTTCCTTCCAGCGTTTCCTTAGGACCCCGCAGCAACAACAACATGCAGGATTTGGGCAGACTCACAGCCAGCATCCAAAGGCACATTAAGGATGAAAAGAAACCACAGGAAAGCAAGACAGCAAAACGGCATGGGATGTGGGCTCTACCTCAATGCAGAAGTTTACTGAAGCCTGACAACCCGATTAATACACACAGCCACTCTGAGAGCAGCAGAGCTGCTGAGATCCCTGTGATGAGGCCTAAAGCTTAGGTATCTACCTCTTCTGGAGTTMCCTGAAAATCTAGGGAGTCTTTCTTTCCTCAAAAACCTAACKCTAAGTTACTGGTCCCCAGCGACTCAGAACGTCTCTGGTAGAGGCAGCAAACATGCCTAGATCTGCATGAACCATTTTAGTCCCAGGCCTGGCCTCCCTGCTGCATTTCTCATGGCAATCACACTCCAGAGACCCTATTCCCCRTCTTTGACTCGGTTTGCTTGTTGCTCTACATTGATCTACAATTCATGAAGGAAAGTGCAACACAGGGCTCTGATCCTCACTGGAACAGCACAAAAGCGCTGGCAAGTGCTCCTTTTGCTCATATTAGCCACACTTCCTAGTCTGAAAGAGGTGCAGATAGGAAGCAAAGTCAGCACGCAGCAAGGGCACATTTCTATAACATCCCRAGCTTTGGACACGACAGCTCTCTATGGAAAACAGTCAGACAGAGTATTCATGAAGAAAATGGGCAAAAAAATCTGCAAAGCAGTTTGAACACAGGCTGGAAATAGAAAGAATAAAAATCTTCAAAGTCTTTAGAGAAAAAAAAAGTTTAGAAGAAGAAAAGTCTTTAAGTCAACCACAGACCAGCACCTGCTGGTGTGGAGGTGCAATTGGTCCCACTCTGGCAGATACCTGGTGGTCAAGTACAGCTGGTGCTTACAAACAGCTCAGACAGGATTTCATGTTCTCTCCGCCCAGTTCTTCAGTACCTGGTTTCTGCTGAGAATATACAAAGAAAGAGATCACGCAAAGCAGAGCCTAAAAATCTGCAATATGAGCTGGAAAGCTCACAGCTGGGGGAGAGCAGAATGGAGCAGCATGAGCCTCCAGGTCCTCTTTTAACCTGAACATCCTTTTTACAGTACTGGCAATGTCCATCTACCACAGATCAAGCTCTGTAGAGCTAACCCCTTGACAAATCCCACGTAGCAGCAAGGAAAGGTCCCACACATTAGAGATAAAATGAGATGTAGGCAAGTGCTGCTTGTAAAGCCAAACTGAAACTTGTCACACAGATTTTTCAGGCAGACAGAATAGATCTTCTCTCCTCCTCTGCCTACCAGTCAAATCTGTATAAAGCACTGCACCACACATTTGAGTGTGCTGCATATGTTGCTCTTAATTAAAAAGCACTAGATCACAGTGCCCCAGGGCCACGGGACACTTGCCAGGGAATATCTGCTTCCTAAATGGTTTCTCCTGCGGCAGTACTGCCCAAACGAGGAGTCTGCTCCTCCATAGCCACACGTGCACTAGTGACCTAGAGAGACAAACAGTAGCATGACTCGGGATCTGCTCCGCACCAGAACATCARCCCCCAGTGGCTACTGACACACAACACTGTTGTACATCACATGTAGGGACTGAGCCAAGATCACGCAGCTAAACACTTCAGGCAGAATGGAAACAGTGAGCTACAGGAGGAGAAACTACTAAACAAAAAGACWGGGGATATGTAAGTTGTTCAGAGAAATTAATACAAAGCATAAGATGTTTGACACAAGATTGATCTTAATTACTTTAGTAAAAATAAAGTAGGAAGCCAGATGACTAAAGCAGTCATTTAAAGTGGCACTGATTTCATATGCACAAACACAGGCACACTTTCTTTCCTTGTATTGTTATTACCAGCTTAGAAAATCAGTGTTACCAAAAAAGAAAAGAAAGAGAGAAGGACTTTTGAAATTTCACACTCAAATACGTTATTCAGTATGAACAGAGTAGAAACGTAACATTTAACCTGACTCCCAGCTCAGATAATCTGACTAGGAAAGCATAAGAGACGGTTGGGCATGAAAGATGTTATAGTGTGTCCTCAGGTACTTATTTTACTCTTTTCAATGGCAACTAACTTGGATCCCAGAGCACGGTCTCATTCTGCTGGGTGTTCTGCAAACAAACAAACAAACAAAAAAGAGGGTTCCTACTCCAAACTTTCCCCTTTGGAGAATTACTTTCTTTTTAAGTCCAGGTATTCCTTCTGTGCATACAACACTCACATCTTTGTCTTCAGAAGCTAGTAATTTCCCTAAAACCTTGCAGCAATGAGGCCCCCAGGCTATAAAATGACTTCTTTTTACCAGGCTTGTATAGAAGGCCTCCCAATTTCTTTCCATATGGCTGTCTTTCTCTCACTAGCCTTTCAGACTTTCTGATCCTGCTGCACTAATGTTCGGGACACACACATTGCTGAGACACRTTTATAAAAGAAACATAGTTGCATTCATTGGATTTATTCTTGGACTTTTATAAAGCTCATGCAAACAGTTCTATATTTGGCCTCAAAAAGCATAACCACATAGGCAAACTTGGAATTTCAAAGCTTACTTCACCTGACAATCCTAAGCCACTGTGCATGTTTATTATGTAAAAGGCACAAGATTTTTCGTTTTCCGAAGGAGGGGAGAAGCCACGGCCCAACAAAAGTTGAGTCAGAAGCGAACCTGTGAGTGCCAAAACTGAGATCTGACACTGGAGGACCATTTTAAGGAAAGATTAAAAGGTAGCACTGCTTCAGTGAAGTCACTAAAGTCAAGACAAGGTTGAGGCTCTCACCTTATTTATTTTAATTTTCAACCTTAGCCAGCTGGGCGCACTTAACTCTCTCAGGATCTTGAGACAGTAGCAAGGCAGATATTGACACTTTCTCAGAAAGGAAGGGTTTAAAATACTCCTTCATTCAGTCCAGGAGGTGCAGAATTGGGAGGCAAAGAGAGAGCCTGCAGAGCAAGTATGAAAGACAGCAAACACCRAAAGAAATAAGGAGCTAAATGAGTTGTTTTCTTTCCCTGGAAGTGAGTTTTTGAAGGCAAGGTGATCTGGCTATGAGAATGGATAAATGGTGCTTGGGGGACCCTGGAATGGAGATCTTATTGCTGGGATCAGCAATTGAGTTGTTTGCCAGGCCCTGTTGCCCTTTCTTCCAATAAAAGGATTTGTCCTGCTTATCTGTGTTAAAATAACAGCTAAAGGACCCACTGCAGGCCAAGAGAGAGATTGTCACTGCCTAAGAGCTGTAAATAGTCAGGGGGTAAGGGGCAGGAAGAGAAGAGGAATGTAACTAGAGATACTGTCAGGTAGAGATACTGTCAGATCCAGCAGAAAGCTGGATTCTCCCAAGTCAAGCATGTTTCAGTGGTAAAGTCAAAACGAAGTGTGGAGGTCTCCCAGCTATCTCAAACACTGCCTAAGTGTCCTGTTCATTAGATAGTGCATCCCCTTCCCACTGGCACTGGCTCCTAAGGATGTGCAGAACATCTCTAAGGKGTTTCTGAAAGGGGACTGACAGAGCATGTTATACAGTGTTTCTAGGTTTCATCATCCTAGTGGAGATACAGGCCTCTCTTAGACAAAGGCTAGGGACTGCAAACTGAGGAACTGCTTTAACGCCTACCAGGAAAAATCCCTGCATCTGCCTTCAACTCCTAACATATAATAATGCAATTCTGTATTTATAAGTAAAATTTATTTTATACATATACTAYTGTACATACACACACATAYACACACACACACTATTACTATACTATGGAAGTGAGTGAAGATTTTTTATGACCTACATCACTCTGCAAACAACCAATTGCTGGGAGCATTTCATGCTCTCAYCCCTCTCTATCCAGCCCCATCAACTAGCAAACCAGTGCTGACCTTTTACTCTATTGGTTACTACTGTATKCAGTATCCGACCATGTAAACATCAGCAAAGACACAAGAACTGAAGCTCTGATATTTATACCASGTTTTCCAGAAAGGGGGTTGAAAGCCGGCCTCAGGCCTTAGGAAGGCAAAAACCTCATATGGCTATCTTGGACTACAGCAAATACCACTGAACAGGCTGGTGTGACAAAAACATGGTCTTTACTCCAAAAGGTCACAGTCTAGCTGCTGCCACCCATTAGACTTCTCCTGCCTTCAGCCTTTTTTTTGGTCTGTTACTATAGCTATGAATTGTAACAGCTATGAAGCCGCTGTTCAAGTCGTACCAGCTTGGTGCTAAGTGCAGCAGATAGCAAGGGCAACACCATCCGGGGTCCCTTTCTGCGGACCAAAAAGGACAGCTGATGAACTGGCACTGCTGAGAACATGATCTAGCCTTATTAGATGATGCAAACTTCCTAGCTCTTGTTCGCTAACTCTTGTTAAGGCACGATCTGCCTTGTGAGCTTCAAGTTGGACTCAGAAATTACTCATGGTATGAAAATGAGTTCCCTGAGGAAAGAGTCACTAAGAACAATCATAGAAACCTTTTGAACAAACGGCTCTTTCAGGGTTGTTTTCTGTTTTTGTTTTTTAAGTTAACAGAGAACAATCAAAATATCTGCCATCAAGTGCTCTACTTTTGGATCCATTTTTTCTCACAATCCTTGGTGGCACAAAATTCTCCTTGATTAAAAATCAAAGATAAATTCAGAGACTAAAGCTCCAGGAGGAGTCCTGGCTTGAACTCTAGATTTTAAGAGTCCTGTCAGTACTGTTAGACCTCTTGGAAATACTTAGAGAAAGTGCAAAACGTGGAAGCTGCTGATCACTATCTGTATGACTGGCTATGACCATATCTCAAGTGTGATCAGCCTCTCTTGCAGGAGCCTGGGGGAGACAGAGGACAGTGGGGAGATTTTGGAAAGTTGTGATGTGCTGATAAGGACTCCCCATTGCCAGCACTGGAGTTAACCAGCGTTCCTGAGGTGAACATAGCAATTTCTCATTCTTCCACTTCATTCACACTTAACCGGAAATAAACTGGTCATTGATTTCACCCTTAAATCTACTCTTATTTTCAGAATGCAACTCCCTGAGAACCATAGATGACCCTACGTTGAACCTTCTAGGCCACAGCAGGGTGTAGTGGGTATAGTTCCTACATAGCTCCCATTGTTCCCACAAAGGAACATCAGCTAAAAAAATGCATCAAATGTTTGCAAAAAGCTTTTTTAAATAGAAAAAGCCCAGCGAAAACCACCAGCTTGGATGTCAAATGAGGTAGCTTTAACTTGAAACACTGCTTAAGCAAAAATAGATGCTGCACTGTTCTGTAGAATATATTCACCTTTCTGTGAATATATTAACAGAAGAGAAAAATTGGTACTCTAATAGCAAGAAAAGCATTGAACTCTGAAAGCTGGTATTTGTTAATTTATCCTCAAAAACCATCTTTAAAAACTTGGGATAATTCTGAACTAATTCCCTCTGTCAGCGGCTAATTATGATCTAGGATTTGTACTCAAAAAGAAAAAAAACACAATCATTTGTAACCTCATCCAGTGATCTTGTCTTCCACCTGTGCACCCTCCTTCTGCTCTACCCTAGATAAGACCTACAGTCCAAACCAGAATTCAGCTGGTTGAACCTGGGCTGTTCCTATTCTAGGACTGGCGATTAGCATGTTCAAGGGAAAGTTTACACACAATCCATAAAATAGTCCTACTGTAATCCTATTTACAACCTACAAGAGGATGAAACAGTTCATGAGATTCTACTGGCCTGTCACTGGTCATACACCACTTATCTTCCACATCCCATTTTGCTTGAAGAAAAGTATCATTAAAAGTTAGTATTTTTTTACATAAATGCTTAATGCTCTTATAGTTTAGGCCTCAAACACCACAGAGGAATGGAGAGCTACTGTAAAGAAGCTGTTTCAACTGGTGGTTGCCATTCCACAGACTTAATTTGTAAGTCCACATATTTCCACATATTTCTGACAAAAATCAAGACATACTGTGTCAATTCAAGCAGGAAATCTACCTTAAGTTACCWGATAAAATCCTCTTTTCTTTTAAAAAGACTGACACATGGATGCAAGGTCTCAAAATGACACCTGACTGTATGTGACTGGCTGCGATCATTGTAAAACATATTGCTAATGGCCCAAATTGAGTTTCGCTGTGCAACAACTGCTTGATGCCACTTTAAGCAGATTTCTTTTATTCTACAGCATCAAAGGAATCACTGCTCTTGAAGAGAACAAATATGCAAGTACAGAGAATGCTCAACATACTCTAGAAAACCAAATGAATCACAGACTCCATGAGCTTTATTCAGAGTTTTGTTGCTTTAACTAAAACATGAAGTGTGCTATACAAGGATGGTAATCATCCACCTAACTTCAGGTGTCTGAAAGCTGTCCAGGTCTGAATGACACCTTCTGTTTCTGAACTTGTATTAAAAAGGAGGGAAATACCCTCTAAAGGAGCCTATTTTCTTCCACTAGCTCAGAATAAACTGCATGAATACCACCAGGTAAGAGTTCTGGTGGTGTCCAGTGAAGTTGTTGCAACTGCACTTCATCCATCAGATGAACAGCAGCAGCACTGATAGCCAGCACTCTGAAATACATTCTTGCTCCACTGCAGATGCCATGGTTTTGAAGCCAGTCAGATGTCTGAAAATAGCCCTAGGATACTACTATGCTGAAGATACAGACCCCGAAAGTCAATAAACACCAGTGCTGGGGGCGGGGGGAGCAGAACCAACAACACACGGATAGTTATTTGCAAAGCACCAAGTTTTGATTCTTGTGACAACATCCTGCTATAACATTAATTTTGCTRTTCTTGCATGATCTACATGATGATRCAAAGCGGCAAGGCAGCTTTGTCATTTCCCAGTTGCTGCTCAGTGAYTGTGGGAAGGCTGATATGCTGGCCACACACACAGGAATGATCACACCACTCAGTTTGGCTGGCATGGACTCTACCAGGCTGAATTTACAGACTTTGTATCCTAAGTGCTACATATATTCTGTAAGTTGCCCACAACAGCAGCAATAGCAGCAGACAAAAGCTCCCAGAAACTCTCTGAAGCTGAATTTGCAGTAACATGTTGCTTCTTAAGGAAAACCACAACATACTTGTTTCAAAGTAGCCAATTAATGAGGAACAATAGGGAAAAGAAAAAAAAACACCTAGCACCACTCCCCCTTCCTTCTCTCAGGAAGAGCTGAGAAGCTTAAATTAATTGCAAAGCATGAGAAACTGAGCAAATACTTTCCTTAAGCAATTGGGGCCACCCCCAAGACGATATTTGCATCTAGGGGATGTAAGAGTTATGCAACCTGGAAAATACCAAATCAGATAAGGAAAAGAACTTTCACTAAGCTCTACAGAGACACACTTGTAACACTGTGATGCTGACTCAGGCTAAGACAAGTAGCTTTAATTTTCTCTCTCTCACTCTAGCCTTCACAGGGGAAATAATATTAGCCTAATTTATATGCAGTTTGAAGCCACTATGCTGAGCTGAATCAGAGATTGCAGAGCTGAATCAGAGATTGACAAAGCTTTTGGTAGAGAGTAGGGGAGGGATCGTGGGTTCTCTGAGATGGGAGTCTTTTTCCCTGTTCCTCTGCTAAAGGTAAAAAATTAAGGTAACGCTTTACACAAAAGAGTTATGGACCTGATGTGTAACTAACATACTACATTATTTTCCATGCCTAGGGCTTTATGCAGCCCAGCAGCCCTGTCCACAGAAATTTACTTCCATAAATAAATTACATTAGGGATTTATACTACAGAAGTAAGTTCTACTTACTACTTTGCAAAAGAGACTGATGGATCCTGGTTTCTCCAATCAGCTTTCAAACACTAGTACATGCACTCATTAAACTAAGAAAGTAAACAGCCAAATGAAACCACTGCACATCTCCCAGAACTTATGAACTGCCTCCTGTTGACAAGGCATTGAGTACACTGTCAGTGGTAAAAATTAACCAGTAAAAAGCACTAATTTTAGGGAGTATATCCAAGCAGCAGCAGGTTGATACCCAGGCAGAAAGCCAGTACTGAAGACCAATACCAATGGAAATGCACAGTGCTCTGCAGCCTTAGGTAGCACATGGAATTAAGGAGCTGCACCACTCTCGGTTTGCACAGAGGGTGCTTAGGTTTTCACACAGACCTATCAGTGACAAATCAAAGAACAACAGCAAAGCTCTGCAGATGGCTACTATCCTATGCAGCAGGCTATTTGCTCTAGGATGAAAGCAACGGTTCTGCAAACCAAAACCCTGTGCTAAGGTCTCCTTGGGCCCTTGCTGATTTGTTTTTGCCAACTGGAAGCAATAATGGAAACAATTACCTTAGATGAGCAGGCAACTTACATAGGCATAAATATGCTTACTGTTTAGAGACACCAGTGATCCACTACTGACCAGCAAGATCCACAAATAGCAGGCAAAAGGCGAAAGTGCGGCAGAAACTCTGAGAAGCTATACACAGAGCTGTGAGTGCCTGATGCTGTGCCAGACACCTCTCTGCTGGGACACTCTTCAAACACAGACACTATTTATTGTACCGAAGTTCAGAGGGGAAGGACAACAATGGAAATATGAGAGCAAAACACATGCTGTGGGTCTTAACTACAAGGCCCTGATACACCTTCCTTCCTAAATTAAAGCCTCTCAAAAGTTTTCGGATACTCTATCTGCCATATAACTGTCTCTGTGCCCTAGAAGCAAGAGTTGTAAAGTAGAAGACTTTGTACTGGATACATGTAGCTGCAAAAAAAAGCAGGGAGAGGTCAGATAAGTTTTGAAGTGAAGAAAAGATCCTACAGAGGAAGGTGGGGTACGTTTTGCCTTTCTCTGTAGCATGGTATGTATGCTTCCCACCTGAGGTCAGATAGAAATTTTCCCCTAACAAATTCTCTGCTATTGCAGAGACACTGCCTTTGACAATACCTTTGACATCTCCTGTTCCCTTACTGGTCTTTCRCTGCAGAGATTATGTTTATTGCAGAAGAATGGTTTTCTATCTATCTGTTTCAGTTTCAGGACTCCTAAAAATACTCCTGTGCAGACTTCTGAATAATATCTTTAAGCCCCCTGACAACAGTTGTTGTTTTTGCTGTATGCCTTTTGCAGGCCCTTCAGAAATCACTAGGGACTCTTGGGAGTCTTGGGAGAACTCTAGAACACTGGCTGAAAACCACTGTTGGAGAATCTGAAGTGGCTATATTGCTCACAGTAAATTTCCAGAGGTTCTCCAGGACTAAACATACATTTATGGGTGCCTGAGTTCCCCGGATTTATAGCATGAGTCTCAGCAACAAGAAAGGTGGGGTACCAAACTGACTCTGGTTTTCTTCCGAGTCCCAGGATTTGAGGTTACCTACACAGGCACGAGGCTGAGACTAAAAAGACTTGCAGAGCACCCTCCCTCTCTGAGGCACACATTGGGTAAAGGAGGTTTGCAATCAGCTGCCAGCACAGAGATTCAAAGGCTGACTTTAAGCTCAGTAGGCTCTTGCTATGGACAGGTTTTTTGCTCTTGAAATGCTTGGTGCATCACGTATCTGCCACTGGGCTAATTCTTCCCCAGAAAAAGGCATGATGGAGCAAGAGCTCCCAATCAAAAGCAAAATTCAGCCAGTCAAGAAAATCTTCCTTGGGCTACAAGGCTTTATTCTATCGGTTGGCTCAACTTTGTTTTACAGTTCTTGCAAGAATGGCTCTCAAGTCACCTCCAATCTGCTCCTTGTGAGCCATGCCAGGGTCTTCCAGAGCAATAGTGAATGTTTATCAACAGTGGATAGAAAACTACTGTAATTGGCACCATAATAGCCCAAACCTCATTGCCCTGAGAGCATTTAATAGTGCTCCAATGTTAGAAAAAGCCTTGAAGATGGTGGTTCTACATACCAAGCCCAGGGTCTTCCTGGAGCAGCCATGCTCATAGCCATGAACCTGGAGGCACCACAGGACTCCTGTTGCTGTCATCTGTTAACCCCTAACCCGAAGCCCCCATGCCTGTGTCTCAAACCTGAACTTAGAGGCCTTTTGTCTTCTCCCACTGCAACATGACAGGACTGCTGCCCAAGCACGCGCACTAGGTCAGAAGCTTGCAGGAAACATCTGAGTAACCCCACAGTCACCTGAACTTACACTATCAGCTGCTAAGCCTCAGAGTATAAMAGGATGAAAGAGGGACAACTCATACCAAGTGCTGCCCAATTCCCATTTATGTTTTCTGCCTTTGGTCAGTTGAAACTTTACACTGTAAAACTGCTCCTCAAGCTCTATTCCATGGAGTACAGAGACAATCTTTGGGAGCTGTTTAACCATGTCCTCCAGTTGCTGTCTGAATGATGTTCCTCTAGCTCTCAGCCAGCAAGGGATCAAAATGAAGGGCAGCTTCTTGAGCAACAGAAGAGGCATAGGTTTACCAGATAGACAATACTTAGCTTAGATGAAGAGAGACTACATTCAACCCTGTCTTGCTCTTTTTTTGTACTAAATTCTCGYTAGTCAAGGTAGGATTCATCTCACCTACCACACAAACATCTACATGAGAGCCCACCATCTGGAGTCTCTTTGTAATCAAAATGAGAAGAGACAGACACAATCTGTCAGAGTCATTTTAGACACCTGCATTAGTATGAGATCAAAGTGCTTATTTTTCTCTGCTGCCTAGATAAGTAAAGGGGCTGAGAGTAACCAGCTCAGACATTACAAGTCARCATCTGAACAGGTGAATTACATGCTGATATTATGCATCTTGTACTCAGCYTGTAAACTTTTCAAAGAGGGACTATCTCATGCTGTACCTAACATGAAAGCACTTCTAGTCCCCAAGGCCTGAAGGTAATACTGCACTTCAAATGATAAAAGAGAGGCTTATACCTGAAAGTATTTACCACAGAGAACACTCCCCATTATTTTCTCTGCAACAATATTCCAGATGAATCCAAGTCATTTTGGAGGCTGCTTGGCTAGTGAAGAGAAGGCATAGTTGCAAGTCTTAATCTGCCTCTGTGTCAGCAGAAAAATAAAGTGAAATGTCCCAGGCGCCAAATGCTTTGTGCCATGAGAGTTGAAGAATGTGGAGATTTGGGAAGTTTCACTTTATAGCTGTCAATGAATAGACAGAACAGGCAGGGAGACAAGGGTGTACACACACAATAAGCTGGAGGAAAGACACAGGAGAGAGGAAAAGATAACAGAAATGTGTAAACTGGGTATTCCAAGGAGAGGCTTGGGATTTTCAGACCAATCTCAAGGATTCTTTTTCATGACTACTGATTCATGACTCTTTGTGGCTCACAACATTGGAGTTTGGTGCAGACAAATTCAAAATAGTGAGTTTAGGGGCAATAAGCCAAAGCAGACAGTAGATATTAAATACAGCTGTCATGCTGCTGGACTGGCCAGGGGAGTTTGAGGAGTTAATGTAAAAGATTTGTAAAGCCATCAGCCCTAATGCTGCAAAAAATAAAAAATTAAGCTCAAACAGGGATTGCAGGCATAAAAACTTCCCTTTGACAGCAGGATAAATGAGGAATAAGTCGTTACAAAAGGCCCTCAAATCCAATAGTAAAAAAAAGCACTGAAGAGACTGCGAGGCATTTATCTACAGTGGGACTGGATTGAAGGGTTCAAAGGACAAAAAGAAGTTCAAATTAGCTCCCTGAAAGGGTGACTTATTGCTAGCAGAGCTTTTTCTTCATCATCCACCCAGTCTACAATTATCACTGAGTTTGCAGGCTCCCATCTCAGCTTTTAAGCAATATGTCTTTGCATCCTAATCACAATAGGTGCTTGCTMCCATCGTCCCCGTAGAGCAAGGCAAGCTGAGAAAGAGTGACCAGTAGTTGTTTGGCTTCAGGCATCAGCTGCCAGCCACATCCCAGTTCCACAGCATTTATTGCTGGCAGAGCAGGAGCTGTTGGATTATTTTGTTCTCATTTGGTTTTCTCCCAGGGATTCATACTGAGGTTACTTTTAAGCCGTGAATCAAATAAACTTGTTCTAGATGTGGACTTTGAAACAAGGAGATGAATACCTGAACTGACCTTAAGAGAGATGCTGTACTGACTGCCAGCCCACGCTCACTGCATCAACAGTTTTTTAACTGATTTCAGCAGACTTTGAGCAAGACCTTGTAACCCTTCTGCAATGCAATCGTAAGTCCTGCCAAAGACCATGCACCAACCCCTCTGTGATGACTCAACTTTCCACCTCTCCACATAGAACACTGTTCTCTAAGACCCTAAACAGGGCTACAGAAAAAAATGTGTTCTTATTTCTCTTAAAATTGTATCTATTCACCTAAAACTCAGGCAGACTTTCTCTTGTCCTCCAGAAAGTCTTCGAGTTGCCTTGTATTCTCTTTAAAAAGGTACAGATTTCAGGTCAGATCTACCCAGCTTAATTTGCACCCAAATCTTGGTAACCACAGTTTTCAGTCTGCTGCCTTGAGTCTTCAGAAGTCCCTAAATTGGGACAAGAGGACTTCCTTKTTTTTAGACCATGCAACAGTGGAACCACACCACCACTATTTATTGCTGAAAGTACTAATACATCATTCCTACAGAACATGATCAGATAAACCAACTGACTTTCACTTGAATCCACCAACACACAAGAGTGTTTGGGACCTGCAGGGTTTCCTGACAGCAGCAGAAATGCATACTTACACAGCATTGGCTGTGTCAAACACTGCAGAACCACTGGGCTTTCCAAAAGCATGTTTCCACTTCTGCCCTTTGCCAAAATGGAGTTTGCTGTATTGCAGGCTCAGCAGGCAGGGATCTGCAGAAACTGGTACCTGAATCACACTATTCTTAATATCAAACTGGCAGGACAAATCTAAGTAGCACTGAGCTGTAGGGGCCATTTCTTTCAAATTAAGAATAGCAGGAGTTATTCTTAATTTTCTATCTGCAGGCATATCAAAAGACCTTTCTTTTCTGCATCCATTCAGCACCTTTTCTTCCAAAACCATTTCGTCTCTCACATCAGCCAGTACCAGAGGGTCCTCATGAGCAACCGCCTGGGAGAATCATCACAAACACCTCCCTTGCTGCAAGCATGAAATGAAATGAAATGAGCAAGGACTCAGCAACACTGTCCTGTTCAGCAGACATGATGCAGTAGCAAGGCTACAGGTACCATTAGAGGCTCAAAGGAGAGAGGAGATGAACTTTAATTCCAGGAATTTTATCTCTGCATAGGCATATTCTCTCTGTGATTTCATCTGAATAGCCTCCCTTACTCACCTCATATCCTGAACAGGTTTATCTGCTCTTCCATAGCTCCCTGAATTACCCCAGAGGTGACTGTATTTCAGCGGCAAATTAAACTGTCACAATACATTTTTTTCTACATTGTTTTCTAAAATATGCAAACTCTTGCTGCTAGGGAATTGTTTTGGAAAGATTAGATTAGGTACCTGGGAAACAAGTTTGAAAAAAAGTAAAGGGTTTTTTGCTTCTTGAATGAATTTATCTTTTTCTGGAACTTTTTTCTGGAAAGTTCCTTCTCTTAGAAGACTCCGTCAATTAACCTGCATCTTGCTTTTTAGATCAACTACTCTTTCTATGAAAAGGGCCTCAGAGCAGCTGACAAAGAGGGGATGGCTCATTTTGGAAATATCAGCTACAAACATAAATCAAGCTCCAAAAGCTCTCTGGGATGTTATCAAGCCCTTCTCCTTTCTCCATCTAAAGGATTACAAAGTTTCTCATGAATTGCCCAAATTTTCTTACTATAGTTCCAAACCACAAGAGATCGAGACATTCCGGTTTTACTCAATGTCTTAAAGGATCTGTATTTATTCCTAGAAACTTATTCCCTATTTATAACCTGAAAGATTTTCATGGAAAGGGCTGCCATCCAGCCCTCCATTCATACTGAGACTTGATACTCAAAATATTTTAAAACAAATAAAAAATAAGAAAGCCTTGCTTAAAGCGATAAAATAAAATAAGAGCTCACCTTCTTAAGGCTGTGGGCAAATGCATTTCATTCTATCCCATCTTCCATTATTTTTCAAATAAGCTTTTCTGTGGGGTATTTCTTTGTTTTGTTTTGTTTTTTCAAGCATAACAGCTCACTTGCCACAAGAGGAACAAAGCTGTTTGGACAGATCAGCAAATCAAATTCTCTAATTCCTTAGTTACTGCAGAAAGGCAGAGAGAAACTAGGATGGAGTCAAAAACTTTATATGCAAGCATGGCCTTGGTTTCACTGGCTCTGGGCAGCAAATGCTGAATTACACAGCCAAGACCTAGCTGGATATGTGAGCAAGTCGATCCCAGCACAGCAGCTCCTTCCTGGAGACCTTGTTGCAGTCAACAAAAGGAACAACCAGCAGGCAGAAGGGCTAGGAGTGATTGGACTTGCCATATCCCCTTCTTAATACAAGACACGCGCTCTGTAAGTGCAGCCAAGAGAAGCTCCAGGATAAGAYGAGAAAGCAGGTTTTACACCACCGCACTGGCCACTTTGCACCATTCCAAAGACTGTACGGCAGTATTTACAGGCAGGTGACAGGATGGCATCAGAGAGAGCAGTGCTTGGTGATTTGGTAATTAGAGCACTTCCTTGGCTCAGGGCATGACAACTGTGAGAAAAACTGGATTTACCCCAAAGAAGAAACTGAATCAATACACTGACTGAGGTTGGCTTATGATTAGACCCTGCCTAGGTTTAGCCACAGGATCCTGTGGTTTGCAGTGGGGTCACTACTGATCTCTTCAAGGCTAAATAACCATTCTCAATGGTCTGGAAAACTTGTGAGCTCCAAAGCATCCTCCTTCCTCAGCCAACTACCACAGGTCAGTGTGGTTGACAAGGAAACAGTGATGTTCATAAGGTGGCCTGTTTGACATCTCAGTCCAATGCCAGATGATGGTTTCTACTATTGTCTCTGCTCAACAGCCCCATGTGGAACCTGCTCCACATATCAAACTCACATTGCCTTCCACAAAACCCTACCTCCCCATGCAGTCTACAGCCCTGCCATCACGCATGTCCTGAGTCTTGGTCAATCTTACCAAAGGTTATGGAATGACTTCTGACTCTGATGACCAACTGAGATACACAAAGAAACAGCATTTTCAGAAGACGATGCCCTTCTCACTTGAAAACATCTCTAATTATATGCCTAAAATCTTTAGTCACTGAACTTCCAGTTAGAATCAGATACCAGTTGTAGAGTGAGATGGGAATTGATCAAGCACTGGACATGTCTATTTTGACTTTGTCATCTACTCTCAGAAAGATGTCATGCTGTTGCCTTTGCAGTGAGTTTCTGGGACGAATGCTGTGGCTTTCATCTCTTCTACACAAGAAACTGCGGTATGACTCTACTTATGAGATATTCTTGGGCAGGCATCAGCAGAGAGACCGTCTTCCTCTGAGAGACCTTCTTCCTCATCCATCCCATTCCCTGCTCTGCCATAGATCTGGTGAGACTCTGCACATACTCGTGACTTTGAACCACACCAGGAAGCAACTTCCTTGCTTCTGTGGGAAAGCAGGTGCAGAAACCCTTTTCCTTCATAATAATTACCCTGATTCATGGGGTCCACCAGAATCCCCACAAAGCTGTCAATTGCTAATCAGTGCAGCAGGAAGGGGGAAACTGTTCCCAGGAATACAGACAGTGGACGTGAGGAGATGATCTTCACAAACCCAAGTACAAGTCACGTTCACAATGCCCCCCAGCAGAAAGATTAGGTAGAAAGTAGAGCAGGGCTTTGCATATACTTCCTCATCAATCAGMAGTTACACTGACTGCCAGACAACACAAACTGGTACAGCAATATCCTCCCCTTGCCCAGCCCCCTGGAGATATCCTCCAGTAGATATCCTCATATTTCCTCCCACATCAATGGAGCAAGAAGCTAGCAAATGCCTGTCAAAACAGGTCAGGGAACAGACCACTTGCCCAAGGCTGCCAACTTGGAATGTCGCACAACCCCTCCAGAAAAAGCTAGCAGGCCTCATACAGTATCATGCAAATCAGGAAAAGGCCAGAGGATAAGATGAGAAGAAATTCTGCATGATCAAAGTCACATACAGTCCTTATACATAAGCCAGAGAGGTGAGGGGGTAGGCAGCAGTGAGGTAGCACTCTGGAAACTGTACAGTATGCAGCACTGGTTTGCATAAACACACATGTACATGCACAAAGGTACTTCATGCTTTTATCAGCATTTGGTGGTCTGCATGCTACAAAGGAGTCTTTCTTTCCAAAAATAATTGTTCACACCAGGAGCCTAACAGTACAGTATCTATAATGAGCTACCATCATCAGACATAGAACCAAGGGGAGGTGACACTGAAGTTAGTTGCAGTGTYACACATATAAGCTAAGGTCTGTCCTACATTTACCCCCAAGAAACAACTTTTTTTTTTTTCCTAAATACCAAATGCAAAAGCTTAGAGAGATGGGAATGCCTTAGTTTCTCAAGCCTATCCTTCTTCTGGAAGATGAGTTCTATTGTGTCTCATAACAGAAAGCTCATTGGCATCTTTTTTCTTGCTCTAACAAAGCCAGTTGCATGGGAACAGCATAGATGCTGRTGTCACTACAGAAATGCATGAGCTAGTGCTACATCAGAAGAGCTGCTTTGGCTGCTGCAGGGGCTAGCCACAATAATGAAAAGGACAAGAGTCTAAATGGGTCATTTGCAGACTCTAATTTTATACATTCAAACTTATTTTACACATATCCTTTCTCTTTGTTTGGAGAAGACTAGATGGAGCTGGATACAGACCAGAGAACCGCAGTGCCAAGTGTCAGCACAGGCTCAACATTGATACTGGAGCAAGTCCTGACTGCTTACATGATCATAGGCTGTTATTTCAACAAAATGATGAACAAAGCTCACTTCTCAGCAAGCCTCGATGCAAGATTCCAACTTGCCTCAGATGTAAGCACTTGCTAGTCAGCTTCGCCTTGGGAGATTTTTCACAAGAATATGCTTTTCTCAGAGGAGACATTCCCAAGCACTCCTACTCTTAGCTGTCCGCTTTCTGATTCAACCTGGATTGGCAGGATAGCCAACACTTCATATTGCACAACAGCAGCCTCAGAAAGAGCCTTTTCCATGGATCTCTTACTTTACATCTCAATTCTCTTCCTGCAGAGCCTTACTGAAACACCCAGATCTGTCCCTCCCTTTCAATCCAGGCATAAAGGAGAATGGGGCAGTCTGGAGCAGACACCTTTGTGCATACCTGCTTCTCTAATTTCATTCCTTCCACAGCTGTTYAGATCTCACTCCCCATTTCTCCCAGTAACAGGACAATATCCTCTTCATTTCACAGACCATAGCTTCTCCCTTGTGTTGTCTGCTCTTCTCCCAAGGATGCTGAACAACAGGACAAGGCACCAGCAAGACAGCAGAGATCCTCATGCCAGAGAGCCCTAGCTGTAGCAATGCCTGGTTTTTTTTCTGTTGTTGTTGTTTCTTTCTTTTTTCTTTTTCTTTTTTTTTTTTTTTTGGAATTGCCAGGTTATTGCCCACACATATACTTCTAAATTCAGCTCCCATTAGCTCTTGAGTTTAGCTTAAATGGGATTAGATTCGGATTTGCAGTGGCTTTAGCGATGCTATAGGAAAAATCCACTTTTAGTTTGGCCCCATGCTATACAATACAAGTAGCTAGCCTGTTGCTTCCTTTGCATTATTAGAGCACCCTTCATCCAGGGCATCCTCCCTTTTGGGCAGATACATTGGATTAACCCACCACGCTACATCAGTATTATTCTCGTTGAAGAAGAAGGCCCAGTGAAATGAAGCATCTCAGCCAAGATCAGAGAGGAAGTCAGGRCTCCTGGGTTTGTAGCCTTGAACTTTAACCACAAAGTCATCTTTCAGCATCAGACTTGGAGAGATAAATGAGCTGCTAGAACAGTCCGCTTCACCATCAGATGGATACTGCAGGCAGGTCAYACATTAAGACAGGTACCCCACAGCCTGCACAAAAGGAGCTTTCCCTTTCCTAGGGAGTCAGACAATTTTGCTGCATACACAGCAAGCTGTAAAACTGTATTGCAGCAGTGAGAAGCAGATAATGAAGTTTTTCTTTTACTGAACTAGTTATTAAACAGTGTTGGTCTCATGTTATAAAGAGACCAGTAAGTAGATCGCAACATACAGAATAAAGTGTTCATCTTGAAGCRTTTTTCTTTGGATATTTATAATTATAAACCAAACATCACCAGCTTCATCCTCTCCCCAATGTAAATAATTAACTGGAAAGGAATATTCCTCTTGGCCCCATCTTCCCCAATCAATTTTGCTTCCTAACTACATGCTATCTGGATTGCTCACTGTGGCAATGCACTGGAGTGTTATTCAAAACATTTCACATGACACAGAGGAATGGTATAACTGTTAACATCAGTAACATAGAGACACTTCCTTATGGGTATGAGATGATCTCTTCATATAACTCCTAGTAGTTAAAGCAGAGGACTATGACATTCGTGACTTAGCTCATCCACTGTGGCAATACCACTGAGGTCATCAGCTGAGACACATCACAYCCCAATGAACACTTCTATCACATATCTCTAAACTGTCTGAGCTTTATTTCCATTACAAGACAAAATTCCTCCCCTAAAATACAAAGTTTTCTATTTCTTTCATTATTTTTAAGACTATTCTCAGTAGATTTCATCCAGGAAAAAAACAAGTCTTCTCCACAACAGACATAATTTTCATTTTTAGGACACCTTAATCTTTTAATACTAAATTTACTAAGTTGAATAYTCTCCTTCTGCTCAAGTAGGCATGCATGATAACCTGTCTGCCTCTTGTTAATACCATAATTAACATGACACTCACACAGACTCTGAAAATACTAGGTAAGCAAGAAAACCTTCAGAGTGCTAAGGCTTTTTGCCCTACTAAAGATAGCTCCTGGGCATAACCCCAAAAGGAGAGAAAGGGAGGAATGACAATACGAAGTACAGGAAAGCAAGACTTCCAGGCAGGGAAACTGAGGTTTATGAGGCAGCAGATGAGAACAGGGGGCATAAAGACACAAAAACAATGAACAAGGCAAGGTCTACCATTTGCTCCTAGACATTTTCTTATAATACAAAGATACTGAGATATTTGGTCAAATTCACTCAAAAAAAGGGGGGGGGGGGCACAAGGAGAGTACCATGCAAAAAAAGGACAAGAAGAAAACTCCAGAATTGTAGAAATACCCTTCCTGCAACAGCCAGAAAACCAAGGGAGAGGCAGAAAACCATTGCCATTGGGCAAACATCTTCATATTCATACACGGTCACAGGGTTTAGTTCAGCTAGCTACTGAATTCTTGATAAAATGTGCAGCACCTCCAAGAAGGTGGAGAAAAAGATGAAAATTAGAATTAAAAAGCAGGGAGAGGTAGAAAAAATAAGCACAATAAAGAATGAAAGAAWGAAAAGATGATCTGCAGAACAAAAAGAGTAATACAGGGAAAGGAGAAAGAGTTAAAGGAAAAGCTAAAGGAAACAGAYACTGAGGACAATTCAGGAAAAGACAAAGCATGAAGAAGTAGAATGAAAATTAGAAAGAAAGGATAGTCTAAAAAAAGAAAGAGGAATGTGCCATGGCAGAGCAGTTGAACTGCACTTAGCAAGTAAATCATTTGTTTAATCTCAGCCATATTTATCAAATAATTTATTTAATACTCTTCTGCAGTATCCAATCAGCTAAAAAGTTGATCAAATACCATTTTATAAATACACTATTAGATTAATACAGGTAAAATTCAAATATATTCAATAGTTTATTTTTATATACTGTTTAATAAGCCCTGATTATAAGTATACCTTTAAAATTTGTTAAATAGAAAGCTGACAATAAATTACAATTAGATAAGAGTGCTTGCTGCACAACCATTTTCATTTTCTAGACTGACAAAAAGCACAGTGTCCTAACAGGCCTTGAAGGATGGCAGACGAGGCATGACTTGACTGGCCTTCATACCTCTCCCCTTCTTCATCACCCTCCCTTCAGAAAGAACCTCTCTCTGCATGTCATAATTTTTGTCTCAGTTAAGGAATCCCCCCATGTTCAACTTCAGAAAGCCTCTTGAGTTTCCAGTCTGCACAGTTTACAGACATGTTGGGGAGAACTAAACTCAGTACAGGCTAACAGCAGGAGGGGCAATGGTGCTGTCTGGCTGTGATTTCTAGAAGTAAATGTTTATGTTTGTGAGATTACCCTTGCATCCCTCAAATACAGCCGGATAATAGGCAGTGATGTGGAAAATGATGTATCAATAATCTATTCTCACCAGCAAAAACTTCCTGAGTACGAGCTATTCTTTCCAATCTCCTTAGGAGAACTAAGTTAAAAAAAAAAAAAAAAAAAAAAAAAAAAAAAAGTCAATCAGCAATTTTCAGTCTGTTTCTCCATTTGTGGACTCATACAGTTTCGCAATAGTAATACAATCCCTCTATATATTTCATGTATGTAGAGTGCTATAAATAACAGATGAACCTGGCCTCCCTTTGTACTTTTACGTCTCATCCCCTTGGGAGTGGCTTCCGGACCCCTCGAAGGGTCCTCAGACCACAAGTTGAAAGTCACTGAGGTAGATGAACATCATACACATGGAGGGCCTTGTAGAGCACCTTACAAAGTGACACGGGATTCTCAGTGAAGAAACTGTGACTGTCACTTTTCTAACCTGACATCAGAGAAAACTGTAGGAGTTTACTCCCACTACTGCTGCACATTCACAATATACTCTAGCCAAGAACCAAATTTACCACAGTGGAGAACCACACCAAGGATAACTCCTTGGGGCAATCCACCAGGTGGAAAAGTGTCCCTCAGGTTGTAAGTCTCGTGTAATTACTAGAGAATAAGTGATACCCCAAACTGAAGTAATGATTACTAATTAAAAGCTCACTTTTAGGCAAACATGGAAGGTATTTCCTTACACACTTGWTTTTCTTTATTATTATAAAAATAAGGAAGGTTCACTGAGACCAAAACAGATGCACTGACAGCTACTGCCCCAAGGTAGTTTTCTCCAGTGAAAACACTGTCAATCTCTAGATCTGCCAAGGAGACTGAACAAGGAATTCAATCAGCATCAGCCACACTGGTGCTGAAATGGAGCAGTTTGCATATTATTAATCGTGTGGGGGAACCTTTGAGGAGCAGGAAGAAAGGATTGTCTAAGCCTAAACACACAGAGAGGAACTCACACCTATATTCAGAGTCATGGCTCTATTACAAATCATGCAAGTCTTAGTTCCCCATCAGTAAAATGAAAATAATCTGGAGTTCTCTGAGGATAAATACTTTAGCAGTTCTGACCTGGAGAAACCAATGCCTACCAGCCTTACCACTAACCTGGACTTGACTAGGAAGAGCTAGGTGATCATGAGCCCAGTGCAGTCCCCTTTTGCACAGGTGTAAGGCATCTACATGTGGCTGAGGGAAGGCAATATGACTGGCTGAAAACCCACAGAGGCAAGGCTGGGAGAGATAAAAACATCCCTTTCTCAGCACTGCTCTTGTAGAGTCATGGCTGTGTCTCTGGAGTAGGTTGTTCCTTAGTCATTTTGTGTGTTCTGGCAAGACTTTGTAWGGAAGTCTAATTCTCTAGTAACTTTTTAGTTAGCATAAAGCCTAGCGTGTTCTTCTGTTTAAAACTAGTTCTTGCTTGAACCTGCATAATCTCCCTATGCAAACAAAACTGGGGTAACGAAGCCTTAGCAGGAGTTTGTATTTGTCTTGTATCTTAAATCTACCTAGAAGTAACTTTTGTGTGGAGCAGGCTGAAAGGAAACAATTATCAGGTCATTTAAATAGTCAAGCTATTCTTAATATATGCTATACAGTACTCATGTTTTTAGCTGTCCTAATCATTTCTCCCATCACTCCAGAGTTTGTCAGTCCTCTCTGATTCCTAATCAGCTTTCTTTTGTCTACAGGCAAGCTCCATTGCTTCCAGACTGCTCATGGCAATTAAAGCACATCCCTGTCCAGGATCCGTATGGGCTGAGCAAGTCACCAGGAGACCCTGCCTCTACTTGGGGCGAAGAGGTAGCAACCCCAGGCCCCTCCCTACGCCCTTGTGTGCGGCAGGCAGGGTGTAGGCAGCCTCTGCACGCCGCAGAGCCCCGGCGGCGAACATCCCTCAGCGGAAGGGAGGTGCTGACGGCTCCACAGAGCTGCAATGGGGGGACTCAGTTGCAGGCTGCGTGTGTATGCACCTACCCGTGCCTCTGCCACCTGTGTGCTGCACCTCACCTCACCCCCAGCCTGGGTGATGCCTCACTCTGGCACATGTTGGGGATGACTAGTGCTGCTGGAAAGCTGTTTTATATATATATATATATATATATATATATATATTGGGGGGGGGGAAGAGGGGGCGCTGCTCCAGTAGGGTGCAGCAGGAGCTGGACAGACACTCCTTTTTTTTTCTTTTTTTTTTTTTTTTTTTTTTTTTGCCACTGTGATGTCCCCACCCTCTGGCTAAAGGGCGCAGGGGCTGAGGAGGGGTGCGGAGGGATGTAGCTTAGGGGTGTGCGGGAAGGTGGTGCAGAGTGGTTGAAGGAGGACAACAAGCAGGCGCAGGGGGATTGAAGAGGGCAAGGGGGTGCCCCACGGCCCAGCCTTCCCCCCCACCACCACCACCGGCAGCCGCACAGACAGCAGAGTCATCGTGCGGCCGGACGGGCAGGTGGCTCCGCACCGCCACCCCGTCTCCTCCGTGTCCCCTCAGCCCGGGCCGGGCCCCCTGCCCCCAGCCCGGCCGCGCCACAGGGGGGCGCCGGCCCCACGCGCGGGGTGGGGGACACAAACTTCCCGGGGCGGGGGCAGCCGCCCCGCTAACAGGTGGCTGCGGCGCTCCCTGCCCCCTCCCACGGCCGCCCCTCCCCCCTAACGGCCGCGGCCCTCGCGCCCCCCGCCCTTAACGGCTGCGCCCGCAACGCTGCCCCGCTCCCCCGCCCCCAACGGCGGCGGCGGGTCACTCACCGGCTCGCACGCCCCGCCAGGCGGGAGGCCCCTCCTGGAACGGGAGGGGGGCGGAAGTTTAAAGGAGAATAATTTTTTCTTT
>NW_028185472.1:1520443-1634284 GCF_003343005.1 Rhea americana
CCGGGTGCGCTGAGGGGCAAAGCGGCTTAGCTGGACGGTGGCAATGCCCTGGGCTGAGGTGCCTTTCCGAGCGGCCGCTGCATCTCCCGCGGCCCGTGCGTTTTGGGGCGGGGAACCGAGGCGCTGCTAAAGCGTACTGTTCATTAACTGCTGTTAACGGTCAAAATCGCCAGCTGGTAACAACCTGCAGGCGAAACCCCCCTGGCAAGGCACTTTTATCTGGAAATGCCCGGGAAAAGAGACAGCTCTGAGTTATCTGCAGGCAATGCAGCTGGCCCATGAAAGCAAAGGCTCCTGAGTAATGACAGCTGGGGTCCAGGTAGGCTCAGTAGCTGGGATACGCACTGCAGGAGCACAGTTACTCTCTTTACGGGCAGACCTCTGAGCGTGGCAAGTGGCTCCGTCAGATCCTGTTTGGGTCCCCCTCGGAGCACAGCTAAATCGGGGCTTGTAAACCTCAACGGACCCAAGCTACTCCTGCGAATTCAGGTATGTCAGCACCTCGCTTCCCATCCCGTCCCAGTACCCCTGTGTTATCAGACATTTTCTACTATGAGGCACTGAGGTTACCCTGGAAAATGGCTAGTGGATTGCATAGGCACCTTGTTATCTARGAGCATGCACAAGTGATGAAGCTTTGCAGCAGGCCAGCAGGATACGACTGTGGGTATAATACGCATAATGGAAAAGCACTGTTTACTCTGAACCTTCCAAGCACCTACCACGATACATTGTTTCCATTAAAAAGGTAGCTAAGGATCTGAAAGGGAACTAGAAACTGTTGTTCTAGGTACTAGTTTAACACGTGTCAGAAGAAAGCTTGTGCCCTGCAGAACTCATAGCTGGAGTACTGAATAGATTAAGCAAGTTGTAAGGATTCCCGCCGAGAGTTTTGCAGGTTTGTTCAGGTCATGCAGACCTGTGTTGCAGTGGCACCTACAAGCCTGACAGAGCGCTTTCTAAAAGCGCGCAAACAGACATGGCTAAACAAATAGGCTGAAGCTTTAACCTACCTGGGAAAAGTTTGCTTGCTTCTAAAGCGCCCTCCTGATTCTGAACAACCTCTCAGCTCTACGCAAAAGCAAGGACCGCAGCTCGCAGAAGCACAGCATCTCTCCTGTGCGAGCCAACAGCAGGAGCAGCCGCAAACACAAAGGTGATGGGTTTCTTTGCAGGCACACACATGTACGCACAGTGCACCGCCTCTCAGCACTACCTGTCTCATCTTGTCTTATCCATTTCTGGTGAGCAGGCAGGGTACTGGAGCATACAGAAATGTTGCTTTTTGAAGTCCCCTGAAAGCAGGCACAGTATATTTTTCAATGCCTAAGTAACCCCAAAAAGCTGATCAGGGAGCAAAAACCAACAGTGTAACAGACACAGATATGGGCAAACCTCAGTTTCATGCTGCTTAGGGTTGACACTGATCTACAAGAACCAAGAAAGCAGAAGATAGGACTGAAATTGCCTCTTGCTCATTCTTTGGTTCCAGATCAGAGGAGGATATACGATACCTGAGGACTATTTTTTTGTTTGCAGACTGCTGCAAGACAGGCATAATCATCTATTGGTGAGTCATAACCACACTATCACATAGGGATGATGACACAAACTTGTGAGGGCAGAGAGAGTGATATGGCTTAAAGATGTCTGTCTCTCTGTTCTCTTTTTCATAAAAAGCAAAATATGGGGATGAGATCCTCAATTGTTGTAAAGCATCATAGCTCCATTGCTTTCGGCGAAGCTAGCCTAACTCACGTTTGCTGAGGATATGGCCTGTTTTGTTCATAAAAAGTCATCCTGCCTGGCCTGACTCTTCCTTCCTTTCTCTAAACAAGAATTTAATGCAAGTAAAATATCCTGGCCTATCTGAGGCCCCTGGAAAACAGAAACCTCTTATTTAAGCACAGGACATGCAATGCCACCATAACAGCAGTACAAATGCCATTGCAAACCTCTGCTAACTCATCCTGTGGTGTCTCCAATTGAACAGCCACCAAACTGCTCCAGCCAGCTACCAGTGCAGCTTTTGAGATTTGCCATAGAGCACACAGCAGGCAAAGAAGAAATATGCACCTGCAGAAAAAAAAAATCCTGAAAAAAAAATCCTGCAGCGGCACTAACTGTTGCAAGCCTTACTTGACAGGAGGAGGAAGCGAAGGCTGGTCAAATATTGGGTCTGCTTACACACAGAGCAATAAAGAGGAAATGGGGAGAATCTCGGGGTTCCTTACTTCCACAAGAAAATTGCCAGAAAAGAACCTGCTATGGGGTTAAAGCTGCCAAAGATTGCTCTGTCATTTTGATGCCTCCAAGTTTTTCTGATCACCATCAGCTTGCAAACAGGAGCTCGTAACTCATGGCCATGCTTATCCCATCTATGTTAATATGACTTTTTGTAACAGTACTCCAGACTGAGTCCTGGGAAGGTGAACAGCTAATTCTTGTAAGCACTGTGACCTCTCAGAATAACTCCTTAGCATTGCCATTCCCCTTTAACCTCTGCAAGAAGGGATCCACAGACAACAGGTGAGCTTAGCTTTATGCTGTGTGAGATACAAGCTTATGCTAAGAGCTCACTTAACAATGGATTTTGCTAATCTGCTATAATCAAGGCTATCCCAAAAGGTTTTTAAAGGATAATCTTTTTTAGAGTTATTCCTAGTAGAAGCACTCAGGTGACAGCCARGTTGGACTAGTCTGTCTATTCCTCTCCCCTCTACCAAAAAAAGTTCCTATCATCAATATTACCAGCAAAGTAAATAACAGCAGTAATTTTTGTAAATTCACAAGGTATTTGAATGCATCCTGATTTCCTTCTTAGGCCTATCATTTTGCACCAAGAGAAACACTGGGATAATTAACTCAGATAAACTGAATTTATGCCAGCTTAAATGAGACCAGTCACTTACGGTGACATAAGGATGTATATTCCTGGCCAGCCTCGGGCTGCCATCTGTCTCTTCTCCTGGCCAGCCCTTCAGTGCTGCTGCTTGTCCTCTGGGCCAATTCCACACAGAATTTGTGGTGCAGAACAAGCCCCATTTGTCATCTCTGCCCGCTCAGTTGGCCTCACCCCACCCTGAATGGTATATCAATTCCCAGCAGATATAGAGGGAAGGTTAGTGAGATCAGCTGCCTTTTTTTGTTGTTGTTGTTTTGGAGTGCCTGCTTGTGTCTTCTGCTACTTTGCTGTATCTGCAATTATACCTAACTTTGTTCTAATTATGCACACTACTTCCTGCTGCTTTCCATAGTTTTGAGTTCTCCCTATACTCAGCTAGTCCATTTTCATTGATGTGTTTCTCTTTTCTGTGTAATTGAAACTTTCTTAGAGTATGTAGAAGGCAGACTATATCTGTGTGCTCTTCTAAATATTGTCTGCTATATTGAGTACATTGATAGAAGCAGAGATCTTGGTGATCATTGCTTTTCCTCCATACCATACTTGTAATTTTTTTGGATTTATTCCTCCTGCAGAAACATGAGAGTCAGTAATCCTGCAAGCATTTTTGCCATACTGGCATATTTCTCTTGTCCATCTCTCTCCAGAGCTTAGAGGGTCAGCCGTATCATGGCAGAACGCAAATAGATATGAGGTCAAGTTTAAAAAAAAATGAGTTTTGTAGAGATTATATTGTTTCCTTTTTGTATGTAACAATCTGCAACACCAGTAACTGCCATGGCAACCAACTTATGAAACAGGAAAAAAAAAAGATCATCACAAGGCACTTCCTTGTGTAGCAAGGGAAAAAGCTGAGACCTTATCCTTTTTGTTCACTGGTGGACTGTGCATCAACTAGGTAACAGAACCTGTCAGTAGAAGTTTGCGTTAGATCCAGTGCAAGTCAGCTGCCTTGCCAGCCTATCTGATACTTGGATCAAAACCAAAGTGCAGCCAGGAGGAAAGAAGGAAATATTCAGAAGAAYTGGAACAGGACTGGATTCTCAGAAGTGCAAGGCCAAATCCATTCACTAAGCTGATGCAACTCTGCAGATGCCAGTAAGGGATGAACCTGTTTCTGCTGAAATGAATTTGGCTCACGGTCTCTTACAGCCTCCATTTTGAGTTCTTTTCACATTTTTTTTTTCTAACAGGAAAAGCGCACTTCTGCAAATCTGGGAGCATTTTGGAGTTAGTTTGGGCAGAGGATRGAATAGGCTCGCAGGGGCCTTCTTTGAACCTGCCATAAGGATGCTCCTTCAGGAAGGGTGGACTCACTGGTATATGGCTCATTTATGGAGAGAGCTGAGACCTGAAAAAGGAAACTGGTTAAGGACAGAGAGGGGAACCTTAGGAACTATTATTGTGGGARGAGATGAAAACTAAGTTTTGTTAGCTGAAAACTCTTACGTGTGTGTAGTTGGAGAAGCCAATGGACCTATCTTCTCCTTAAAATAGGCAAGTTTGTAAATCTTGTGGGGGGATAGGATCCATCTGAAGTGTTTGCTTTATGCCTAAGCTGAAAAGGATGCCTTTCAGGKGATAGTCTTGAAAAGTGGAAAAAAAAATTAAAGTTTCTTAATCCCTAGGCTATTGATATGAGCTACAAGTAGCGCTACTCCAGCTGTGCAATGGAATGAAGTATATGCCCCTCCTTTTATTTTAAAAACATCCCCTCCCAGTTAAAGTTTAGGCTGTTGATACAGTAATAAAGTAGGCAGGCTTGAGAAGTGGTAGCTGGCCTTGTCTAGCGGCTTAGCTGAATTTACAGATAAAACTAATTAACTATTGAATTTACAGATAAAACTAAAAAACTATTGTGAATAGTGGACAGTCCTTTTCTAACTTCCTGGTGAGGGTATAGAGAAAATATTGCTAGATCACAATATTGCTAAATCACAAGTCCCAACAATAGCAGTACTTGGAAAACAGCCTTTGAGAAGGGATCTTAATGTAATAGATAATCTATATGGAGATGAAGGGCTTACGGTTTACTCCTGATGATGAACTGCCATACTGTAAATGACTAACTATAAAGACACTATGGGGAAGATCTGAGTCTTCTGCAGCACAAAGAAACCACTAGATAAGGGAAAGTCATTGATTTAAAAAGAGAGGGGGGGAAATACAATCAAAAACTATTCAACACTATAATTGAACCCAGGCTGCTGGAGAGTCTTCCTAAAGTTTGTGGGCTATTCCTTACTGCAGATTGCAGCAAAAAAGACATAACTGCAAGAGAGATCACAAAYGTGAAATTCTGCAAGCAGCATCATCCCACAGAGTGGGGTTCTCAGAGGCACCTAAGACTTGGAAGCAGAGGTCAAACTGAGAGACTACATGGAGAAGGAGAGAAAAAAAATAAGACAAGTCAAGGTTAGTTCCAAAGTTATTTTAGCACATCATCAGCAAAGGACACTGAACAGAACTAGAGAGAGTTCCTGTACTAATCAATTAACAGAAGAAACCTCTGAATCAATCAATTAACTCTGAGTCATTTAACAAAACCTTCCTCGTATCACCTCCATCAAAACACGACATTACTTCAGATGACCCAGTCAGTGAATGGAGCCACTTTGTTTCTAATCCCCCAAATACTGTCATTAAAATTGGATTAAATTCTACTAAATACAGTACTCAAAAGCCCCTTTAAACTAAACCCTTTGAAAACATCACAGAACATTCTGGGTGGTCATAGCAAAATCATGGATTTGGAGAGTTATCTGATCCAGGCCAGGATCCTTCCCATCACGTATTTCCTTTTTGAAAGAAACGGAGAATTTGGGCAGAACCTGACCCATGTGTCGCCAAAGCTAGAAATAGGAAGGGTTTCTATTGACTAAAATGGTTTCTAACAATTAAATTTCATCGATTAGAAACTGAATGTATGTAATGTGAAGCCCCCCTCCAATCTCTCCCCCCCCCAGCTAGATGGTGGGATGTTGTGGATTTCAGATTCTACTGGCGAGGAGGRGAGAGATAGGAGATAGAGATTAGATCTCTGACACTATTTAGGAGCTATCTGTCTTTCCACAATTGCTTACCAGTTGTAGCCTGATCTGAAAAACGCTGCCTTCTGTAGAAAATGCCCAATTTGTTCCTGTRGGCGTTTGCTTAAATCCCTAGCAAACATTCTTTTTGAATGTTTTTTTATGCTTCTTTCTATGGGTTGTTACAGGTCACAAACTGACTCTAGAACCTGAGTTACTTGGAAGTGGTGCAGAGCTCTCCATGAAAAAGCTCCTACCTGGYCAAGAGTGACCAGAGTTGATAAATGTCCCACGTCTGCTTCCACTTAATCCCAGGCTTCTGTGCTGAGATTGCTGGGGTGGATAAGCAGGGGCAAAGAGGGCAGGAAGTCCAGTAATGTGGAAATCGGCAAGGGAGGATCCTTCACTTTTCTGGCAACAGTTTGCTGGCATGTGTGCAAGAACTCGTTAGCTGTCAGCTWGAAATGGATGTCAATCATTCCCACAGAGCCTGATCTTTGGATCACTGCCCTCAGAGGGAGGTTTTTCGTTTCATCTTCAGACAGCAGTAACTCGGGCTTTTGGAAGTGGAAAGCTCTGTTTTTCATTAACGTGCTCTCACAATGTTTCGTCCTGTGCCATTTTAGTTTGCAAACTCTACAGAAAAGTTTGAGCACTTAGCTTGCCTGCTGGCAGTGTCTTTATGGGATGGTTCAGATCACTTACCATGCTCTGTGTCACCTGTGTCCCATTTGCTAGCAGGAAGCAGAATTCGAGGTGTGGAAACCAGATGAGCGAATAAGGGATGTCTTGCTCTCTGTGTCATTTAGGCATTCACTGATGTGCAACACATTTATCTTCGTGTAGTTCAAGGCTTCTCTGTACCAGATGACTTTGTACTTAAATCTCAGACCATCCCACGTTTTCTCCGGGAGGAGACACTAAGATTATTCTTA
This sequence comes from Rhea americana, assembly GCF_003343005.1. Taxonomy (NCBI): domain Eukaryota; kingdom Metazoa; phylum Chordata; class Aves; order Rheiformes; family Rheidae; genus Rhea; species Rhea americana. The sequence goes on from NW_028185472.1 coordinate 1,527,313, forward strand.
TTCTTTTTTTTAAAAAAGAATCTTCTTGCTCCTAACACTTTTTCCCCCTCAACATTGAGGAATAATTGTTAAACACATCTGTTTCTTACAGAAATTTCAAAGCAGTGTTGCGCAGCATGATTCAAACATGCACACATGGCAAAATTAGATAGAATTAAAGACATTTGTGTTTATCCAGTTAAACTACTGCTTTCTTTTCCTTTGATTGATTTGCATGAAAGTGCTGGCTGCACATTGTCTCTACCCCTGCCACACATCCCTCTTCTCATCATCAAACTCAAGCTGCTGATCCTTTGCTCCTCTTCTGTCAAGTCCTTCACTAAATCCTGTTTCTCCTTCTTCAATAAGCCTTAGTTCCTGCTTTTGCAAACTGAGTAAAGCTGATGCAAAATAATACTCACTTCAAAAGTAGCTGCCCCATAGGCAGGACAGGAGGTTGGCATCCAGCCTTCTGCCATAACTTTCTGCTTCTTCAGTACTCTGGAGCCTTCAGTGCATCCACTARTCCTATGTGCAACCTTAATAAAGCTGGCAATTGCTTTCTATCCCCTAGAAAACATTGGTTTTCTACTGTGCCAGGCTCTTCCTGAGCCTCTTGTGAGGAATCACCTAAAATCTGCCTATACTGTATTGCCCAAAGCCCATTGGTGACCTCAGCCTTTGCGTTACTTATAGCCAAGGCAGATGCTTCTACAGCACAGCTACTTGCTGCCAGAGCCAGAGATCCTGAGTTATACTGCTCTCTGTAAGGTCGTGGTGGCAGCAGTATGCTCACACCAAGCAAGGTTCAGGCTAGGTATCAGAAGAGCTCCTTAATGATTAGTATAGTTAGGCACAAGCATGGCTTTTTTATCCAGGCTGTCTTGAGAAACCCATGTGGTAGAGACCCTCACCCTAATGGTGAGGGCACAGTCTTCCCATGTAAGCACCTTCAAGAACAGCATGGGGGTAGAGATCTTGCCTTCAGTCGGAGAGATGGCTAAGTTATCTCCAGGTCTCTTCTACATCTATTTTGCATGGATCCTCTTTTTGCTGGTAACTTCATTGTCAAAGGCCTTTCCAAGTAGGGCAGTCATGGTCTGAACCTATAAAGTGGAAAGGATCACCTGCCTCATTTTCTGTCCACAGTCAGCCCTTTCTTTCCTCCTGCTCCTTGTCTGTCAGGGAAGGTGAAATGCAGAAGAGGAGCTGCCACTGCTTGCATCTTGCAAGGCTGAGGCAGGGCCATTRCCTGTTTCTAAGAAACTCTTCAGATAGGTGTTTATGTGCTCAGCAGTGATGTAAGTGTGTGTGTACGTGCATCACTGAAGTGCTGTCTGATGGCTTCCAGAGGGCAAATGTTAAACATTTTTGAAGTCAGGCCTTCTGTGAGATACCCAAGCTGAGATGTCCAAATCAGCACTTTGCAGATTTCTCCTCTGGTCTCAGGCCCTTGGCTTTTCTTTTTGTGCTTCCAGTCAGTGTAYTTTGATTGGACAAATACTGAGACAGAGGTACTGAAATACTGATCAGAAATGTTACATGGATCCAACTGATTGATTGAATTTTAGCTACTGACTATGAAAACATGAGTAGGCTAATGTTCATCTACAGATGTGGTATTAGCACGGAGCTATTTCCCAGCCCTCATTAGCAATGTGCTTTGATAAGAGTAAAAGGTGTTAGCTATAGTTTCCCTTCTGTAAGCTGTTTAATCATCAGGCTTACTGGCGGTGGGATTTAGGAGACTTTCACAATCACAAACTGAGTAAAGAGTAACATAATACYCTCTCTAGCTTCTGTGTGACAGCACACAGAGGAAGGAATGGACTCAGGAATGCTTCATTTACCAATTTTAGGAGAGACTGGTGTGTTTCAGGGCGCACGTGCTTAGCCTGGTGAGAGTGAGGGCTGAGCTTCTGCCTCCTTCATCAAGATCTTTCTCCTTTTTTGGAGCATACTTATAACAGGTTATACTTAAAACAGCTCTCCTGCAGTGATCAGCACATGCCARTGAACTTGTTATAGCATGTTGAGCAGCATGTTCTTGCTGGCTTGCTGAGCTTGGATCCAAAGCCTACTGCAGACTATGGGGAGGATTCATGGACTTCAGTGGCTTTTGGACCACTCTGTGGAGGCAAAAACACTACAGTCGATAGGTGTGAGATGATGAGAGCTGATGAGAGGACTCTACCTTGCTACTACATTTTACTCAGAAGGTAAAACAGTTTTTGCATCCCAGCCCTGTATATCTCAGAGCAGTAAAATCAAAATGAATCCTACTTAATAAGAATCCAACAGCACTTTCTCTTCTGGTTTCTAATCTGCCTACATCCTAACCTTTCTGAGGATCTCAGGTAATGAGAGGAGAACAGTGCTGCCTCTGTGCTCACCTCCACACCCACAATCTAGCCGTGATTTCCAGTTGCTCTTTCTAAAATACTTTCTACCACCAAGCAGTTCTCATCTGAAGATCTCAGACATGAAGTAATCCTCCTAGCATTTCTAGAGAAAAGAGGACTGCCATTAAACCTGTTTTACAGGTGGGCAGGCTGCTTTCCAGTCTGCCTAAGATCACAAAGCCTATTTAGGGCCAAACTGCTTGGGCTGACACGTTCCCACAGCGGCAATGTCCACCTAAGAGGAATATTAACRCACTTCATTAGAGGCAAAGAGCGCCTAGGCAGAGAGGAGGGCTGACCACACAGCCTGCTGTGACTCTGTTTATGTACGGGCACACACGACGACAAAGTAAACAAACCTAACTGGCCTCCTGGCTTGAATCCAGGAATCCCATGAACGAAGACTCAGCATACGGGGAAGCTAAACGCCATGCTCTGTCCTTTGTGCCAAGCCATCAGGCAGGTGGGAGTGTGAAGCTCCCTCTGGCTGCTTATTCCTGAGTCACCTTCTTTAGCATTTATTATTGCCTAGCGTGTTAGTGTGCTGCTTGCTATAATAAATGACTTCATTCACTGCAGCAGTGAAGACACTATTAAAAATTAACCCTGGCAAATGGTCCTGCATATTTTTCAGCCAGAGCCAGASAAGGGGGAAGAGGAGAGGGGTGTTGTTGAAATCTGATTTGCAGAAAAGGCGAGTGTTGAGTTTTTGTTAATGTGGATGGTTAAAGTTTCAGATGTATCAGTGCAGTTGCTGGCAATCAATGACCAATATTCAAGGGGTTTCGTAGAATCATAGGATCATAGGATCAGTAAGGTTGGAAGGGACCTCTGGAGATCATCTAGTCCAACCTCCCTGCTCAGCAGGGTCACCTAGAGCATGTTGGACAGAACTGCATCCAGGCGGGCCTTGAGTATCTCCAGAGAAGGAGACTCCACAGCCTCTCTGGGCAACCTGTTCCAGTGCTCCGTCACTCTCACAGGGAAGAAATTCCCCCTCACGTTCAGGTGGAACTTCCTGTGGTTCAGTTTCTGCCCATTGCCTCTTGTCCTGTCACATGGGACAACTGAAAAGAGTTTAGCCCCATCCCCTTGACACCCTCTGTTCAGGTACTTGTACACATTGATAAGATCCCCCCTCAGTCTTCTCTTCCCCAGGCTGAAGAGGCCCAGCTCTCGCAGCCGTTCCTCACAGGGCAGATGCTCCAGTCCTCTGATCATCTTCATAGCCCTGTGCTGGACTCTGTCCAGCAGCTCCATGTCTCTCTTGTGTTTAAGGCACTTTGTAAAGTTAAAAGCAGTCAAAGTAGAAAAGAACCAGTAGGAATATTGCAGGGGAGGTCAAAGAATGGAATAAATCTGGCTTACCATGAAGAGGTGAATTTATTACTTGTTTGCAGAAATAAATGAATTTATCATATGGATGTTATTACCACATATAAGGAATATGATCCATAACTGAAAGCTCTTCAGTTTCGGTTCATGTATTGCATCTTTTTCTCACAGTATCACAGTTATAACCATGTCTTATCTATAGCAGCATGCAGAGAATATTTACAAAAATTAAGGGTTCACATTAAAAATCTGAGAGGAGAGAATATATCACCTGACAGAGAGATCCCTCATTTTCTTGGCTMCCCTTGCCTCCAGCACCCACATGCTGTCCATCAAATTTTCTTGAGACAAACTCTTATACATTGCATTTTAAGCAAAGCTAAGGCTTGGGGAAAGCGCCTGATTGCTAGGCACAGAAACCAGAGACCTTTCTGTCAGCATACTGAGGCTAATGGTAATGACCCTACTTAATGACCCTTACTTTCCTGCTCTGAAAGCAGGAAAACAAACTTCTCCTGTATCAGTAAGCCCCATCAAACTGGCTTTGGTATGGCAGTGAGCAACATGCCCTGTTTCCACAACCAGCGTTCCTTGGGCTGTCCTGGACCCTTGAACCCTTTGATGCTTAGATGGGTTGTTGCAGAAAACTGTTCAGTTGGTAACATAAGCTATTAGATGGTAACGTAAGATGTGATGCCAGGTGCAATGACTGTGCAAGCAGATCTATCCTCTAGCTGGCAAGCGAGTGTCCAGGAGCATCCCGTAGCTGTTGGTTTCCCAAGCTGTACTGTGCTGTGACAGCACCAATCAAGGAGTGTCTCTGCATGGCAGAGGTATTTTAAAATGTCAGGCTTAAGYAGATAGTATGCTCCAGCAGGGAAGATGATATAAGGCTCCTTCATAAACACTCTTAAATTCCTGGATGAAAGGAGTTTGGGTTTTAGGTATTCAGATACTGTTATGTCCAAGTCTGAGRCTCTTCCTGCTCTAATACCTTTCCTTGCCTATGGCATTTCAGTAGCCATGGTTAAAATATTCCTCAGATTAATTCCCACTTTTTATTTCTTTTCTCCCCTTTATCTCTCCATCCAGATACAGAGCTTTTTCATTAGTCCTCATTCCTGTCAATCTTGTTTAGCAACCTGAGCCCCCAAGCACCGAATCCTTTCTGCTCCTCAGCCTGTGCCGAGCCAGCTGCCTCCTTGGTGRGGAGTGCTTCGGAAAATAGAGCCCTACTTCTGTGCTTGTGACTTGGCTTTGCACCATGCCATACAGCAGGAGGGCTTCCAGGCTTATTAGCAGGGTAAGGTGGTAACAAGGACCTCTGTTTCTACACAGCTGCAATGCTTGCCTAATTCAAAAAGGGCATATCATAAAGTTGTGCTTACAAGTACTAGGATACTCCCCGAACATATTTGCTAGATAGCTGCTGTATAAATGATGAAGAAGTGATTCCAGCGTATGATCACGAACAARGAGGTGATATGAGATTCCTGCCCTTGCTAGGAAGTTGACTTTGCGACAAATAGGATTTTTCACTGGGTGTTTTATGATCCTGTATTTATTGCATACAGCAGGCAATTGGTTCCACTGACCTCTTGCGCAGCCAAGCATGCTGCTGTAACAAGGGTTTTATTTTAATGATCACTGACCAGGAGTTATCACAACAGTTGTCTGTGAATGCAACAACAATTTTAAAAATATGTTCTCTTTGGAGGTGCTAAATTTGGAAAGCCCAGTAGTCTTATGTTAATTTGACAGCTTTTTTTAGGCTAGACTGTGAGTATGATCTGAAACTTCCTTTAACTCGAATAGGCTTTAGATCACACCAATGGTTTTATTTTTTATCCCTCTCCCCTCCCCACCTCCAATCTTTATATTTCATTCTCCAGATTGCCAAGGGCTGGACATGTTGTAAAGCAAGTATCTCAAAGGAGGGAGAAGTGTCCCATGCCAAACAGCTGTAGATATATTTCCTGTTGCTCAGTTCTCTGGAAAAGAAACACGTGAACTGCACCTTCAAAATCTCCCTTCCATAAGCCAGGAGCCAGACAGTAAACACTTAATACATAGCTGAACACTGCACACCTGAKTTTCTGTTGACTTTTAAGGAGAATGAATAGGAAATGTATTCCTGACACTAGTTGAACTGGTCTTCTGATCTGCTACTGCAGGGAGTGATCAGCCAATAACTTAGGTATTAGCCACCTGCCACTGTTTGGTTTGTAAAATTATGGTGAATGATCTGTTAATGAATATCCCTGTGCAAGCACATGGGCTGCATGGCATAAAGACAGACCTGTGTGGGGCAGGACAGGAGAGGCTTACGTGTGCTCAGAGGASGATGGGTGCTGGTAGCAGCGATGCATTATACGGTGAGGGCAGGGGGTATGCATTTCACCACACTGCTTGGTAGTATTTTAGACATGTCTGTCCATATTGCASTGCAGAAATACTGCGTAGAGATTAGTTCCTGTCAGAGAGGAATTGTATTCAGTTATACATTATACTCTTGTTTTGATATAATGCTATTGAAATGAATGAACTTRTACATGTCTCAGAGCAGGGCAACAAGCTGAAATGAATCAAATCTAGCATACCATCCTATTAGAAAGGGTCAAGTACAAATCCAGGACTGCCTTGCCCACTTTGTGTTTTTCAGAAATTCAGCTCCACATTGGAACAGGGATGAGCAAAGGTCCATTTCCACTGCTAACAACTGAGGGCAAGTCTGGAAATGCAAGGGCTTTGCTCAGTCTGTAGGAAGTGAATGGAGAAGTGTCACAGGATTGCAGGAGGGTCGTGACTCCTAAAGATAACAGTTGTTCGTGGTCATGAGATGATTCCCATCCTTTATTTCAGTCTTCTACAGAAGAGATTTGCTCAGCCAAAACCACATTCAATTCAGGGACTAAAGTTTCCACTGAGATCTCTATATAAAGGTTTACTCCAGGGTCTCGTTTAAGGTGTTTTAAGAGAAGAGGATGCTGGGATGGAGTGTGAGGCCAGAAGTGTCATCATGCAAYGATAAAGTGCAGGGGTCCACAGCCAAAGAGCTGTTCTACAAGTGTTGGTGAAGTCCTCAGTAGCAGAAAGCAGCATGCCATGTTCACTGCCACCTGTTGTCACGAACATCAGGTTGCTGACAGATCCAGCCTTGAAAACAAACTGTCAAAGAAGGAGCTTGAGGTATGTGTGAGATTTGAGTGGACTGCAGTATGTTTTATGGTTTTCAATACTSTAAAGTATTACCTGAGACATTTTCTTGATCTTAGCCAGCGTGCTGACTTATGTACCAGAGTTACCTTTACTGAAACCTCTAGACAGTGCATAAAAGTATATATCCAACAGTATACCAATAATCCATCTTCTCTCTTTACTAATCTAATTTAGGTGCTGGAATAACAAAGTACATAGGCCTTTCTCTGAGTGTGCATTACACAAAATCAGAGCCTGGGCTATAAGGAAGATATCTGGAAATCAGGCYTCTCCTGACATATTTAGGACAGGGAAACACCTTTCTTTCCTTATAAGGATAGGATTCCTTCTTGTAACCAGCATTGAGAGGGAAGTTACACAAGACAATAACCCAAACAGAGACAAATCCTGAGGCTTTCCACAGAAAGGGGAACCTAAGCTCAAAAAAACCAAGCATAGGATGGTGGTGTGTTGCATCAGTTTTCATTCCTGCGCAGCTTTTACTGGACTAATATCCAGACTGCGTGCAAGAGAATGGAAAGCAGAAGCAGATTTTACAGAGGGTACAGAGTTTCTTTTGTAGGTTAGATAGGAAGCCCAACCATTTGGAGCTCCGTTCAGCTCATTCACTGATCCTGAGCCAGAAGCAAGCACAAATCATCAAGCAGACCATGGGTGTGAAATACCCCTGGGAGTAGCAGGAAAGGGCAAAGTATTTAAAGCAAAGAAAGTGCTGTGGGAGAGGCCTGCTAGGAGTTCTGTACAGCGCTGTGTACATTAGGGCAGAGACACGCATCCCCTGTGGTATAGACACTGGGCCAAGGATTACATAGGTGTGAGTGGGGATGTGCAGGGCATGAAGCATCTGTTCGAGCCCAAACACAGCCCTCAGGACTGCCTGACCCCTCATCTACCAGCTGACCTCCTCCCTATGCAGTTGCAGGCTGTGTCCCAACCACCTTATTTCCTTGCTTTAGGGCAGGTATTTGTGAAGGACTTTGTCAGGGCTGTTGTCCCTAGCATGGCTTGCAGCAATCTTGCAATAATGGCTGAATGCCTTCATGTGCCTAAGTTGCCTGTGTGTGGTGCAATTCAGAGTAAGCTTGCAACTGTACAAATTGCATGCAAACTAGTGGTTCAATGCTTTGCACTGAATTTTTTCTTTCTTTTTTTTTGTGGCCTGTTTTTTCCATTGTTTCACACCATATGTTGTTACTTACACTGATGGAACAAGAATAGAAATTAACACCTTTCTGATTTGGTAGATTTTGCTGTGGCTCTCCATTGGCACAAAAAGCGAGTATATGTTGCAACGCTGTAGAGAATGGTTTCCCTGCCTAAAGACAACTCGGCTAACGCCCACCTGGCAAAACAGAACTATAAACACAGTGAAGTCACGAGGTATCTTTCCACTGCAGAGAGCAAGAGATGCTCCTGAAAAACTATGGGAAAACAGTTACCGACCTCACCTCCTTTCCAACATCAATTCATTTTTTACTTGGTTTAATGTTGAAAACAAAGTTGTAACTCAGTCATCAACCATGGAATTCATCCCAGAAGAAACGCAAGGACCACCAACAATGTGGACCAGGTGTGAACTATAAATAGCATCAGCAAGAGGCCTTCTGTGTCCCAGAGGCATTAATCCCACAGCCAGCACTACTCCATTTATTTATTTATTTGTAAGTTTGCCATTTCTCAAGCCCTCTCAGCAAGACTGTCTCCTGCTTAGGATTCGTACAGCACTGAGCACAGCGGAGCCCCTAACCTCGAATAAGCCCCTATAGCACTAATACAGTTTTAGTAACATTGGGTTTTGTAATAACCAATCCTCTTGTAAAAATGACCATATGGCAGCTTCAGGACAGTTTTAGAGCTGTCCCACAAAGCGGAACAGAGTGCCATACCCTGGAGGGGCAGATGTGCGCTGATAGCAGCCTTGTGCTTCTCAAACACAGGAGATGGTTTGACACAAAAGAAACTGGAAAGGTAGATGGCCTTGAAGAGCAACAGAAAACAACAATCTTTATTTTATATAGACATTTCAAGCTGCTATTTCATCTTGAGTCAGGATGACATAAACAAGGGAGTACAAGTATGCTTTTCTGGCTCTTGTTATTTTTTCACATTAAGAGAACTTTTCTTTCCCTTTTCCAGTAAAAATGAGAAGGTAGAGAAATCTTACAAGTATTAATTTATATACAACTCTTAGTTAGAATTAAGGCAGAATTAAGAGAAACGGCTTTCTGAAATTAATGAAACTCTCTGACTCAGTGATTCAAATGTTAAAACAGTACCCTACCTCACCTTTCTTGCCTCGTCTTTCATGACAATAAATCACCTCAACCATTACTGTAATGCAGCCACTTCTGGATAAATCACTTGGTCATAAACAAAAATCTACTCTTCTAAAGTGAGGATATGAAGGAAGGAAAAAAGCCCTCCAGTTTGGCATTTGCACTGGATATTGCTTGAAAGTAAGTGGGATTCCCTTGGAGTTTTCCCTCCCAGCAGAGCAGAGTTTAAACCCTGAGTGAGGGTTTAAGCTAATGAAATACATCCACACTGTGTGCTGGCAGCACCACATTTTAAGCCTATCTTAAGCTCAGCTTTTCTGTAGGAAGCCCTTCTCCATGAGAAGGTGTCACTTGCTGCTTTTATTGTGTTCTACTACTCAGAAAACATACTTAGAAACTCTACAAGGCCAAGGAGGTGTTTTGTTTTCTTTGACAGTTGCAGTGAGAGGAGGGAGGCCTTAGGACCTAGCTAACCCTCCAGCATGTTTGCTTATCCTCTGACTCCACACGGTGTTTCTGGGTTACTTCGGAGAAGTGAATGTTTTGGTCAACTTGTTTTCAGAAGCAGGAGCAAAGAAAAATTACTATCATCAAAGCCTTAGTGTGAGTTAAAATACGCTGAAAACCTCTTTTCCGCTTGATCTGACAGTCATGRTAATGTGCTGAACACCTACTGCTGTGAGAACTCTTCTGTTGTCACCTTCTGACAAGCACATGAAATGATGAGGTTGGTGCCATAGTTAAGACCTTAAAAAAAGGTCTTTCTGGAAACCTGAGCAGATTTTTTGAAAATGCTACTTGCAGAATTGATGTCAGAATCACCAAAAGTTCTAAGTATTCTGCTTATTATGCAACACAAGAACACGGGAAAATTGTCAAGTGGAGCAGCAGAACTGTCCTTTAAATTCCTCGCTTAATTACAGAGATTTGTTTGGATACTCAATCCTGCATCTTGTTCTATAAAACGGGGGTGAACACCCTTTCTCTGCATTATCTACTTGTAATAATAAGCCTTTGGGGATACATCTTTTACCATGCTGGTGTGCATGCCATATTTCATCTGTTAGTATTAGCTGTATTGGCATCTTTTTGTGTACAGATAAAGTAAGAATAATCGCAAATCAAATAAAGCAGGCTTGGAGATCATGCAGATGTGGACTAACACTTAGAGATTGTATCATAGAAGAGGTTGGACAGAAAGGGGGAGTATTAGGATGAAAGATAATTTATAGTGGAGTTTCTCATGGACAATACTCATTTTAATTTCTGTTAGTGACTTGGGGAAAAAAACAGAAGTATGCAAATGACCTTTGCTAGTCGTTAAGTGGTATTATCTGAGGAAGAATGGGATATCATTCAGGAACACGGGAAAAATTAAGGGGATGGAGTAATAGGAACAGGATAAAATGTAGTGGTGCAAAATGTGGGAGCACATATTTACAAAACCTTTTGCTATAGTGGGGACTTTTGCTCCACTTGGCAACTAGAGAGGACAAAGAAAGAGAAGAACTCATCATATTAGTTGATGATTATGAGTGACCAGCTTGATGTGACTTTGATAGCATGATTGCAGGATATACCAGACAGGGTAATTTGAGGACAGAAAGGAGAGTATTTATACCACTGCATAAGGCATCTGGAATTAATTATACTATTCTGGTCACCCACCTTCAAGAAAGAAAAACTGAAAAAGAAAAACTAGGACAACAAAAAGAATTGCAAACCTGTTTTTTATGACAGGAGATTCGGAGCTTGGCTTGTATGACTTAGCAAAGTAAATGTTCAGAAGAGATGAGAGTGGGCTCTATAAATACATCAAGAAAGCAAACAACAGAGAGGAAGAGTTATTTTAAGCTGAAAAATAATTTGGCAAAAGAACAAATACATATAAACTGGCAATAAAAAATTAGACTATAAATTAAGAGGTCTATAATCTTCAGAGACAGGCTTTGGACCAATCTTTCAAAAGAAAGAGGAAGAGACTGACGGGTATCTAAATGATGTGGTTGTCTGCAGTAGAAGGAAACTGGTTCCCCTGACTGAAATCTTTTCTGGTCCTGTGTTTCTAATCTGTAGTGTAATGGAATTCCTAAATGTTAATAATACAAGTGTCACCAGCAATTAGCTCTTAATCAATAATATTCATTAGTGACTGGGTGTTGCGTGGATACATGGTGATCGGATACAATCATGAGGACAGTTATATCTGCTCTTTGGAAGACAAAACCCCAGAGGAAAAGCCCGTCCATCTTGGCTTGGTTTTCAGAGAAGGTAATTACACCTGATTCCTGTTCATTTGGGTAGTGCCAATATAATTAATCCAGACTAACCTGTTTTTGTTTATGAAGTTCCTGTGATGGTGAGATCAGAATTGGGACCAACATCTCCGCATAAGTCTGTGGTACGCTAGTTGCTGATACTGATATTTAAAAATTTTAAATATTTCTGGACAAAACCGAAGCATGTTTTTACCGTCCTATAAGGCTTCATATATGTATAACATGATTCCTGGAGAGAGATCACATCATTTCTGTAGTTATTAATTTACAGGTTTCTCCCTGACCTTAGCTCAGCTCTGGGAATGGTGCCAAAACAATTACCGTAACTCTGAACTGTTCAGACATAAAGCTCCTGTATTTACTCTGAAATTGTGCCAGATTTTCTCTTGCTCAGTGATGGAAAGATGCATTTCTTCTTTGATTGGTTTCAAATAGTTCAGATGGGGTTGGCCATAACAAGATTATTTCCAGCAGAAGAAGGGAAAGAAATGAAGTACCATGCAGATGAGTGCATACACTATATACTTATTCTTACTCTACAGATAACCATTAGGAAATGATTGTCATGTTCCAAAAAAAGATGTGGGGGTGAACTGAGTCAAGGTGACTTATGCTATTTACCCTAAAGCTAAGTGGCAGAGTTGGGAATAAAATGCAAGGGACAGATGCCTAATTCAGTGTTGTTTCCACTGAATCATGCTACCTTCCTGGAGCATGTCAAGGCCCACTGCCTTCCTTCCTGTGAAGGTGGGCAGCTGGCCTGCGATGACACCAGGTGGAGCTGAGTGCGCTTGTCACCTTGGAAGATCAGGCCCCTGGTGATCTTTTCTGACGTTAATAGACCTAATAGACCGTCAGACCCTGCAAGAGGGGAGGCAACACATTTCTGACCTACGGTCTAAGATATTGTTTTGCGGACTCTAGAGTGAGTTTAATGCTGTCGTAAAGGAAGCACTGATGAGCCACCAGCGGCTGTTGTGCTCCAGTGTCCTTGCAAAGGTGTGGTACATGCCGGGTGCGAGGGTATACAGGGTATACGTGTGCACACAGGCTGGCTGTTCAAATGCCCAGAGGCAGGCTGGCCTCCGCCTCTTCCCTCCTAAACCTTCCTCCCCCAGAGGGAAGCACTGCTAAGGGCTCTTCCCAAGAAAGCACTTGATACCATCCAGAAATTAAAGCCCCTGAAAAATCGAAAGTGAGGGCTTCTTTTTATTCCAGCCTAGCATCCATTTCATCAAAGAAATCACTGAAGGGCAATAGTCCAACAGAGCAGCACCCCCCAAAAATCGCTCTAAGTGTCTCCTTTCCCTCCTGTAGCTCAAAGATAACTTAACAAGAGTATTTAGGAATATCAAGTGTATGATCCAGGGGGATAATAGAAAGTATTTACTATATGGGACCACAGTGCTTATAAGACAGCTGAGAATGTACTTCGCCTGCGTGTGTGTGTGAGAGAGACCGCTGAGGTTTTAAGTGCTGCCAGACTAGTCACTTCAAGAAAACTTGTCGCGAGGTGCCGGGTTTATAAATCCTGCATCTAATGTGTGGAAAGAGAGACTGGTAAGAACCGTGTTCTGGATACACATATTGTGATGTTTCTAAAAGATCAGGTAATCCATGCCTTTGAATCCAAGGAAAATTGAAAACTACGGACAGCTGAGTCTGGATGATTGAATTAGCGAATGACCACCTCTCTGCGGAGCTGCGAAAACTGGCTGTACGCGCTTTATCCCTTGCTTTTGAAATAAATGATGTTAATGTCAGGTAAACACGTTTGGCTCAAAAAGCAGTGGGGTTATTGACGTGGACCATTAAGACAGCTCTGCAGATGCATGGCAGTTCACAAAATTGCACGAGGTTAATCCCTCGCACTACCCGTCTCTGTACCCCGTGGGCGCATTTGATCGGACACTGCTGTGTCTTGGGTTCCCCAGCTCTTAATTGGGCAGAAACATATCAGCTTGCTGAATAAAAGTGCTACACAAAGATTTGCTTTTGGAAGTTACTGAAACGCTCCACTGGTACACTTAGGAACGTCCCCCCAAAATCCCCCGCAGGAATTTACAAATCGTACTGAGTAGTGTAATTGAAATGTGATGGTGCTGTAGCACCAAACCAGGAGATGGTGAGTGGGCAAGAAAAGCACTGGGCTGTGTATTCAGGGGGCATCATGCCGACGCTGAAGCGTCTGATTGCATCGTAATTCGACTGCTGGATGGATCCAAATTACGAAAAGCTTTATTCCGCTACATCTAATTTTTTGACCTTTTTGCTCTGGAACTTCAGCCTTCTTTTAATTTGATTTTTTCCCTTTTTTATGAAAATTAATTCTGTGCAATCATCTGAAGCCTTAATGATCTGCAACTAATTGTGCTCTGGGAAAAAGCCGCAGGTCCTTGGCCGAAAATTCCCGGCAGCCAAGAGGAGCGCGGGCCGCCCGACGGCGGGGCGGGGCCGCGGCTGCTCGCGGCGACGGTTGCCGCGGCGACGCGAGGCCGCCTCGCTGCGGCCCCAGGTACGAGCCGGCCGCGAGGCGGCGGGGGGGAGGGGAGGCGGGAGCGCGCGGCGCGAGGGCGCCTCGCGCCGGGCCGTTGGCGGCCGTTAGGGCCGTTAGGCGCGTGCGCGGGGGGTGAGCGCCGCCGCGGCTCCGAGCTCCGCGTTTGTGAGGGGTCGGGGGAGGGTCCCGGAGCTGGCCGAAGGCGCAGCGTCCGCTTTGTTGCTAAACAGCTGTGCGGCTCGAAGGCCCGACTGCCGCCAAGGCCCTCGAAAGAAGGCTTCGCTATGACCAAATCTGCGGTGCGTGGGTCCAAGGCGCTGTGAGGCTCGGAGACCGTGTGAGAGGTGAAGAGCAGGTGGCAGCCCCGTTTATTTTGGAGTTGACAAAATCTGTTGTGTTTAACTGTGCGTTCAAATTCTGTGCATTGGTAGAGAATTTGAATTCATTTTGATGAGTGAATGGTCCAGGCTGCTTCCAAACTATAAATTTCTCCCTGAGGATTTTAAGCTGAGAGAGGGAAGTTCTTTGCTGTTTTCAGCCTTTTAGAAATGGGGGAAGAAATTTGCACGTGCTGGTCTAGCAGACCTGCTCCTGTGAAAATGCAGAGGCTCCCTGTCGATTTTAAGCTTTGTTCAGCTTCTTGCAGAAAGGGCTTATCATGTCACAGGTAGGTCCTAATTGTAAGCGCTGTGTAGTATGGAGAGTGGTTTTGGGGTGAACCCACTGTAAGCAAGAGTATAGCACTATATATGTGATGCCCCTAGTTCTTAGGACAGTAAAAAAGCTTAATTGAACAGCTTAAACATTCACTTCAGTTTGTCTATAATGCATATGCTATCCAGGCTCTGCACTTACTTTGTATAGGATTTGCCTAAAAAAGTCATTATTTCATTATATRAAAGTTCCTGATCAGCTGTCACATTTTCTATTCTGACTGCTTTTACCAGACAATGCTTTCTGATGAATGGTGCAGTGAAAATGTGTTAAATTTTGGCTTTAGGCTTTTATCCCATGCTAGCATGATACAAAACGTTTCTATACTGTGGATTGACTTAATCTTACAGCTTCAGAAGGACTCCTCTTTCAGTAAAAAGCTGTTCAACAGTTAACTCTTTTTGCATGTATGTAGATTCATCTACACTAGATCCTTCACCTTCTCGTGACTTCTTTGAGAAACTGTTTCCAGTTATTCTTTCATTACACTCTTCTAGGTTATATTCCTTAATGTTTTATTAAACTTATATGACCTATGGAGTGTGGACTTGTTAAAACTGATGAAGTACTTTTTTTCACCATTTATTATGCAATGTGCAGAGTCTGTGGGATTTTTTTGAAGATCGTGTGCTTACTGTTGTTTTAGCAGGATGTGGAGTAATCATACAAGAAATTGCACTATTAGCATATGCGTCATTCAAGATTAATRGAGATGAATGGCAATATGATTGGTAAATGAAAATCTTTATAGGAGGAAAGATGGAAAGTGAAAGAGAATGAGAATGCCTTTGGAAGAAAAGGTAAAATAAAGTGTGCGGAAGACTGAAAATGCTTCTGAGCTTTTTATTTTAAAAATATTTTCTGACTCATTTCATCTCTCTGTCCAATTTGAAGAATTTGCCTAAAAGGATTTAGATTAAAAGTGCAGTGTTCAGACATGTCTGAATTCAAGATTGCTGTCATTAACAGTTTTTTTCTGCCCTTCACATTCTCTCTTTCAGCTTTAATGCTGAGATGTAGAGAGATGAAGCTAGGAAGTATGCACTCTTATTAGTTAGGGTCAGAGTAAGAACAATTAGTGTCTGGAATTCCACATTTTTGTAGATTTTATATCTCATTAGACTGATGTGTAGATTCCTGCAACTGTGGACAGTATATTAGTGTAATCATATGCTGCTTGCACAGCAGGAGAGACCATCAGGCCTTTATCTGTAACAAAATCTCCTTTGTGTCTTTGACATGTTTTCATGTGTCGGTAGTGAAAATTAAAAGAAAAAATTAACCACTGGTCTATGATGTCAACAGCCTGTTTTTCCACAGACTCTGTGTGAAAGCAGGATTTGAATTTAATACGAGACCAGATGAGAGTTTAGCAGCAGACTGGAGTGGAGTAACTTTTTTTTTTTCTTTTTCTTTCTTTTTTTTTTTTTTTTTAACTGAAACTACTTTGGGGATATGGTTAAAGAAACAGTCTTAATATCTGAGCTTGAAGGAGTGTAAACTTGTTAAGGCTGCAAAATAGTATCATTATGTAAAATGTCATTAAATTTGGGTTTTGATAGCAGTGGCTTAATGTTTGTTTGGGAGGGATTAGACTTTTTTTTTTTTTTTTTGTTAGAAAATTCGTGAGCCTCTCACAAATATGAATTCTGTTGCATCTCTGTTATTTTAACTTGCTAGTAAAATGGTTAGTATTTTTATTCCTTCTGCAGGTATGTATCTTGTCTTGAAAAATGATCACGAGCAAAACCTATTTTGTATCGGTAGGGCCACCAGCATTTGCTATAATACAAATCAGAAGACTAGATTTGCCAAGGCAGATGTAATAAAGGCTAATGGATCTGTATTAAATGGAAAAGCTTGTGAATGCAGGCCAGTTCGTAGAAACACTATCTGATTTTTTAAGAAAAGATTTCAAAAGCACTTATTCTTTTGGTTATAGTATCTCACATCATGAAGAAGTATTTGAAGTATAACATAGCCCCGACTGTTTATCCCTTTTTTTTTTGTTTCTTTATTTTTTTTAAGAGTTGAGTGTTAACACTCCTTTGATTTCTCTTTTTGTACATTACTAGCAGAAGTAGTGTTTGGATGTGTTTTTGTTTTATTTTAATTGAGAGTTCATCTATAAGTTCAAAGCAATGAACATGAGGAAGAGCATATAGAATGAAGGATTTTTAAATAATTTATTGCTACTTGGGAAAGAGCATTAAGCTACTGTGGTAGTTCTCTGAAAATATTTTGCAGCTGCTCAAAAAGGCAAACAGTGTTAGAACTTTAAGAAAAGAAATTGAAACAGCATTAATTCATGCGCTGTCTCTGTGCCCATATCTTGAATCCTATGTGCAGTTCTGATAAACTCAGAAAGTAAATGTTAGAGCTAAAACTCTTTCCAGGAAATGCAACAAACCTGAGAAATGGAACACAGTCAAAAGAAAATGATTCTTCAGGTAGAAGAAGTGATGACAAAGGAGACAATGCGAAAGAAAAGTAGAAATTAATGAATAGTATGTGGGGTGTAAATAGGGAAGCATTATTTGTCATTTCTCGTAATACAAGAACTAAGAGAACTGCATGAATTTTTGCAGGGATCAAATTTTAAATAGAATAGCATGCTTTTTGCACCATATTTATTTAAATTGTGGAAGTCACTATTACAGTTTGTTGTGGAGACCAAAATCATAAACAAGGTCAAAAACAGTTAGATAGAGTTACAGAGGATGCCTCCATCTGTGGCTGTTAAACACAGTACAGCTTCTGGCTCAGGAAATTATGAAACAGCTCATTGCCAGAAATGAAGATGGTGTGTCATGAGAAGGATTGCTTTAGACCACCTCTGTTTCTGATGCTATTTTTTAAAGGATCTGTTTCTGACCAGTATAAGCTGGACCTCTGCTCTGAGCCAGCAGGATGGTTATAATGTAACCTAATAAGGAACCTAAATTGATTTTTACAATGGTAAATTGTCTGCCTTTGATAAAATCTTAGGGGAGTTTGCTACTAAATAAACTCTTGTGACATCTTCCATTCTTTAGTATATTCCTATGAGTTCAAATAGAATTGGTTTCTTTTATAGAATATATCCCATGCAAGCAATGCATTGGAAATAGGAAACATCGCAGCACTGAAAATGACCCTTCAGATGGCTTTGCAGACCACCAAATCTTTTGATTCAGCCAACTTAATTACTCAATAAAAGCGACTGAAAATTGTTTGAGGATAACAGAGCACTTTGAAACTCAGAAATGCCATATATGATGTGTTTTCATCCTGTGCAGAAGTTTGAATTTCAAAGGACTCATAACTGCAACATAACAGTAGCTGTAAAAGCTACACTAAAGCAAAAACTAAGTTTGCAATGAGAGAGATTTTTTTTTTATATTGCCCCTTGTCTTTGCAACACTTGACTCAACGTTGTTTATATTTTTGAAAGTGGGTGAAATTTGGAGTCTGTGGGACATAGTAATTCATTCTTTAATCTTCTGTAACTGATGAAAGCCCATGTAAAACTTTCTATGCAGTGTGACATTCAGTGGAATATAGTAGAATCTATACAGATCAGCTGACAAATAAGTTTAATCCGTTACTAAAGTTACTTTCTTAGTAAATAAAGCTTTTGTAAAAGAATATGTTGAAAAGCCTCATCCACTGGCACTAACTCAGTGAAATTATTACTTGGATTATAAATTAGACCTAAGCCACTTGCTCTACTCTGATTTTTTTTTCTTTTTTCTTTTCTCTCGCCCCCCCCCCCCTCCGAAATACAGTTTCATCATGCTGGCTCCCTACTTTTTTAATATATATCACAGGCTATGTGCTGAGGCAATATTGTTTATTTTCCCAGATGTTAAATATAATTCATAAGTGGAGAGCGCCCTGGAAGTAATTTTTCTTTTCATGTGCTCAGATGTGAACACAGAATGGTTGGAGAATGTGCTGTGCTGTTCTGAGCCTTTAGGGCTGCATAGCTGCCTTGCTTCAGCTCAAATTCAGCACATGGTTCGGAAACAGTGTGCTTGGATTTGTATTTCTAAGGTATTTTTTTAGTCAAATCAGCTAAAGGAACAACAACTTTGGCAACTGTAGCTTCAGTGGAAGTCTTGAACTGTGGGATTTTATGTTAACCAAACACTGATGAAACTTGGTGGATGATTAGGATCAGAGAGATCTTCAAACTACTTCCTGGTGGGAGTGTTGTGAAGAAGGGATATATGTTTTGGGCACCTTATAAGAATGCTTTTGTTAACATTTTAAATACTGGCAGATGCTTTGATCTTGGGTTAATCATATGATGAACTTCTATAGTTGGGTAACCATCATTTTCTACAAAGTTATTCATATGAATACATCTTTTCAGGATTGGGGCTAAAACTATGGTGTTGAGCTCCTTCTGTGTATTTGGAAAGTGTTTAGCGCATGAATAGATGTCTGTGATGTGAAGAAGGGTTTGTGTGCCAAAAATATGTCCTGTTTTCCTAACTAGATTCATCGATCTAAAAAAGATACTAACTGCCTACAAACATTATTTTGTTTATATCTTCATATCCTCATGTCTTCAGGAACATACTTAGTTTCTGCAATTTAAATAATGATTGAATGTGTATGAGGAGCATGAGATTACTGGGGCTTTTGAATACTAGAAAGGTAAAATGGACCTGACATTTTAGAAAAATGATTGTTTGGGTTATTGTCCTTTGAAGATTACAGCATAACTAATGGATATTAAGATAACATATGGTGTATTGAAAATGAGATCAAATCTTAATTCAGATACCACATACCTATGGATTCTGTCTTCAGAAATAAATAGAATATTGGTGATGAGGCACCAGAAGAAGGATATTAAACATTTCCTGACAAAAGACTTCCATAAACTGATGTTTTGTATGGAAGTAATACCTGTACTTTGGGAATAGTTGAGAAGAATACTGTTATAGTTACATACTTTTATTTTAACTAAGCTGAAACTGTGTTAAGGATTGCTTAAAACTTTAATTATCTTCTGTTCCAGTGATAACTCTTACATTTAAGTTAGAATCTATGTGTGTGACAAGCACAGATAGTGAGATCTCAGTTCCTCTGTACCTTGACATTAATTATCTATGACAGGACACCTTCCTGAGGACCGGAGGAGTTTAAATATAGTGGCCTTGTTTCTTGCATGTTCAACATCTGGACACTATTGGATGAAGAGTTGTGGACATGAAGAAGCAAATGCAGCTTTCTGGTGTATGGCTGCCTGGCTGAAGTTAAAATGGTTGGGGGCTTATTCTAATCTCCTCCACTGATACAAAGATCGTAAGAGAGCTTCCTGCAGTAAGATCCTAGATACCTTGGAGCTCTTCTCTGAAAACCCTGTTGTTCACCTATTACTCCCACATACTGCTCCCAGCTTTTGTTCTTCCTGCCTGACTGTGGGAAGGTTGAGGACAGAAAACAAAAAGGCCTCTTGGGATATTTTCTTCCAGGAGGAAGTTCACCTATGTAAGAAGAAATCTCTCTCTGTAGCATCTTGCAGTTTCAACTAAAGATTTAGATAATCCATGTTCTTTCATAGTTTGTAGCCACTATTTGTAGACTAGCACCACAGAGGACATCAATGAATGTATGTAGCCAGATAGAAAGGACTACTGAACGCCTTCCACCATAGGACGCTAAAGAAGAAAAGAAAAAATGGGTTGGACTTTATTTTATTCTGTCTTTGACACATAATAGAAAATATCATACAGAGCATGTTGCTTTTTATCCTGCTGTCAGGATAACATGTGATAAACTAGTTCCAAAATGATTTAATTTAGAGGAATTACTAGCACTTGTGATGAAAAATTTTCCACCACTTTTAAGGGAAAGTATTGTGTGTCTTGCTTTTTTTATACATACAATTTGTAGATAGATATACAAGAATTGGTGACATTTAAATGCATTGCCTTTTTATTTATTACTACTCTGTTTTGTAAGAATATGAAATACCTTTCACCTGAAGAGTGTTGGCTCAAATCTAATGAGAGTTTATAACATGGGATTTCTTCTGCAGGATCACTGTTGCTTTGCACCAGTGAACTCAGCTCAGTAATAGGAAATCCATGAAGCTTCTAAGATCTTTTGCTGAGTTTTGAGTGGGACGTAGATCCCCAAGACTTTTAGAGCAGAATTACATGTAATACCAAAGGAGCATGAGACACATTTACAGTTTGTAAAATCATTATTAAGGAAAGTAAACAATAAGGCAGATCAATTCATCTGCTTCATGTATGAGTTTGGTTGCTTGAACAAAGGTTTTGAATTAGCTGAACAGTTAAACAAAACCACCATTTTAGGCATTTGAGCCATTCAGTGTCATTGAAGTTGGTGGGAGGAGATTTGGACTATGTTTGCATATTCTCTTAAAAACATTTTTTTTAATGGGACATACAAGCAGGATATTTATGAATGCTCTTTATAGTGCTTCACATGATCCCTTGATATTAAAGTAGCACTGCTGAAGTAGTCTTTATATTCCTTTGTTTAAAAATAACAGAGATTAAAACAATAACATCTTCTCATATAAGAAAAAGAAAGAGTCCCATTAATACCTAGTCAAGTGCTTTATTTTTCATCCTTTAAAAAATTGCACCTGCTAAAATAAGTGGTGTAGTGCAGGATGTGTTATGTTGCATAGATGTAGCAGGAACTGTTTTTGCCATTAGGAGTGGATTATTATAACAGTAGTTTCCTGATGACATCATAGCAAATTCCAGCTGCCCAAACAGTTATTTTCCAGAAGAGGTTATCTGTAGTGCACTTACACAAAATTACACTTAAAAAGGCACTCACAGTTCCCTTAGGACTTATAAACCAAGCCTTTGTCAAATCGTTAGTAAACACAGAATTCTTTGTTTTCATGCTGTGGCAGTGTAACAGTATGGGCACTACCTGAATTTGTGGTTCTGGATTAAACAAAAATTATGCAATGCAGTGCAGGAGAAATTGAAGCCTTCTATAATGAAGGGATAACGCAACAATTCTGAAATGTGTTTTTTGGGGGGCTGGTAGCATAAAGATGAGGGTATACCTGAAATTACACTCCTCTTGTACAGTTTTGTATTTTTTGAAGGTGTGGGTAGACACAGAGCAAAAGAAGATGTTAGTTCAGAAGTGTGCTTAAGGGAATAGAGAAAATGGGACATTATCCTCACTTAATTGACACTAGGAAAGAAAAACCTAAGTAGCAGAAAGAGAGAAAACATGGAAGCCCAGGAAAGTATTTCATCCTTGACATGCTGGAGATGTAAGAGGTGGAAACCAATTCTCCCTGGTTTGCGTTCTTCAACCTAAAAGCCTACACACTGTGAAATAATTTTAGAGGCTCTAAGGATTAAGCAAAGATTTATTTGTTTTCCATTTATGGGTAACTTGGTATTCCAGAAGGGCTTGCTGGCTTGTATGATGAAATCAGTATGATGTGGGTAGGGATGTTAGAGGCAGCAGAAATCTTGTGACGCTATTGCTGGGGACTTTCAAATGGTGAATTTCCCTGTATACTGAGTATTCCCTCTACTGTGGAGACTTCAGCTGCATTTCATCTTTTGATCTGCCAGAACACTTTTAATATGTAGATATACAGATTTTCCTAGAGTAAATCTGAATTGATTACTATTGGGGTTGGGGGGGGGGGGGAGAGGAGCTTAAATAACAACAGCCTCATTGTTTGGACAAGCTCTTTAGGTAATATTTTGAAGGCTGTAGAAATTGCTATGCCTAGTCACAATTCAGAGGCTCTCTCCAGACTTTAATAAAAGCTATAATTAATATAGAGTCAAAGATATCTGGCAATTGCTGTATTTGAAATATATATTAATATATATTTAATGAAGAACACACTATCCTATCATTGACTGTTAGATAAATCTCTGTAGGAGGACATTCAAATCTTGGAGTTCTACCAGTTTGTAGGACCCTAAGAACATTAAATAACTCTGCTCTGACAGATTCTTTCTAGTAAATTACAGTGTTCTGCAGGAGATTCTAATAACATGTTGTTCCAAAGATCATTTTAATAATAATCTTTGTTAGTGCTTCAGTATATATGTTGGAAATGTTGTATGTTTGTTAATGAAGCTTCACAAACACCTGTAAATTGAATACACTATTATTAACATGTTCACTTGGGGGGAGAGAGTGGCAGCAGTGGGGAAAGCTGGCAGATTAGCTGTTCATACAATTCAAGATCTTCTATTACCCTGCTCTGGCTATTGATTTCTCCTGCACTGACTGATTATTTCCTTATAGTTAGCCACATGCATTAGATTCTGCTAAATAAGACCTATGATGCAAATATTGCAAAGACTAACTCGTTGATTTGTTTTATTCATTCATTCTTCTGACAAAGTTCACATTCAGAACAAAAAAAAATTTTTTTTGACCGTTCTCTGTCGTTTTCTGCCTCTCCCTTCTACTCACTTGTATCATGTTGCGTTCTTGTTGGTTTCTTTCAGTGGTTTGTGTTAAGTGCTTTCATTTCTTCATCCTTATTCATTCTTGTAATAATGTTTTGAGGGTCATGATGAAGTTAGGAAAAGCCTGCCAGGCACTGGAAATGGCACAAATTTGGGGCTAAGAGCACAAGGAACAGAGGAGAAGCATTGGAAATATGTGGAGTTACTGTAAACCTTTAGGCAGGTGTGTAGTACTGGCTCTGGGTATTGTTGCCTTCCCACATAAATTCTATGAATTGCCAATTTTTTTGTTTTGCTTTATTATTTCCTTCCCTTTTGGGTAAGGGGTAGACAACACTGTGTAAAATAATAGCTTTGTTGACTATATAAGCATGAATTTTAGAGGTCTGTGGATTTTTAAGATTGCTATCTCCTCACCCCCAGGATTCCTGCACTCTTACCTTTTTTGTATTCCTCATTTTGGTAATGTTATTCTACTCCATTTTCAGGAGAAAATCTTTTCTTCTCTAGAGAAAGTTTTGGAATTATGAAAGCATATTAAAAAGGTTTGTTTTGCTTACTGACAGTAACTCAATTTCATCCCAGACAATTTGTAATGGAAAATATCGTTCTACTCACTAATCTAATGTTACAATAATTACAAGCAGCAGATCAATAGCAGGAAGTATAGAATTGGAAGTGTTACTTCAGATATTAAGCCACAAATTGATCTGCTTGTCAAACCTTAAGTAAGTGCTGTATCAACACATACTTCAAAAATGGGTGGACATTCTGAAATATAATAGCAATGGACTGAAGGAAGGAGAACAAGGAGTTGTTTAATGCAAGTGAATTAACTCTTTACAGCTGTAATTATACTGACTTGCTGTAATCTCTTTTATGCTCTCACATGACATAATTAATTTCTGACTATCGATCCACTTGGCTCCAAAAATATACAGGATAATAATGATGCTTGCTTGAATTAGAAGGAACCAACAGAACTTTGTCTTATACATGATCCGCCATAACAGTCTTGTATAATTGTCAAAGTATTCCAGCATTTATATGACAGCTATTCTAATCTAAGTAATTTGGATTAGAAATCTGTGGAATTCTGGTATTCTTTGGAAAAAGAAATATCTAATAGAAATTTATGGATTTTATTTTTTCTTCCAAAAACTAAGTGGTCAGTACTTTCAAAATCACTTTTACACTACTGTCCGTTAAGAAGTAAAAGTTGTCCTTATAGCTCTATGGAAGCAGTGAGGTTTTAGAAGCTGGAAACATCACTGCTGAATTCACTTTATAGTGTTCATTATGTAAGGCATTAGAAGGATTGAGAGCAGTAATCTATCTTCTAAGAATTTGTTCTTTAGTATATTTTTGAGTATTGAGCTTTGTTACGGTTCAGACAGCATATTTGAGGTGATAGTTTCTCTTCTGGGACCCAGAGAAAACAGTTTTTGCTTTCTGTGAGTTGGCCCCTGGTAAATGTATGAAATAACACTTCTGGGTGTGAGGTTTAGTTCCTTTCTTACTAATGCTGGAAGGTACTGAATGGAGAGGTTGGGTGGATTGTTAATTTTTTGTTGTCCTTCTTTAAATAAGAGCAGCCATTTTTGGATTTCCCCTGCCAGTGCAGCAACAAAGACTTTTTTCAGGGGAGCAGGAGGTCCCTTTGGTTTAAATCTGTCTCTTGGCTGCTAACCAGTGCGTTGTCTTGAACATTGCTCACTAGCTGAGCAGTGAAAATTTCTTCTGTTCTTTTTATGAGAAATTATTCACGAGTTTAACTGTTTATTATTACGAGAGGAAAGGAAGGTGGTAATTCTCAATTCTCAGCCACCAATGAATCTTTAACAGCCAGCTATGATTATCTACGTTATTTAATTACTTTTCCAGCACTGAGAATAGGTATTACCTCACAAAGGAAAACTAGGAAAACTGCAGGTGTTCCTTCAGCTGAGTGAGAAAGCTTTTCTGTAGTCTAGCCTTTTGTTGATACAGTAATATTTCCAGCTGTGATACTTGCTGCCAAATAGTAGTAAATAGTTGTATAAATCATAGTAATGCTTGTAGCATTCAGGTACAGCTGGTTGCATTTTACTCTGACTGGTACACATACGCTTATTCTCATGCTTAAAAGTTAATTGTTAATATTTCTGTAAAAGGAGTAGATTTGGGCATTGGAAAGTGGACACTTTTGTGAACTGCTTCACCTTCAAACTCTAGATTTCATTCTTCACCTCAGGTGTACACAGTTTTTATATTGCATTTGAACTTCATTTTTTCCAAGACTTTTTTTTTAGAACTAGACATCATTAGGCATGTTCTGATGGAGTTTTCATGGACCCAGAGGACAGTCAGTAACAGCATACATACATTTAATTCAGGGCAGGAAGCATGTACTGCCATCTGTGTTGCCTACAGACAAAGCTCAAAAAAACAGACGAAAAATAGTGACATATCTTGGTGCTGACATTTGCAGCCAGAAGTGTAGCAGAGATTTGCTGGAAAACTGGAGAGGAATAGTGTCCTGAGATTATTGTTCCTGAGAAACTTCTTTGTACAGAACCATAGGTTATGTCTGGCTTTTTATGTAACTGAGAAAAAAATACTTCCATTA
This sequence comes from Rhea americana, assembly GCF_003343005.1. Lineage (NCBI taxonomy): Eukaryota > Metazoa > Chordata > Aves > Rheiformes > Rheidae > Rhea > Rhea americana. Next base: position 1,553,057 of record NW_028185472.1, read on the forward strand.
AAATCTTAGTGTTTAAGCTGAATGAGATGGGACTAGGATAGCTCTAGAGAGTGGAGAAAGGAAACACTACGTGTTACTTGATGCATTGCTTTGGGTTCTTTCCAATTAGAGAAACCTACATCTCTGTAAGAACCTGCTAACTTGCAAGAGGAGTAAAACTAAATTTTGCTAAGGGGAAGATAATAAATATGGAGAAAAATCAAACTACTTGTTGTCCTTTTGTTCAAAGCATATCGAGATGAACCTGAAGTGGAATTCTAGCAGAATTTCTCGTCCGGCCTCAGCTACAGTCCGGGTGACTGATTTGAGTTGGCGAGGTAACCTAAATCCCAGTCCATTGATTAAAGATGATGGAGAGCTACTTATGGATGAATACCTTACCCCTCGGAAACTGGTGAGTAGACGCTGAACTTTTTAATGAAGTAGATTTGGCAAACTGGCATATAAAGAGCCATATTATCTTAACTTTCCAGTGGCTGTTGTCATGGTTGTGGATTGCTGCACATCTGACAGAATTCTGCATGAAGTAGCTTCTGTCTTCCAGAAACCTGGCAAATATGCTTCTCTTCCTTCCACCTTGTTTCATGTCAAAAACATAGCTGGCATGAATACTAGCGTCTTTACTGCCAGCTTCTCTGAATCAGCATGAAGGTATAGGTAGCAAAATCATAATTTGAAACAGATCTTATTAATGCTGTCTGAAGTAGCTTACATCTTAGCATCAGAAAAAGGTTTTTGACATGGACCTTGTACTAGAAATTGAAAATGCTACTTTAAAAGCACAGTTGTTTTTTCTGTATTAGTGAAATTCTGTGTATTACTAAGACCACCATTAAAATATTCTGGAAGTGTTATAAGTATTTTCTGTATATGTCAGTATGTATGAAGTTTCAAAGCACATTTGAAAGCCAGGTTCCTTTTCAGCTGGGAAACTGATTCTGACGTGTAGCTTGTTGAAGGAGAACATAACATGCTGAAATGTCTAGTGGAGGAAAACTTTGTTGGATATTCTGCTGCATTTACTGGGAACTAATTAAAGGTGGAATCCTTTAGGATACTTAGAAGGTGAGAAAATATCATGGCTTATTTCCATTAGGCAGAGGGAGAGCTAGGAACAGAAGCAGCCGGGGAGAAGCCGCAGCTTGCTGTGTCATAGAGCTGAGCAGAAATTAGTGAAAGAGCTATGGGGTCCCAAGGCTGTGTTTCAACTGTTCCTGGAGCACGAGGTGGTGTTCTCTRTGTCTGTAATTCTCCATACATCTGCTGCACTTGTGGAATACTGAAGGGCAGGTGTTGCAGTTGCTCTCAAACTGCAAGTTTACATGATTTCCTAATCTTATTCCAATCACAATTTTGACCATGTGCTATAGATTAGATAGCAAGTTGTTCTCAGAACTACTCTTCCCACAGTAGCTGAGCCCTTTCCTGTTTTGTAAAATACTTAGATTAAAAAAAATGTTTCTGGCAAGCTTATATTTTAAACTTTATGGAAAAATAATTGATCTATGATCCTATGGCTCTATCTTACTCATTTTCTTCATGTAAACCAGTGACAACTTCTTGTTCTTTGTTAAAATTTGGCATAGTTTGCCCAGTTTAATRTTTGTGGTCTAGAATACTCTGGATAAATCCACTGGAAAGCTCTCAGAATACTCTGTTTTTCTAGGGCATGATCCAAAGCTCACTGAAATAACCAAAACGGCTGTCCTCGAGTTCAGTAAACTCTGAATTGAATCCTTAGAAAGTACTCTAGTTGGTGTGAAATTCTGTTTTTTCTGAATCCATGTTGCTGTTGTGTTGAGAATAAATTGTAAGCAGAAAAACATAAGTAATCACTGTTAGACTCATTCCATTAAATCACAGTTCATTATTTTGTCACATTTCAGGTTTGTACACACCATGAGTTGTCTTCTCCCGCAAATCTAGATTTTTTTAATTAAGAAAAACACTTGGTTATTTTTATGTACCCTCTTGAATTTAATCAAGTCTTGGCACTTTAAGACTGTATATACTAACATTTGTAAGGAATTCCATTTCAGAGAATCTCTATTAAATGGATGCATACTGTCTTATACATTTTCTGGACACAGTTATTTATTGGGCCTAGAATTTAATATTTTAGTTGGCATAGTGGAAATACTTCCTGTTTAGAGGCAAGATTTTATGACATTGTCAAGGAAACATTAATAATGTTTATAGTTTGTTCTAATAACATATCCAATTTATCTATTCTTTGACCTTTACGTTGATCAAATTGAAACAACTGCTTCCAGAAATTTATTTCCTCTACTTCTTCAAGTGTAAAAATAGAAACACTATTCAAACACTTAATTTGAAACAAATCTTGATGTGCATATTTTTTAAGCAACCGCATGCCATTGATAACCAAATGTTTTGAAAGGTTGTTTTGCTTAAATGAACACACTTGCAGTATCTTCCTGGTTTTCTTTGAGCTGTGAATATTTTAGGTGTTATTGATCATATTTACTGTAGTGCTCTAAAGAGGAARTTGACTAATGGGTTTTTAAAATACATGCTCATTAAAATTAAATTTATTTTACGTTCATATAAGGACATATCTAGGCCTAATCCTGCAGTGTTGTGTAGGCAGATTTCTAGACACCTTACAGAGATTCCTCAAGAAGGCTTTTTTGCAGAGATACATACTAAGCTTTATTCTTTGCCCTTGCGGTTTTCTGTCTTGTGTTAGTTCATGTGAAGGTTGGGGAGCTGTAAGGTCCTGCTGCACAGAATCTGTAAAGATTGAGGATCTTGTATTGTGGCCCTATAGACTGCCAGCACATTTTACTTTTTATCCCTCTTCTGTATTAGTTTTGTGTTGCCTTGTGTGAAATCTCTGTGTATGTCAGGATGGGGGAAGAAGTTCTTTCGTATTTCCTTCACATTTTCTTTCTTCCTTTCTCCATTACTGAAGGTTGTTAAAAAGATAAAATTCTTGTGTTCCTTCATTATTCCTAGTTGTTGGGCTGTTTTCCCCCAAAGAAAGGAGAATTTGGCCTGAAATTATTCTTTTTCCTTGCCCTCCTCCTTTATTTTTTTTCCTTTTTTCCTTCTCAGATCGTGTAGCATGTAAGATGTAAGACAGACAACTTCTGCAAAAGTGTTGATCCCTTACCTCGTGTTGTCTTGTCTCCCCCCCCCCTTTTTCTTTTTCCCCTCTCTGTAGTGTATCTTCATATCAATTACATCTTAGGGTTGCTCACTACAGTGCTTGTGGTCTTCTGTTCAGTATTTCATTTCAGTATAGTGCTGCCTTTGATATCCTGTGTGATTCCATATCCCTGTCAAGTTAAACACATCTTCTGTAGTTTTTGCTTGGTGATATCTCTCCTGCTGTGATATGATGTCATATCCTTTCACATCTGAATGCTCTTCATCCAAGCGACAGGTTGAAAGCTGTTGTTGCAAGGGTGGGTATCGTTAGCTGTTCTTTTTATATTGGTATCATCATCATATAATTTTCTGTGGTACTGTTTAGTTTTCATTTACATTATTTTCCATCCTGGTCTGTTAAATATTTCCAACGGCTTTCTCTAGCTCTACTTGTATTTGTGCTAATGTGTTGTTGTCAGCTGTTACTAGAATAGCAGCGTGAACAAATTCTTCCCCGTTTTTCCTTTGTTCTGAAAAATGGTTATTAGTGGGGAGTACTGTGCAAAGTAATTTTTAATTTTGTTAGGGCTTTCACACAGATTTCTCATTAAGTATAGAGGATGTGAAATTAAGAGCTCCACTCGGCTTGAATCACTGATTTATTTATTTATTTATTTACTTCCCTTTTTCCCCATCTCCTTCCTGGACTGCAAAGGAAGGCTCTTTTTTCTGACTTCATGAAAAGCATCCTAACGTCTCAGAATAAACTGATTTTACAAGGTCAAATAATCTTCTAGATATTTTTGCATTATTAAAACTAATCACTTCCGTTCCTGAACTTTTGATGCCATCAGGGTTTGTGTGTGATCTTTAGAGAAGAAAGGAAGCATTCTTCTTATTTCACTATTTATTGATCTTGCTCCAGTTAATCATGTTTTCTAAACTTAGGAACACGTGTTTGGAAGTGGTATTTAGTTTTGTTGCTCAGGAGGTTAGGGTGTATTTCATATGGTATGCAGTCATCCTCATGGGGAGAAGAAAATCCTGGAGGGCCCTGGAACTACAGATTGGATTCTTACTGAACTGACTAAATCATTTCCTTTTTTCCTTGGCAGAAAGTTTGCCTCTCAGTTGTAAGCTAAATGGATTTGAGAAGAAACTGTAGATCAAGTATTCAAATGCAAAATCTTGATAAATTAGTATAAGTAGAGTGAACAGAATGAAATAACTTAATTTGGATCTGTTGACTCCTCCTTTACAATCTTATAATCGTTAGAAACAAAAATTTGACTGGAAGGGAGTTCTGGAGGTCTTATAATTCAGCCTCCTACTCAAAGCACAATTAGTTTCAAAGTTAGATCAAATTGCTCAGGGTTTTGTTTTCTGTAGATAGTAGTAACACTAATTCGATGAATAGGACAGAAATTATAAAGCCTGATTTAGTTTCACACCTTGACTTTTATATGTGCTTGTCCTAATGTTACTGCCTTTATGCAGTGAACGTTTGTAGTTGTTATATTAGCGTTCATCGTCCTACTTCGACATCTAAGGTTGTACATTCAAACTATCGAGTCAGGAATCTTTATATACATATAAGCATGTATGCATGCATATGTATTAAACATTTTTATTTGCATATAGTCACAGCTGCTTAGCTAACATAAAATGACAGGTCTACCGTCTTGTGTTTTGAGTGTTCAGTAACTTAACGTTGAAACAATAATTGTAAATACTTAGTATGCACGTATGGCAAAGAACTGCTAGAAGGGAATAAGAATTAATATTGGTATATGATTTTTGCATATCTATGTACAGGAAATTAAATACTTAAATGAATTTAAAGCAAAATTTCATGCAAGAATATCTACTTTACTGCCCCTTCCAACCTGCATGCTAATTCATAATTAAAATTGAGTTTGTTTTTCATCCTGCAGAAATTATATGGGCTACTTCTGGGAGATACTCCAAACCTTCCATCTAGTTCCAGATGCCCACTTTCTCTTTGAAGTTGGCAATAGTTAAGACAATTTTAACGGCTTCTAGCATCAGACTCTTAACATCAATTAAAATGAAAAGATATCTGTATTGTAAATCCCCAACATGGGTCGGTAAGGAACTTCACTAAAGACAAGACTAGAATGTGGCCTATCCGTGTAGAACAGTTTGCATGACTTGGAGAGTGAGAAAAAATATATATTTACTTCAGTATCCATCACCTCTTAAACTATGCAATTATCATCCTCATGTACACTTTTCATATCAGCCAGGAAAATCCCTCTTTATCACAGACAGAATAGCTACCTAATCTCTCAATCTGAATTGGAAAGAGGGTATTTTTATATATATACAGAAGATAGTGAAATAAACTGAATAATGTGATTATAAACATCTGTGGCACGTAGCCATGTGAAAGGAAGATTGTTTGTGAGACTGCATTTAAGTTCTGTCCCCTCTCATTGAAAGTTTCTTGACTTAGAATTGTTTTAAGTCTCGCTAAGATTCTAGTAATTCTTCTCTTAGAAGAAATACATTGTCATACTTGCAGCAATACAAATTTGTTTGTGTAAGGAGAGCTTATACTTGAGTTGGGAATTTCAGACAAAAATCCTTGTGAAAAGCACTGAACACATGAATGGACATGAATCTAGTATTTGCATACAGGTGTAGTATTAAAAGCAAATAAACTCACCATTTAGGAATTCCTTAGTTAGCCAAATTAACCAGGATCAGCAAAATAAACGCACAGCTGGAAATGCTTCTGTGACAGCTGCATGCAACATGCTCTTCAACAACATATCTACTTTTCTTAGAGTATGTGAAAAATCTAGGAAAGAGAGATGAAATCAGTTGTATACACCAGCTTTAATTGAACAAATATCATTTGTCAATTAAGGAATTTACAGAGTTGCAAGTGGGACTTGAACTGGGCTTCCCAGCATCCCCAGGTGACTGTTCTGTCAGTTGAGAAGCTCTGCAAGCACAGAAATATTTTTCACTTGTAATTTTTTACAGAATACTTATTGGCTGTTCTTGTCAGTCAGAAGAAAAGTTTTCCAAACTAGTACATGCTCTCCAGTTAGATATTGGCCAGACATTTTGCATGATGAGAGTGATTTGTGAGCCATCATGGAGTTGTTCTTAAAATACTGGCTGAATTACCGGTCACCTCTGTATGATCTCATGGAAAATAGTTCTACTCTTTTATAAGAGACCCAAAAATGTAGAGAGAACTGTGTCCATCTTTGTTATACTAGTTATTTATCAATGTTCAAAGAATTGTGCAGTACTTTTCCATAGAAATATGTCCTTGCAAATAAGCAAACTTGGGGTGGAGATTCATACTTGCCTCACAGAATCTATTTGCCAGGCCTTCTCCTTGAGCATCATGTGTCAGATATTTGATTCTTCAGAAACAGCCTCCTCTTCTCTGTAACATATACCCACCTTATTGGGCAGTAGTTAGGTGGTGGGCTGAATCCTTTCTGGACACTGACAGGCAACCTTCAATTGCATTTATTTTTTCAAGGTATCTTTTTGGTATAAAATAACTCTGAGTATATCCAAGTCTCTCTCTGGAATAGACCCTTTGTCTGCTCTGTTGAGGCTGAGCAGCTGTAAACAAGAGGAAAAAAAATACTTAGATGGCACAGTGCTTGCTGGGACATGGGTGGAGAAGACCCTCTGTTCCTGGCTGTCAAAACAGGCCTTGGAGCTGGGGCAGGCAGTCATTGCTTGAAGCCACAGTGGGATTTCTCTAAACTATTGTAGGAACCTATCACATGCCCTGGTATGGCCTAGGAGTGAAGAACTGCAAAGCACCTCAGTATCACTTTTACCTCCGTTGTGCCAAACATATCTCTGTCCAAGCTGATGATCCCTGTCAGCGTGCTTGACTGTAGACTTTTTTTTTTGGCTATCCCAACAGTAGTAAAATTGCCTCCTAAATGTCCCTCCTTTTAAATTTTGCTAAACTTTTTCTGTGCTCTGATATTAACTACAGCATAATAAAGTGCATATTAGCAGTGTCTCCCTTTTATCTTCTTTGTTTTAAATGTGTCCATAATGTCCTTCCCTAAATCTCCTCTGTTCCTGGTGCCAGAATTTCAGCTGTGACACATGAGACGTACCACACTTCCAAGTACACCAGCATTCCAAGAAAGGTGTCTTGGGAATAGGAGTATCCGAATTATTCACCATGTAACCTTCTCTTGAACTGCCTCCCTGGCCTTTTGCTTGCTAATTAGGTTACAGTTACACCTGGAATCTTCATGTTTCTAGTGCATTTAAATGAACTCGTGTAGTCAACCTGAGAACATTTCTCTGGTTTCTTTGACGCAGCATGATAATTTTTTAATCCTACAGCCAATCAAGTCTTCAAGAATCTTCCAGGAATCAGCAGACAGAGCATCATTGATTTTTCATGGAGGCTCTTGAAAAACATGACACAGGGACTGAGGACACATGGAGTCTGGCATCTGGTTAACACATGCTTCAAGCTGCTATCTGTAGTTCAGAGAACTAGTGGTGGCAGCCAATAACCCTTTCCAGCACTGAAGCCAGTGCTCTCCCTGTCATAGTAAAAAATATTGATGCACTAAATGACTCATCTTTTAGACAGAGGGAAAAAAAAGGAAATACAAATGGTGGATCTGGAAGACCAAAGGAGAGCAAAGAAGTAAACAGGTATCCCCTGTTATGAGTAAAAGGAGTAGGGAAATTTGGAAGAGGAGAGAATATAACATGTGCAGCTTTATTTTTTGATTTTGAGAAAGGAGAATGAGCAACAGAACTGTATCCTTGGTCTACAGAATTGTGAAAAGAGGCTTTCTAGGACATAGAGTGGAAGGACCACAGCCGGGGAGCTTGCATAGAGGAATGGAGAAAGGCGAAGGCCCCTTGTGATGACAGGACCTTCTGTGTGACCCTAAGGTTATTACTTATTTTGAGACTTCCTTCCTAGTCTATCTTTTATTGAAATAAGCTATTAAGACCAATTTGATTGGCAGGAAGGCGAGGTATGTTATTTTTGAGAAGAAGCTGTCTTTAATGACAATTTGTGTCTAAGTCTAGCAATCTCAGTGTATGGCTGTGTGTGCCAGGATGTCAGCGACCTCTGGTTTCTCATGTACGCTCATGCCATGTGACAGTGTCATCTGCTGGAAAGGATAACTGCAAAATGTGTCTTGCAATGAGGGATCTTCTGTTTACTTGGAGGCTAAAGCTGTCTGTAGTTGGTAAGATTGCTTTCTTTGCGGGAGCAAAACAGTTCCTGTGGTGGCCGTGTTTGGAGATGGAAAGTAAATTTCTAGATGCCATTGGGGACTCTCTGGCTTTTAGCTTATATCTTTGTTCCTCTTACATTCTTGTGGAAAGACAGAGTCTAGAAGCTTTCTTAGGCTCAGCCTGCTTAAAATCACAATTTAAAATACTGCGTTTTAAATTGCTTTTAATCTAAAGATAATTCAAAAGCACATGAAGATTTTGGATAATTCTACTTTCAAGAGCCCAACTCGAGACCTTACAAAGGGAGCCAGTTTTTCAAGGAGGGATGCTTAGGTGTTTCAGAAAATTGTGCCTTTTTAATTGTCATCTCAGTTACTCTAAGACTATGTTTGGCCCTTTATTTCTAAGAGGATATAGAGCCATTAGAGTGAATGGAGTTACAGTTGCTTATGAGAAATACAAATTTTGCCTGATGAATAGGAATGTTGCAATTGCCATTTTGCCCTACAAAATGAACTGGATGTTCCTGTGGTTATTTTTTCTTTACAAAACTCATAAACAGAGGTGGTCCTATACACATTCCCTCCTAATGAATCATTTCCCCATCATTAATGTTGGTCTGCAGATGAAAACAACCTAAAATATGTTGTAACATTTTAATGGTAAGAAAATTCATCTCCTGTACATGGAGGTTGTTGAACAACTTTCTTTCTCCTAAATACAGGAGTAAAAGGCAGAAATAACCATTTTGATCCATACTGCTGTTTACATCACTGAGGAGAAGAAACTGATACTGGAGTCAGCCATTTCATTGAAGCAGACTTTTTTAGCTACAAGTCCTCACTGTCCAAGTACAGAAAAGGAGGAAGATAGCAATTGTATCACTATGCATAGGCTCAACTATTTCAGGCAATTACTGTGACACAAAAGCTTTGTTTTTTCATCTCTCAGGGGGTAGTTCAGACCCCTCCATGAACCAATAGTCATCAGAAGAGAAGGGTATAGCTAGGAGATGAGGAGGGAAATACAGGGAGAAGAAAGAGGGAGTGAGAGCTCCTTTTTGGCGTTAATGATTTGTGAGATTGTTTCAGCTGCTTGTGGAGTTGCAGCCTGGTGTCACAGGATTTAACAGCCGTACTGTAGTTTTTACCGAGTGTCCTAGAACCTCCCTCTCTCCTCTGTGTGCGGCTTCTGCTTGCGTCTTTTCTAATGCTTTCCTCTGCCAAGTAGGTCACATTCTCAAGTAGACTCTCACAGGCTTTTCTTCTGGAAAGTGGCATGCCTGAATTTTGGTTCAAGGCTCCCTTTATCGTTCCTTGTGATTAGCCCAGAAAAGGGGCTCAGCTATATTTAAATAAAGCAAAATGTGTATGTACATATCAGCAAAGACATTGCATTGAGGATCGATTCTGTGATGAGGAGCTGCATTCGTTCTCTCCCCTCCGCTTGTGTAATGCAGTGGTTGACCTTCTTGTTAAGATTTAGCAAAAATAATGAAAGATTTTGAATGCTTCCTTTTGCATTACCTAATTCTTTTTAAAGGAATCTGTATTTCTTGCAATCACTGTTCTTCACTTTCAGAAAAACAAACTTCTTATGACCAGCTTGAGCTAAAATTACCTATTTCTTATAGATAGTTTTGGATTAAGAGGCTGTAAGATGGATTTTGTTGAGTTTTACCTAGTATCTTTTTGATTACAGGTGACACTAAGAGTAACATTTCCTATCTACTGAGGATTAGTCTAAGGTTAATGCAAGATTTAAAGCATAGTCCTACTGTTTAAAAGCAGTTAATTGGCATCTAGGTATGTTGGTGATTTACAGCTTGAATGTAACCCTCAGCTTTGACATTGTAAGCAACTTAGAAAATGTGTGCAAACTAGAATAGTTCAGAGCTGCTAGGAAGAAAGATCTTTGAATACCAAGCTTATTTTAATGTCATCATGCATCAGGATATTTTGACCAAGAGTACATGCTGATAAAGCACTGGTTGAAAGCCTTTCTACACCTTTTTGCCCCTATGCTATCTGATTCATTGCTTGAGAGTGCACATATATCTCTGTTTATCTTTTCAGAAAGCTTTGGCAGGGGTAGATGATCTACAGCAAGTGAAGTCCCTAGAGATGCGAGTAGATACAAGAGAGAACAGCTTGGGGAATTTTGGTAAGAAAACACTTTATCCTCTACTTGTCTTCTGAAATTCTACTTTACTGTTTCTCAAAGCAGGACTGGGGATTTGGAAATCAACAGTGTAAAGTACTGTCCTGCTAGAGAGTTCTTAAAACATGATCTTCCTGGTATCTTGATCTCTATTTTCTCCTGTGAGATGGTAAATAGGACTGTGAACATTACCTGCAGTGGGATGAGTGACACTAGTTTCTAATGCTGATTACCTTGAATGAATTCCTCTTCAGTGACATACCCCCTAGGCTTTAAATGAGCATTTACTGATTACCTTGCTCTCTGGGGTGCTTGATACTACTCTAGTGAGACAGAATAGCCAAAATGCAGTTTATTTGCATTGGAAATTTCCCCTGTGGCTGAGGAACTACTAATGGTATCAGACCACAAATGTTGCTAGCAGTCTGTATTTGCTTACTGTACTTAAGCACAGTACCTCATCAAGCTGTGCTGGAGAATATGCTTGAGGAAGTACGTCATTTTGATGAGCAGCAAAAGAGCCTAATGCTTGTGACTCTTCTCTTTATCCACAGCACCATACTTAAGAAGTAAGGCGGTACTGGGGAAATTTCTTGTATAGGAGAGTTAATACTGATAATGAAACCTCTCTTTTTCACAATTCTGATAATTGTTTCTGTCAGCAACATGTGGATTCCTGTCACAGCCAAGTGGTTCTCCTACCTATTACTCTACCRTGTCAGGGTAAAATTTTCTGTGCTACAGGCCAACACACCCCCAAAAAGTGGATACTGGTATTTTCAGCCAAACAGTTTATTTTCATGGGCAGACCACGAAATAACTATAACATAACAAAACCGATCAGTTTTAATGGGCTTTTTGATGCTGATTTACCAGAAGGGCTAGGGAAGGACAGTGAAGTGGCTATACAATTCAAGAAAAAAGCCCCTTTGTACTGGTTATTCTGTTTATTTTGTAAATAAGTCTTTTCATGATAAGCACTTCATAATTTATGGTAAATTACACTGGTTTCTTTCATAGTTCATAAGGTGCTCAGCCTTATTTCCTCCAGCTGATATAGAAATCTCATGCCAGTTTTATCAGTGCTCCAAAGTGGTGCTTCCATTCCTATGTCCTTTCACATTGGTTGTGATAAAACAGCAGTAAGTTTTTACCTTCTTTGATGAGGGAGAAAAAATGTGGAATTATCTTAAATCTGTAGTCGTCTCCATTTCCTCTTTTAAACTGCTTTACCTTCTTATTCCTCACCTGCTCATACAAAGATTGCCCTTAATCTTGGAGATATCCCAGGGCATTGCTAGAGTGGAAGAACAAATAGTGTGTGTCTTCACACATCACTGGTCTCTCTTCCTCATGTGTCCTGTGTACTTCCCTGTCTTTTCTATTACTGGAATCAATCCTTTTCTTTCTGCTTCTTCCTTTTACAGAATCCAGGGCGTCATTCCCAAGCTGCAGACAATTTCTGTCTTGTTTATGTCCCACCATTTGCACCAAAAATTGGCCTTTAGGAGCTATAAAAACCCGCAGCTGCAAGTCTCTGCTGCTTTTGAGAATAACAAAACATCAAGGCTATCCTACATATTCTTTTTTTGTTTTTCTGTTTTGTTTTCCCTCTCCTTTTAAGTACATTTCTACCTTCCCCTCTGTGAAAGCCTCTTTGAAAATGTCAGCAAAGGGCTAGGGTGGAAAGTTTGCCCCTTAACACTTACAGTAATCACTGATTGCTTGCAGTTTTTCTTCACCTGACAGCTCCCCACAGCTGGCTTTTAGGCACATGGAATAAGGCCTAAATTTTTACAGGCATCTCAGGGTAATTTGCGCCTTCAGTGGGAATGCTGTAGGAAAGGTTGCCATTGAAGGTGTCAAGCTCGCTTCATACTCCTTGCTGGTTGTCTGCAAGTGCACTGCTGGCCATAGAGGGTCAGGACAGACAGTATGAATGAAATAATAGGATAGGATAATAGGATAAGAAATGGGAAAACTGAAACGAGAAAACCTGACTTGAGATAAAGAAAAGCTTTTTCACCGTTAGGACAGTCAAACTAGTGGAGGTACCCAGAGAGATTTGGAGCCTTGATCCTTGGAGATTTTCAAGATGTAACTGTATAAAGCCCTGAGCAGCCAGGTGTGATCTCACAGCGGACCCTGCTTTAAGCTGGAGATTGGACTAGAGACCTCTGGCTGTCCCTTCCAGCTTGATTGCTCTGTGAGCTGGTATTTCTATTGGCCTTCTACACCTGACTGATTAGCTTTCTTTGTAGCCTTAAACAAGCCTTAAGCTTATTCTCATGGTATTCCTCAGTTGCAGAAAGTAGGTAACAGCATCTTTACCATCAATAAATTGTTCCTTGTGATGATCAGTTTGCACCTGATAAGCAGCATTTCTTTTTAAATACTGGTTAGATGGCTGGGAAGCTGTAGTGTGTTAAGATAAAATAGGTTGTGTGAGCTCTTGAATAGTCAGATAAGAGTTAAAACGTTCTAGAATGCACATAACTTCCCAGAAGCCTGGAACCTAGCATCTCTTGAATCCCAAATTTATACAGCAATTTCCACTTGAAAAATGTTTTAATGTTCTCAGCCACATGTGGACCGTACTATAAGCCTTCAAGATGCACACTGCCTTTAGCAGGATATACAGAGAAAATTGAAGTGTGTTGTCTGAGGTTTTTCTTACAAGCATTCCACTTTGGGATGTGATGAACTTTAAAGCATAATCCTGTTAACCTTTCCGAAATTGTCAGGTCAGCCTTCTGCCCAATGAAGGTACATAGCAGAGAGGAATTATTATATTTCCTAGGGAGAGGGTGTGTGCTAAAATACTAAAAGACTATTGTTAAAATGTTTCATGTGATTGGTTTTAAAATAACAAAGAGCTTCATGCCAGAACTTGAAATTGAGCCTTAGTGGGCTTTTGGGTAATTGCTGAAATCTCCGGCTATATGTTTTTCAGTACACCTTGTTGAGTGACAGACAAAACATCGAAACTTCCTGGCAAGTCTTCCTTCCAGCTTTGTGGAATTTGGATTTACTTCTAGGCTCTTTAGCTTCATGTAGTCTTCAGTTTATGCTCAAGCAGATGGGCTATTTCCTTTTTATTAGCCTATCCCTTCAGTTTTGATTGCTGACAGATCTGGGACCGTATTCATGACCAGTTCATAGAAATCCCTGTTGAAAGTAATGGTGGGATATAGTCATTTAAGACACTACATGTTCTCTTATTTCTAAGTGATTTTAATAGCTACAAATCAAGTTACCCACAATGCTGTTCAGTGGTACTTACTCAATTGTTGCCTTCTGGCAGCCAGGCTAAGTTGATTATGTGTCTGGAGACTGCTGCTTCCCTTTGGTGAGGCAGCTGTTTTCTGGTGCAAATGAACTGTAGAAGACTCTCTTGCTGCTTGGAGGAGAGAGTCTTATCAAGGGAAAGCTCTGCTAAAGGTTCAGAAATAGACGTGTTATTTTCTTAAGGGGTTAGGGCATCCGTTTCCTTCTGCTCTGCTTTGCAGTATATTTTAAGATCCAAAGCTGGGAGACTCTTCTCAAGCTTGTGTTGCAGTGGCAGGTGCTTATACAGTCTGGGGTAACGCTGTGCTGAGGTTGGAGACATGACTCCAGTGTGTGTATTCCTGCTCAAGCTGTCTTTGACTTAGTTTGTATTAATAAGGCTCACTGAGAAGATGCAACAGCGTAGGCTGCAGCATGGTTTAGACAAGCTCTCTAAGAGTCACAGATACTTGGGCAGTGAGGTTATGTTAAACCCTGTGCTGGTGTGCTTTTTAGTGTGTGTGTGAGAGAGATTGTAATCTCAGGTAGCTAGACTGAAGCTAGCTCAGATTTGTCTCCGCATGCTGCAGTTTTATCTCTACTTATATTGCCCATTTTCCCCCAGAAATGCATGGAAAAGTCATGTTTAGAGCATGCATGGAAATAACATCAAAATAATTTATCTTATGTGATCACACAGAGTGTAAGTGAATCAATTAGATCGTTTAATTTACATATCTGACTAGTATTGCTGGAAGAGTGCAGCCTGTATTCACACACCTGTTATGTACTGTAGGATCAACATAGCATGCAGGTTGCCTGATGCCAAAGCAAGGAACTGTCAGTCATTTCTTCTTTGTATATTTTTCATTAATTTATGTTCCTGCATTCCAGGAGGCTTAAGAAGTCAAGACACAATTATTTTTTCCAGCAGTAGAAAAACAAGATAGATGGTCCTGCTTGAAGAAACTGTAAGCACTGTAATAGAAACAGCAAGAATTATTAATACAGGATTATTAATATTGTTACAGCTTTTAGAATACGATAAAAACAATATCCTGCCTGTTTTCCCTCTAGTTCTAGTTAGTTATGTAAATGTTGCCTGCTGTATCAGGGCAGCTCAGAAAGACAGCCTCATTTCTACTCTACTCCTGAAGTGCAGCACTTGAGACAATGTTGCCTCAAGGAATGTGCATCTATCACTTTCGTTCAGCAGTGGAGTTAACAATCTGCAAAATACACACTCTAACACTAAACAGAGCAGCTTCAAGATAATGTGTTCAGGCTTTTCCTCAGGAATGCACATTATGTTAAAGAGCCAATTTAATATATTCTGGGTTATTCTTTGATTTCAGGACTGTTTAAGAAAAAAAATGTCAAGCATCTGCCTTATGTATTGAGTATTCTTTAGTCTTTATTTAGTCTTGTTTCATTAAGATAGTACAGTAACACAGTTTAATACTGATACATTGTTGCTAATCAGTGATTTCAAAGCCATCTAACAAAAGGCTGCTTAGTGAAAGGGAATCTTAGAAAGAAGAGATAACTAACTACCCATTTCTGATTTTGTTTTGTATTATGGTCATCAGCATTTTCCTGATGCTCTCCTATTTTAGACCTGAAATTATATAGTTTTAGGACAGTAAGAATGTAAGATACATTGTTGATATTTTTAAAATAAAATATTATGTCAATATTGTTGATACTTTAGGGAAATTTTATGTTAATAAAAGAGTAAGTCATATCATTGGTCTCAGGAAAATACGCCATTAGGATTAAAACTAAGAAATTTAGAAGCATGCAATTGAATTTCCTTAGGACACTTATTCTGTCATCTTTTGCAGTTTTCTCTCTTTAACTTACTCTTCAAGTCTCCAAAAGTGCAATAAAATTTCTGATACGGAAGAYTGGGTTACAATAATGATTTTTTTTCCCTGAAACAGTCCTATATGTGTCAAGTGGAGTTTCTTTTTCTTGAGTTAGTCTTCAAAGTCTGTCCATTTCCCTCATTCAAATCCTCTGCTAATAACACTTTTTAAAACTTGTTTGCTTTATAATGCTTTACAATAGTCCTTGCAGAGTAACCTTTTAACTCTTTGGTTGAATCTGTGTGGCAAAGCAGTATAGTACAAAAATCAATATGTGGATTCTAGTAGCTCCCAAATAGCATTAGATATAACTAATGCTTCTAGTAAACCATGATTTATTGAAATACTTTTGCCAAAGATACTGTTGTCCTGTTTGGAGAAATGAGATAAACAACATGACCTCCTTTTAAGCCTCTCTCCCACACTGTTTGTTTGTTTGTTTGTTTAATCTTATGAGAAGAGCTAGAATGATTTCCTTTTCCTGGATTCTGCTAAATCATCTGTGCTAGAGATAGATTACTCAGTGTCTTAGCAATGATCCAGCATATCTAAAATTGGTATTATCTCTACGTTTTAAGATAGTATGCTGGAATATTTTTGCCAGGTCTGGGTAAACTCTGCTGGTGGGAACAGGTAAAAGTTTGCTGCTTTCAATAGCAAATGTTTCCTGCAGCTTGAGCCTGTATCCAAGTTAATCCATAACTTGGAGGGATTTGGTTTGTGGTTCAGAGCTACCTGTTGAAGAAATCGAAAAAAGAAAATGTATCTTAGGAATAGAGAAAAGCATTTGTAAAAGGTAATAATAATGATATACTGTTTTTTTTTTTGTAGAAAT
Organism: Rhea americana; assembly: GCF_003343005.1. NCBI lineage: Eukaryota > Metazoa > Chordata > Aves > Rheiformes > Rheidae > Rhea > Rhea americana. The sequence continues at coordinate 1,569,524 of NW_028185472.1, forward strand.
AGAACTTGTACAATTGAATAGTAAAAAAATGGATCACATCTGCAAAATTAATGGGAGTAGGCAACGGTTAGGAAGAGAAAAATAGAGTTTTAGAGTGGGACCTTCCCACTATAAAAATTTAATGTGACATAGGAGAGAGTGCTTTTGTTTTTTGGCTCAGAATTGCATTTTGAAGAAGTGTTACTTAGCTGTCTATCCAATTACTCCATCACTATTTACTATCAAATAAGTAGAGAAAGATTTTGAGGAGAGAAGCAAAAGCATCATATAAGTATCAAGAGGAGGATACTTCTTGGAATACTATGCTATAAAACATTCTTTAGGTCTTCAAGGTATCGCTCAGTTAATAAAGAACAAGGGTATTGAATTGGACAGAAGAAAACACAGTTGCTACAAAGCCAATTTCTGTTGCTTGTTTGGAAAGACACTGTATCACAGTTTTCAGAGAGGCATTCCAAAAACTACAGATCTACAGTCATGCAGATAATACATACATGTTGCAAAAATGCAAAGGCTAAAATATTTTCTTAGTGAAATAATCTTGTTAACTTTCTTACAATAGGTCCATCATAGATCTGACAGAAATAGGTAAGAAATGCATGTAAAATGAGATACTTAAGCTTGTCATAATTGTCAAAAGTTTCCTTTATTTTGCTACCAAGCCTTCAAAATGCTTCTTTGTTCTGATCCCATAGGTGCCTATCTACCTAACCTGAGACAGCTGAAACTGAACAATAGCTTGCTTGTATCTGTGAGGTAAGAAATGAATGATAACTGAATAAATACAAAGAATAACAGCCTTCAATTTTACTGAAGTGATAAAATCTTCAGTTGTGTTGCTTTCATTTCTTCCATTTCCACATGCTTTAATAATAGATTAAGTAATGAATAAAGATTCATCGACTCTGTAAGTTTAAGACAGGATCTAAGCAGGTATAGATCGGTGTGGTTGCAATGATGCCGTGAATTACCCCACAGCCTGCCACCAGAGAAATTCCTGCCATGCTAAAGTCTGTGGGAGTTTGCTGTAAATGTGAACAAGATTTCACCTCAATTCAGGAGCTAGACAAGCCATCAAAAAGAACCTGCTTCCTGGAAATGTATTTTTGTCATTTTTGTGAACCTCTTGTCTGTGTCCTGACATCTGGGTTTAAGAGCATTTCATTATATTTAGTAGTCTATTCTGTGCATGTTGGACCAGTTTCTCAGCTGATGAAAATCACTTGGCCATCATTGAAGTCAGTGAAGCTGGGCAGATTTACAGCTGCAATGGATAAAATTCCATGTCTCTGGCTTGCTGAGCTCTGTGAAGGCATCACACCTTTACTCCAGAAGTGGGGGACTGTGAGGTGTGGGAGGGTATAAAGGAAACTGTCATGGGAAAGAGACAGCACTGCCTGCTCTTTCTTGTGCTGCTGTTTGCATTACCCTTGGTGAATAATGGATGGTAGTAAAGTAGAGTTCATATTGACAAATGGCTATATGAAAGGTTATCTTTATGTTAAACAGGTCTGCTCTCTGGTTTTGTGTGGCTATCTACTAACTTTGCGAAACAGATAGTCATTTTACTTATTCTTGTTAAAGAGAACACATTCCGTAATGGGAAACTGCAGTAAATCTTCTCTGTCTTATGGATTATCACAAAAGTAGCTAACAAACTTCCATTTTTTATTACTGGTGATTGAAATGCCATAATTTCAAGATCCTTGACTGAGTTTACAGTAGTTGCTAGAAGAAAGAAAAAAAGGGGGAGGGGGAGAAATATTGAGCAGATTGGAACAGACAACCATTGCATGAATGGATAACACAGAATCTTGGGATGTCATTTGTTGTGACTCAGAGTGCAGGCTGTGTACTTAATCATAAATATCTTCTAAAAGAGGGACTTCAAGTCAGAAAAGCGATCTTTAGACAATGGTGGTTAAAAATTCTACTTTACTATTCAGTTGTCACATTTTGGTCTTATTTTTCTTTCTTCTGATGAAGAGATGGAGTATTTGCAGTCTAAAACTTTTTCTCTCCTTCTAGTCCATAACATGTAAAAATAGTGACTGCAATTATTTTAATAGCGACCAACCATTGTCCTAATCAGGAAATTGCAGTGGAGGAGAGTGTAGTAGGTGAAAGGAATGATATTTTTGACCATCAGAAGACATTTCATTCATTTTATTCTATTAAAAAGAAGGATAAAAAATCAAAAAGGGATTTTTATTTTGTTCAAAAAAATCTGTGTTCTAATAATGTATCAACATAAAATGTTTTGACTTCCTTCTGGTCCTTAAAATAAGTGAAGTTTGGTCTCAAGTTGAGTTTTGATTTGATCAACTATAATATTGATATGCTTTGGCTTGGATATCAGGTCTAATATTGTAACACTTCCCAAGCATGCAGGTCCCAAAAGAAGCTATCTACTTCTTTAAACGAATGTGCTTTTTAGGTGCCAGTTAATTGCAATTATAGGGGAACAGGTAAAGGAAGAAAAAGGAAATGTTTTCTCCCAGACCAGAACTTAGGCAGCACAAGGCAGCAGCAGCTTTCATTTATTAATTCTAGTTTTTGACAGTCTGTCATTGATAAATCATTTAAGGACACAGCCCAAGTACTAGAACTTTATTTTTGGACGTCTGTATCATGTCAATTTAATACCCATTAAAACAACATTGCTATCATGGCAATGTCTGCTATAGTTAATGTAACATAGCTGGTTCTGTTCCAACAGATTGTATTCAGTTACTCAGAAAAGTCTAGAAATTTCACTTCTGATTTTAAATTGTTGGTGTTTGAATTCTTTCCACAAAGTTACTATTTTGTTGTTTTTGACTAAACCCCTCATAACATATTTTTGAGGATGATATAAAATTGTTTTTCGTTCTCTATAAAAGTAATTCCCAAAAACCTTCTCAGCTGTAATGTCAGAATCATTGTGGCTGTAATTGAAACTGGGCAACAGATAGCAGGAAGTGTCTAGTAAGGACAGCTGGAAATTGTTTTGTTTACTGAAAAGAAGGTGAGCACACAAAACCAGGGAAAAGATGGAGAGCGTTTCATATATAGTTAAGATATTAAAACCAGACATTATTTTCATGCTATATTATGTGAAAAAAATGTATTATGGTGAATTATTATGAATGAAAGACTATTGCTATATATTTGGAAGTGGGTAGTAATATGGCTTGCTTTTTGTCACTTTTTGTTTTGTTCTTGTAAAATAAAATTTCCTATTTATTTTAGGATGAAAAGGAATTAGAACATCACTCTTTTCAATTTGAAAATGAGGAAAGGCTTCTTTTGATAATAAAGCCACATATAAGGAGTTGTCAAAATAGGGACTTAGAAATCTCACTTTACTTACTGATTTTTTGAAGTGTTCCTTTCTGTCTACCTGAAATGGAAACTTAAAATATGCTTTGTGAAGAAGCTGAGGTGTGTGTTGCAATTTGTTCTTAGATAGAAAGCAAAAGGTTGGTCGGGGTGTTTCTGTATCATAATCTGTGGGAGAGTAGGGCTTGCTAGTTGAAGAACAGGTGTGTTTGGATATTGGCTTTTCTGGTAATTCCTGAAGGAGTGTGGCTGAGCTAAATTAGTTGTAAATTAATACTCTCTTCTTTCCTCCCCTGTGCTGCCGATAAGATTGCATTACTTTTGACTACTTCAAACTTTGAAAGGCAATATGTAAGTGCAGGATGTCATTATTAATTATTTCATTTAATCCATGAGGAAAATAATCCAGGTGTATTTGCAGATAATCCATTTTGGCAGCTGAAGGGGAATCTAGGGGGAGGGGTTATTTTTCTGTTGACCCTTTCCAAAAATGAAATACTCTGGAGAATCCAGTGTAGTGGAAAGGAATTACTTCAGATTCTCTWATTTGCTACATTACACTAATTTTATGAGGTCCTCATTGGGTGACTGTGAGCTTCACCTATCTGCTACTAGCCAAGAAATTATAGATTTATGAACCGATAATTGAGGAGGAAACATGGAACCTATTCTGAAAAGCGTATGTTAAAAACTGTCTTTCAGTTACGATGATGCACAGTCTTTGTCTTGATAGTGATTCCAGTAAAAGAACTATATTTCAAGGCCAATGAATCACTACTACTGCTTTGGCATGTAGCCTATGTATTTTATCTGATTGCTTTTATTCTCAGTTCAGGGAGGAATGAAGAAAAATGTTAAATAAACATCTTTATGAAAGACCTTTTAACTCAGATATGGGAATGTCAGGAGCTGGTTCCCATAGGTTTGTAGCAGAAGCACAGTTTTCCAGAAGACTTCTATTTCACTAGCATGCATTTCTTGACTTCAACTGTACACTCTGTAGCCCAGCGAAAGATTGGTTAGCTCCCAGAGGTGCTTCAGCAACAGATTATAATAGAGAGAGGTTATTCTTGGTGATTAAAAAACTGGAATTAACTTGTTTACACATACATTTTAAGTCAGATGACCAGAGACTGCAGAGAGCACGAGGACCCAAGTTAATGTGAGGAATATAGTAAAAGCAAAGCAGGTTCTCTTAATCCAGATAGACTTAAAATTTTCTGTGCTGCAGTCTGTGTTGCTTTCAGTTTTTGTGTTGTTCTTGCCCTGTTGCAAAAAGATTCCCACTAAACAAGGAGTGGTTTATCCTTACCCATTTGGGTGAGTAGTTGTTGTCTGAAAGGGGAGATGAGAAACAGATGTCCTCAAGGTTCAAACAAGCGTGGTGCAGAGTGCATTCAGATTTAACACTTTTAATACTTTTATTATAGGTCTTAGAATGTGGATTGATTTTTATTTTTATTTATTTTTCCCCTTCCCTCCTCCTTAAAGCACCAGCTATTGGAGACAAGAGTGGCTACGCAGGAATCTCAGTACTCAATTTTCAAAATGTTTCAAGCCCTCTTTAGTTGTGCAAAGACCACTGCAAAGTTAACTAAGTGACTTGACTGAGGATTTTGCTGATGATTTCATGACTTGAAGAAACCAGAGCCAAAATAATTCTTTTGTAACTGGGAGGAAGGGCTTTAATGTTAAAAATATTTTTGAGACCTGAATCATGATCTCTGGGCATTTGAAATGAGCAATATTATTCCTTGGTGCTCATCCACCTCAGATTTCTGAAAGTCACAAGAAGTCTGACTTCAGTGGAATTGCTTGCATGCTGAAAACTGAACATCCATCCAAATACTTCGTTGAATGAGAACCAAGTTGCTCCATGCTATACATGACTAACCTGTAACATTGGTCACCAAAAATCTGAAGTACTAATGGCAGTGTATGTTCAGGTATCTGCTGTTTGCTGGATAGTTTTGAACAGAAGATATTTAGGGTCATTGTTCCCCTTCATCTGTTTTTTCTTCCTGTTGTTCCCCTTAAAGTTTTTTCCTCCTGTCATTTTCACTGATTGCTTTCCTTGCTGTATTTTCTCCCATTTGGCCTTTTTCTTCTGCCTAAAGACATTCATATTATTGATGCAAAGTAATGACTTTGGGATAGAAATGCAGCTACTTTTGGTTAAGTAGATTCTCTTCAGTAAAGCACAGTCAGTCAGCCTGCATCAGGTTTCTAGGGAAACCTGATTGGTTTGAACATTTAACAATTCTGGGTAGACCTTCTCAAAGATGCCTAGTTCTCCTTTGGCTAAGAAGGAAATATAATGCTCCCATCCATTATCATTTTAATTTCACCGAGTTCGGTGCCCACAGTAGATAGAGTGACTGTCTTTTTGGCTTTAAACATCTGGGAGGCTGATGGGCTGATTCACCAGCAAGGGAAGCTGCACTTGTTTTCTGTAAAAATGTACTGTTCCAGTTCTGGAGCTCAGGCTTTTCTTTATTTTTCAGTGTATCTAGAGGACATCAGAACAGGGCTGTAGTCTTGCAGTGTCTTTGCATGGTTTTTGTCTCCAGCATGTTACACTTTATGTAACCTTTCCTGGTTGAAGTTCCCCTGCAACATATTTCAGGCTCTCTGCCTGTCAGGTACACAGGGCCTTTTCCCCCCAGTATTCCTCAAATCTGTGTTTTTTTTTTTTTCTGGGGTGATAATTAGTTTCCCTACTGGGAACATTACAGTAAGATTATATATAGGATCAAGTGTAGAAGCTTAGAGAGCCTGTTTTCAGGAATATGTATATATAACAAGAGAACAAAGCTGCATGTTGTACAGCTTTCTAAGTAGAACGTGTCTACTTGCTCGCTTGCCCAGCTGCCAGAAAGCCTTGCATGTAGTTTTATTTGAGGAACATGCTTAGGAGGCAAGTCATATCATTATAGCTCCAAGTTTGAAAGTCTCCTGCTCCTGAAGATGTCAGTGGGGAGAGTCTAGTGTGTTCATCTCATTTTAACCAGAGCAGAGAAAATCTGCACTAATTTACCCCTGAGAGAAGGACAGAACTATTCCATGAAGGTAGCTTCCCCCCCCCACCCAGGGCACCACTATCATATTTCTATTTTGTGATCTGAGCTGAGGTACCATACAGAGCATGAAAACCATCAGGTCATCAGGGACTGTCTCATATGACGCAATGCTTTCTGGAGAATAAATAGATAGGGAATAGATAACACACAAAACATGTCTGTCAGTAAATGCCAGCAAGGTGAAATAAGCCCATGATTTAATAAATAATTGTGTCCCTTCTCTGTTCACCATCTGAATAGAAACAGCACTTTTAGTGTACTTGTTTAAAAAAAAAACACCTTTCCTTTCAGGTTGTTCCTCTGCTCTGTGCACCCATCTGAGATGACAGTTCAGCTTTTCTTTACTGCTGCCTCAGGCACTGCCTTGTTAACATAACTCTATTGAATCTTTGAGCAGTAAATACCTTTGCTGGAGCCTAGGGTTATTTGCATGAAACCCTCCACCCCTCTCTGGAGTTAAAATCCTCTTATTTTCCCTTTTCCATGTTGTTATATCTGGGGTCCAACTTAAGCTGGCATTGCTGAGCCTCCTGTGGCTCATCTCAGAGCGAGCACTTATTGAGGTGAGAATATTCCTTCATCAGGAAAATGGAAATGATAAATGCTTTTATAATTTCCAAGGAGAACCTCTGAAATGATATATTAATCGCTGTTTTGTTCTTACAAATATTGATTGCTTTCAGGTAGTAATTAGCTAAGATGTGTCAATTGTTGTTAATGAATGTGAAACATTTTAAGGCACCACAGTCTCTCCAGATTCYGTTCTCTGGGGCTACAGGTGCAGTTTTACTCTTTGAACCAGCTGGAGATAGTAAAGGCAGCAGCTTACCCGCAGACTAGAGGTACTCAGTAGCTTTGTGGCTAAGCCAATGGCCGAGAACTTCAGAAATACGGTTCAGTTGGTGGGTTAGCTACAGATCTGTCATGTCTCAGTCATGCTGCTTGCTCACTCCCTGTGTTTGTACTGTAGCTGTTGAAAATACAGAGTTTCTGCTGTGGTTGCTTACTTCATAAACTCTTCAGGGGCAGACACAGTCTTTTTAATGTGTTATGTACAGAGCTTTGCCTGATGGTATCGTGATCTCAGTTACATGCTCTAGATACTCCTATTGCATAATAAACAAAGATATCAGTAATAACTAGCTGATTTCTGCCAACAAATAAACACTTATATGCCCAGCTATTAAGATTTGCAGCTGCTGTTTCATCTGCCAATGTTAAGGATCATTTATGAAAATTTACACCTAAGTGTTTATTTTAGTCAGTGATGACAAAGAATGATTATAATCATCACCCAAGGAAACCTGAAGAATTTGTCTGAGAAGCAGTTGTAATTAGCCTTTTGCTAGCGGAGCTATACAGCTTTCATAGTCTCCATAACAACCATCATCCAAGCAGTCATCAGGAAGGGTGTCGTTACTGAAATAGGGAGGAAAATAATCTTAGCACTAGTGTAATGGCTTTGTAGGTTGTTTTGACTCTTTTATGATAGTGCCTTGTCTGCAGCTTGTATTTTCTTTGGAAACAGTTATATTCAGTGGAAAATTATGATCTGGGCATTCAAGGTAAGTGCTAATTAAAAAAATAAAAGGGGAGATACTAAGCTACTTGCTTGTGTTCGTCGACTGGTAAGTACCAAGCAATGTGAATGAGTAAGGAAAAAATTAATAGGATTTCAGTGCACAATAAATTCTTATAATCTAATTTTGGTTAAAAAGTCTTAGTGTAGGAGTTGATTTAGTTATTGTTCCTATCTTCTGTGGACACATTACTGCACACAGCAGACCTGTTGTTATTTTTCCCCTAACAAATATGCATACTTCTTTTTCTGGAGATTTATTTTGATTTGCTGTTTGGCAAAGCCTTATTCATTTGGGCTGAGATCTTTACAGATTATATGAGGTCTCTTAGGGATGGGCCAATACTGGCAAAAAGAAATTTTTTTTAAAAAGCCTTTGTGTTTCAGGAAGAAAGGTTTGTGATTCAGAAGGCAACGTTACCCATGACACTGTATGCATGTTCTTCATTCTTCGCCTTAAGTTGCACTGTGCATTCATCACATGGAGTTGAGAACCTGAACAAAAAGATTTGATAGCAAAACCTACCACCCACTTTCAATAATAGATGTTTCTGTGAAGGATTGTGTTTAACAAAGCATTTGTGTTATTTCCTGGTTTGGATTACATTAGCCCCACTGTCTTACCAGTCAATTTTCTGCTCTTGCTCCTATTTCTTCTTACTACAGAAAAGAATTTGGAGTTTTGTTTTGCTGTGTTTGTTGTTGTTTAGTTTATCTCTTTTTTTTTAGTAATTACCCCCAATTAAGGTGTCTCAGACTTTTTTTTTTCTGAAGAAGAAGTTGCTCTCAGTATCCCAAGGTAAATCCAGTTTTAAAACATTGTGTTTGTTCCATAGGAATTTACTTATTTCTTGGGGGGGGGGGGTGTAAAAGTAAATTCTGTTGTCACATGTTAAATTTTGACCCTATGAAACATAAGAATCACTAGCATAAGTTCCTCCTTTATAAAATACACTGGGGGATTAAAAAAAAGATAGTATGCTTTTTTGTATAATGAGTCTTACATTGTTATTTTATGTATTTAAACAGCCTCCACTGTTTAAAGGACCTTCTGTAAAGTTCAGTTGTGTGAATAAGCCAATTATGTATATTTTGGGTATTTATTCAAGTGTCCAGAATGCAATGATCTTCCCATTATTTAAGGTAAAAGTGCATTTTTTTCTGACTATTTTTTTGTCAATAATGAATCACACTGGTTTTATATAAGAGTTTAGTTTAACTGATACTTACCTTGAGATTTGCAAAGCATAATAATTAGGGGAAGTCAGCACTATTTTATACATCTATTAGTATTAAATACTACTGTAGACATCTTGCTTGCTGTTTCTTTCCTTTTTTGCATTTCCAGCTTAACATAATCATAACATTAATCTCAACAGTTTGAAAGGAAATTTTATCTGTATATTTTTTCTTGCTAAAGGAAGTTAATTCATTTCCAACCATCTGTACTTAACAATGATGCCAGATTGTTTTTGTGGTGTTTTGAGTTGGCTTATGTGAAAATTCAGATATGTCAATTTGGAAACCTTTCTGTTCACTGGAGAAATGTAGAGAGCCACTGAAAACTCATGGAGTGAATGTAGACTTTCGAATGATGTGGCAGGTAGTGGGTTGCCTGACTCTTCTTGGGAATAGTTTCCCTTATGAGCCTAAAGCCAACTGACTCAAGTTGATAAAATCTGATAGGAGCAACTTTCTCGAGATTAGCATAGGTCACAACCAATGAAAGGTTTTATTAACTTGTGGTCCACGCAGCAGGCTAGCTGCTGTATGTCCTGCACAATGACTGTTTGACTGTTTACCTCTTCTGCTGGGACTGTCTAAAAAGGAACCATGACAACTGCAAGATAGGCAAAGGGCAGAAGATAGATCATGCCAGTGACCTCCAGAGAGTCTATTAGTTAAGGAAGAAGTCTTGACTTGGGGCAAACAGAGACAAAACTATGTTGCCAAATTTGAGAAGTAGGTGGGCGCATTCGAGGCTAGGAGAGAGAAGAAATTTTTGGGAAATTAATTGCCATTTTCTAACCGTTTAAGAAAAAAATCATGCACTGAAATTGGGACTGGCTGTTCCTGGCAAGCTTTTATATTTTTTGGTTTTCTCATTGAATATATGCACAGTTAATGAATGGAGGAAAAGGTAGAAAGAGGAAATGGCCATTGACCGTGACAGAGAATCATTAGTGTAGGAGGAAAGTGCTAGATTAAAGGATCTTGATAACCTGCATTTTAGGCACTTTACATGAAGATTTTAAACTACATATTCTCTCTAGATACTTGTATCAATGCATTTCTGTGATGTATCTTCTTTTCAGTGAAAATTCTAAAACAATTTGGTGTGACAAAAGTTAAATAGCAACTCCAAAATATTCCTTTTGCTTACTGTGCAGCATTAAATTCAAAGTGTTGATTTTAAAGGGTTAGATCTATATTAAATCAAAGTTGTAATATATCTGCCTTATCCTGCCAAAGCTCGAACTTGGAACATACTGGGAAGGAGGCACGCAACATGTGGGAGACTAAAATGTTATCCATGCAGGAAATTTAAAATGATGTGGGATTCATTCCTTTAATGTAAATAGCTCATTCTGTAACCACAGTTTCATTATCCGTTACTTTTTGTGTAAACTTTCAACAGTCGGAGTGAAGGATTGCCAAATTTATAGGAAATGTCCACAGCTCTGGGGCTAATCAAGGGACCACTGAGATGTAGAAGTGACAGTTTTATTTACTATGTATCTGAACTTTACCCTATTTGAGGTAATTCAGTTGCTCCTGTGGAATATATAATGCATCTATTAGGGCGTAGCATTGTATTGGGTTTTACAGCATCTCTGGGGCACAGCTTCATGTTAAAGGTGGGGCTGGAGTACAGTGCTTAAAAAAAGAAATCACAGGTGGTTTTTGGCCCACAGAACTACACTTTGGCAACTCTTGCTACTTTTAAAATGTAAGAGCTGAGTTAGAGGAACTACTATTTCATTATTACTCTCCGCTAAAATGCGACCAAGTAACTAAACTGACAAGCAATTTAATGATCAAAAAGAAATTAGCACAGAATTTCGTTATCCTGCCCACACACACTATAGATTCGTGTGTTAGTGAATTGCTATTCCTGACTACAGCTACATCAGCTTTGATCAAGCCCATTATTCTGCTGTAGGTTTTTTGACAGCAACTGAAAATGAGAATCTTTGAAACTAAAGCTACATTTCAGGACTTTCACTTCTATGCGTATTAATTTTAACAGAAGTGAATGTCTGGATTAACTTCAGCACATTTCTAACTACTTACAGAAGCCTGTATATCAACGCTCCATTTCACTTTAAAAATGCCTTTGTCCTCTTGGTATCAACAAGAACCTCTGTTTTAAATGAAGTACAATCTGACTTGCAAAGTAAAGCACTTGCAAGTGGCATAGCAAGTTCAATATTGTGGTTGCTACAGTGTGTTTATTGACATGATGAGGAGAAACCATAATGTACAAGAGGTCATGAATAGTAAGATATTAATCATAGAATCAGTAAGGTTGGAAGGGACCTCTGGAGATCATCTAGTCCAACCCCCCTGCTCAAGCAGGGTCACCTAGAGCATGGTAGACAGAGTTGCATCAAGGTGGGCTTTGAATATCTTCAGAGAAGAAGACTCCACAGCCTCTCTGGGCAACCTGTTCCAGTGCTCCGTCACTCTCACAGGGAAGAAATTCCCCCTCACATTCAGGCGGAACTGCCTGTGCTTCAATTTCTGCCCATTGCCTCTTGTCCTGTCACATGGGACAACTGAAAAGAGTTTAGCCCCATCCCCTTGACACCCTCCCTTCAGGTACTTGCACAGATTGATAAGATCCCCCCTCAGTCTTCTCTTCCCCAGGCTGAAGAGGCCCAGCTCTCGCAACCGTTCCTCACAGGGCAGATGCTCCAGCCCTCTGATCATCTTTGTAGCCCTATGCTGGACTCTCTCCAGTAGCTCCACGTCTCTCTTGTACTGGGGAGCCCAGAACTGGACACAGTCCTCGAGATGAGGCCTCCCCAGGGCTGAGTAGAGGGGCAGGATCACCTCCCTCGACCTGCTGGCAACACTCTTCCTAATGCACCCAAGGATACTCTTTCTAATGCGCTCAAGGATTAATGGCCTTGAGATGGGACTCAGAGGGACTGGGTTCTTGTTTTGTTGTCATCTTCTGTTTTGAGCTGCAATTCTCACCTAGAAAAGTGCTCAAGGAATTCCTCTGGGAAACTGGCACCCACTGAAGCCTGTGGAAGACTTGACACTGGTGTTCATGGAACGAAGATTTTTCTACTGCAGTGTACGGTGTCTCTGCTTGCAGCATTTGTCACAGACACATCTGTGGACTAGCTCAAGTATTCTGCCAGGCTAAAGGGTACTAGTGTGGGCCTTGGCTCCAGTTCTGGACAACAGCCCAACTGCTTGAATAGTGAGTGTTGTTGGCTGCTGTAGCTGGGGAGGCTTCTATCGCTTCTTAAGATTTCCATCTTGGAGGAAATGCTGGCCAAAGCACATGGTTCCTTGACAGTCACCATTTGCTGTAGCAAGTCCCTGAAAATTGTAGCTGGCTCTTGGTTTAGCATAGCTATGAAGCTGAGAAGGCAGAGCTGCTGACTGTACAGGGGGCTAGGCAAAGTGTGAAAATGAATAGTATCCCTGTTTTACCACTTGTGCCTCACTGAAGGAGTTGTATTCCCTCCCTAGAGATCATTTTCCCTGTAAATGCAATATGAGGTGGAGATCCACAGGTAAAAAGTATTATACCATACCTTTATCCCTACTCCAAACTTGAAACATATAAAAAAAGGTATGTGTTGGGAGCAGGGGAAGAGGAGGGAGAAAGTAGGAAAGAAATCTGAAATAAAAGAATTAAATCCTTTTATTGGGAGAAATACTGATGGTAGTATCAGCAGTGCAGACCATGTGGAAAACGGTGTTTTATTCACTTGAAGGTTGCCCAAAAAAGATTGGACAATGGAGATGCCTTACTGCAAAGGCACTTCACAACAACTTTTCATTCACATGGGAATTCTTCATTTGCATGTAAAAGGAGATAGTGAAAATAGAATTTCATAGACACAGCTGTTATTAAACTAACCTTTTGCAGATGCAAGCTTTCTGTCTGACCTTGGTGTCTAGAACACGCTTGCCTTCTGCTCATGTTTTTAAGCTTATGAATTGAAAATTGCCTATCAAAGTCTCTTTCTTGCTTAGTTTTTGAAGTCTCTGACTATGCTTCTCGCAATGATTAGGAACACTTACTGTGGAGAAAAAAAATCTCTGCACAGTTCAGAGGGAAGAATGAGGCTAAAATATTAAGTGTTAGATTTCCATGGCCTTTCAGCCTAAAAAGAGGCTTCTGGCAACAGCAAAATGGTATGTGATCGTTGTTACCTTGCACCTTGGGCAGGCATTTACACCTGCACAAGACAGTGCAAGATGCTCACAGCAACCTGCTGTAACCACAATGCATATGCAGATATGTGAGGTGCAAGGCAAAAAAAAAAAAAAAAAAAAAAAAAAACCAAACCCAAGGCAGAAGTTTTACAGCGTACTGCTGATTGACTTGGGAAGCATAAACACAAAACAAGCAAGGATGTGATACTGTGAGGCAAATCTCAGCAGTCAGGTCTTTGCATTCATACAAAGTTTGTTCAACTGCAAAAGGGCACTACAGGGACATAAAGCCATGGCCTTAGAACTGCTTGCAGAATTGAGGGCTGTCATGGATTCAGTCGAGTGAGAACAACACATGCATACGATCCGTTTTATAATTCTGAGTGCTTTACAGCCATTTGAGAGTACAATGAAACTATTATGTAAGCTTCCTGTTAGAACATATGTTACTGATTTAAATAACATTCAGACTTGAAAAGTTTTTGCTTCTGATGTCAGACTTATCAGTACAACAAAACCATTGTGTACTGACATATGGACCAGATCATTGTTATCGCAGTGCTGCTTGGTAAATTCAGCGTGATCTCTATAGATCGGAGATGAGACTTTCTTTATATTGTGAAGCAGTGGTTTGGACACTCTTTTAAAATCTGAATCTCTGTGTTTACCAGCATATTCATTTTTAGGGTGACCTTTAAAAAATAAATAGTACCAGCATCAGTCTCTATTTTTGAAGTGTTACTACTGAAGTTTTATTCAACAAACGTGTGAATTTGGTGCTAATTTGGAGGTGAATGATTCTAAATCAGCTTCCAAGAGAAATTACCAATTTTCAAACTTAATGAACATTCAGAGCTTGATTCTGTTTGGAATTATACTGTTGTAAGTGTTTACTAGGTAGATTGAACTGCATGGAACTACTCAAGATTTATTGTAGTGACACCAAGAGCAGAATTTGGCTCCTGAGGTCTGGTCTCTATCCAGCAGAATTTTGGCTCAAGTGAATCAATCCCTGAAGAACAAGTATGTTGGATTAATGGAAGAACACATTATTATTTTTCAAACTGTTATTAGGTGTTGTAAGCCAAACCATTCTCTGCCCCTGCACTTTCCCTCTAGTTTGGAGGAGTGATGACAAGATGGGAGCATCAAATTTCATGGGAAAAAGAAATCCTAAATGATTGTGCACAAGTGAGGAGGATACTGCCAAGATACTTACAGAAACAGAACTGTTTGATAAATTCTCTTCCCTGCAGCCAGTATATAGAGATAATTGGAGCCCAGTTTTCAAACAGTTCTGTTTATTCATTTTCATGAAAAAAAAAATTCTAAGTTTGTAGGTTCAAGCTTGCTGCCTCTAAAAATGGAAAACTAATGAAACCTAGTGGGTGGCCGTGTTGGTTTCTTAGCACTTTTTCAACATTAAAAATATGATTTGGTGTTCAGTGTGCTCTGCAGGCAAGTGCTTAGGTCTTTGTGTGGATTAATTATGCTGGAGGTTTGGCACTGGTTTGGCAGCCTCGGAGGCTGTAATTCTTTGTTTATCACAGTGAAAAGTACTACGTCCACATTTCCACCCAGTGCTCCATCTTTTGGTTCAAACCTGACCTGTGATCACTGGGCCTGTCCTGTGCTTATGGCTTACTCAGCTGTTAGCAGCTTTATACAACATGTCTCATCTTTTCTCTCTTTCAGCTTTCAAATTTCTCAATCATATTTCTATTCCCTATTTTTGGATTAGATGCTGTCATTTTCTATACATTTGTATCATGCCTGTTACAGGAGAGTTCTGGTTTCCAACATGTCATATAAACTTTAGTCTACATCAGTGTTTCTTTCTTGGGGGTGTGTTCATAATTGTAGTGTTTTTTTCCTCCTACAATCCTCCTAGAATTCACTATCCTGGTAAATTATT
Organism: Rhea americana; assembly: GCF_003343005.1. Lineage (NCBI taxonomy): Eukaryota > Metazoa > Chordata > Aves > Rheiformes > Rheidae > Rhea > Rhea americana. Next base: position 1,584,822 of record NW_028185472.1, read on the forward strand.
ATTAGAATGCAGATTCTGATTAATTCTATTTTTGTTACAAAGGCACTCAATGTGTCTTTTTAGTTTGGGCTGATGTGACCTCTGTATTTACATGAATGAAAATATGTCCACATGCACACTTGCACGCACCCGGTGGTCCTGTGTGCTCATACAACTCTTCATGTTGCCCTGACCCTCTCAAAGGTATGTGTTCCAGATGCAACAGAACTGGTCCCAGATGGGGCACTCCCATCTCTTGCAAGCTGTTAAGTTCTCTTCTCACCAGCCAAAATATTTCAGAAGTATTATGAGAAGTGCAGGTGCATGCAATTGTCTTGTCAGGAGCAGCTTCCTTCAAGTTCCACTGCTGTTTCACCTTGCAACCTTAAAGCAGCAGTGCTCACAGAGGGAGTTCTCTGTATGTTAATTAATGTCGGGATTTTCTCTGATGCTGCGTCATGATTCACAGAGCTTCCAAAAGAGTCTTTTGTTAGTTAAAACTAAAATATTTGCAGATGTGCTTTGCAGCAGTAACATCTCTGACTGGAGATCGCTCTTTGTGGAAGCAGGAGTAAAGACCTGCAGGGCCAATTGACTGTGCGGCCCAGAACTTTAGGTTCCTCTGGCAACTAGCATTACTCCTGAATCAGTGAGGAGAACTTTGTCCATGGCTTCAACATACAGCAAGTGTTCTGTAGTCTGGGCTACGGCCCTCCTGACTTACACCGAAGTTGGCTACAGAAGAGTCAAATCTACTGTCCGTGAATGGGACTGGAATTGATTTGAGAGTGTTCACATTGCAGCATGAAACTTTTTTGTGGCAAAACACATTGTGTTAGGAAGTACAAGACAAAGAAAAAGGGGGGGGGGGGCAAAGAGAGAGAGAGAGAGACAACCCAGACCAGAAAAAAAAAAAAAAAGGTGAAGGAATCAGGTATGGTCTTCAGTTTTGCTGGCTTAATACACAGAGCCTTTTTCAGAAGCACTTGTTTAACAGTATGAAAATAAGTGACCGCTTGTATTTCCCTGTGTCCAGCAGCTTAATGAAAAGAAAATTCTACACTAAAACTAGCCTGGAATTTGAGAAACTGATCAGTGCCTTAAGTGGGTCATGAAATCAGCAATATACTTTCTTCATGTTAGTCAGAACTGTCATATTTGAGCTTATGGGTATGTTGGCCTTGATTTATGGTAGGTTCTGCTTTTAAAATTTGATTTAATTTCTCTCTTATAGGCATGCAGCTTGCAAATCTAATAATAAACTTGGGTAAATATTATTTTGGGAGGCATCTGTTCCTTAAGAAAGACTTAGATCCAATGTTTGTTTTCTTTAAAAATTATGTAGAGTGTAAAGAGTCCCTAGAAGATCATTTATGAGGTCTTTGCACACAATGATGTACAGGGATTTTATGATCATTCAGGATAGGCAAGCTTGAATAAGTTATTGGAAAAAAATGTGACAAGCTGCAATATTAGGGGCCTATCTGGTCACAGCTACAGTAATGCAAACTGCAAGTATTCCCTATTATCCTGCAGGTTAAGGGACTGGGTAGCAAATGACATCAGCAGAAACTGGTAAGTAAGCTTGCAGAAAGAACTATATTTATACGTGAAGGGAATTTCTATGTGTCTGTGGCTTACTTTATCCTTGTGTCTTGGTACCAGATAGTTATGTCCTATTTCTGTAGAGGCACATTGCCTAGATACACAAACTTCAGCAGAGGAGTTGGAGCTTACGGCAGCTGAGATTTTATGCCTGTAACACAGAGTGGCCTTAGGCAGAAAGAGAAGTGTCATATGACTGAGATTTTATATGACTGCATCTGGGGAGTGTATAGTAAATATGATGCCCCAGAAGGGAAAACAATAAAAATTTCAGGCCATGAGGCAACATTAGATCAGCTATCCTAATTGTCTGTACTTCAAGGGTTATAAAACTTTATCTAAAGCACCACATAGCATGTCCAGTGTACTTTCTTCAACCAGAGTGAGTCTAAACTGCTGCAGCCAGGGAAGAGGTGATCCTAAGGCAGTATCAGTGCTTGAGGCTCCTGCAGTGGTAAGGAACTGAAAAAGCAAGATAGATCTAAATAATCTCTGTGAACAAACCATACCCTGTAAGTCAGAAGGGTTAAAATCCCAAATACCTGTTTATTTCATCTTAGAAACACTATTTTAACCCTATATTTGGCTGATCCCATCAGACAGGCATCTGGGGATTTTTTTTTGATGTGTCAATGCATTAGTCTATGTTATGCAGTGTCCCTTTTGCAGACCTGGTTTGTCCACGGTGTTCACAAACAGTACAAAAACATCAAAAAGCACAGACAAGAGAACCTCTACCTCAGCTTGTAAAAGCATTCTTTGCCCACCTCTTGAATTAACTGGCTGTACAACATCTCTGCAGCATCTGGCTTGTCTCTAGTCTTTTTTTCCTGCAAGATGCACTCTGAGAGCAATGCAAAGCTGTTCTTTTTCCCCATGGCCCATAAAGAGAAGACATGAACAAGGGAACTGTTAATGTATTCCAAAATCAGAAGGGACCCCATCACCATATTCTTTTATCTTCTGCAATTTTCCCTAGAAAGTGCATTAAAGTATATATTATTAAAGACAACTAATCCACATTTTTGAAGTCCAAGAATCTCGATTTAAGAACACCAGGTTAGTCTCTACCTCTGGTAAACTGTTCTTGTCTTTAATTGCCCACTGTGTAGTTCTTTATTATTCAGATAGTCTGAGGTCTCCACTAGAGAAAGGAATTCTGAGCTATGTTACTGTGATAGGTTTGAGATTTGGTAAAAGAATTATATTTTGTTTTAGAAATACAAAGTTGGCCTTATGCAATGTAATGTTAAAAAAGATGGAAGACAGTTAAGTCCCCAGTTTGATTTGCCACCATTTTTGCATTATCTTTTTCTACACCTACGCCTATACCTCTGCAAAGTTAGTAGGACATTCCACATGCATGGAATTAGGCAGGTGAGTATGTCCGTTTCTGGATCAGGATCAGAAAGTTTGGAATCCATATAAAAGATCCTTTATGCTAGACCTAAATGGTGGGGAGGTAGGATAGAACCGTTTATCATTTTCTGCTGATCCAAATAATGGACTGTGCAGTCAGCTCAAGTATGTTAATTTGGGTTATATGTGTAGAGTAAATGGTGCCAGCATAAACATGCCTCACTTAGTTCTTAGCAATTATTTGAAATTTATGAAAGAATCACCAAGATGTAGCTCTTCGAAGAATTTTCAACAAACTGAATTGGAACAATCTGTTGTCATATGAGAACAAAGATGTCTGGGAAAGAGATTCGCTTTATAATTTTATTCTCCACCTTTGGAAGTGAAATTTTTTAATAACATTTCTGTCCTGTAAACAACATGTGATCTGAAGAAAGTAGCAGTGGCTCAGGCATGGGAGAAAGCATGTCTCAAGTGTCTTTGTCTTGTCAAACAGAGCTTGAATTGTTTCTTTCATAAGGGACCTTGGAACCACATTGTCCCATCTCCATGTCCTATGGATGGCTTGCTGTGGGCTCTCAGATTTAGATGGGATCTCTTCCTGCAGCTCTCTAAAAGTAAGTATAGATGTGTCCTGAGAAACAATTATCTCATGACTATTTTCAGTGATACTCTTCTCTGTAATTGTAATCCTTGTTCTCACTCTTTGATTTTCTGAAGGACCTTGATTGAGCACTCTGACTTGCGTGTATTAGTTTAAAAGATCCTACAGTATTTTTTAAAATGAGTTGTAACATTTAGTTCTGATGCTGAAAATGCCTAATACAGGTATAGCATTTGTTTCCACTTTAGCCCTACTTACTTAAGGTAGCACTGGCCAGTCTTGAAAAATTTTATGTCCATGCTAATGTGCTAAATTCAATCTGTGTCATGTAATATCTCAAAGAATAAAAAATATTTAGTAAAGCTTGAATGTTACTTGTGCAAACCTGTGGTTTACCTCTCCTGTTTACTTCTACTGAGGAACTCTACATAGCTTATAACAATATATGTGACCTGAGCCAACTGAGCTTGTTGGAACATCTTGAGGTTTTGGACTTGGAAGGGAACAATATTGAGGACATCAACCAGATGCTGTATCTGGGACTTTGTTACAAACTGAGCAGCCTGACAGTGGAGGGCAACCTTATTTGTCTGAAGCCAAATGCAGAGTCTGCAGAGGTGAGAATTTGGTTTGAACTCACTGTGTTAATTTTTCCAGTGCTTTTCTATTTTGAGTTGAAAATGAGAAATGTTAGTGCATCTTCTTGTTGTATGATTCTGAGCGATGACATGGGATGCCTTTTCCATCTTTCGTTTGTATACCTTTTGAAAGGTCCTCTTGTGGGTATTGGCCACATTTGACCGTAAAATACAAGGAGAACTGGGAGGAGTGAGGCCTGTTCCTGAACAATGTGCGTCTTCCAACCTGTGATAATAAGGTTAAACTGGAATCAGCTGTTTTTTCAAGGGTACTTCCCACACATATTGCTTAACACTTAACTGTTTAATACCGTATCTGTCAGAATTGCAGATCGAATTTCTTCTTGCTTTTTATAATCAGCCTAGCTCCTTTCCTAGGTCACCACGAATCAGAGGGCAGGCTTTTCAGTTTTGGATGTTCTTTTTAATTTTTTTTATTTACTCTGTTTTTAGCAAGAAAATATTATTTTCTCAGTCCTCTTTCTGCCACTGTTCCCAAACAGAGTTCTCTGTCTCCATACTAGCTAGCCAAAACCCTGATCTCAGACTGTCCCAGTCCGCAGACAGCTCTGGCCTCCAACAGGTGGCCACCCAAGCTCTGTTCGTAACAGAATGAAATGGGATTCTGAAAGATTGATGACTTAGCCTTTCAGTTTCTTCATTATCCTGAAGAATTTTCTTCTCAAAAATGTTAATTTAGGGGCAAAAATAGTTCAGTTCCCCCCAGGAACACATCACTTCCCTTTCTGTTCAGGAATGGCACAGATACAGAATAGCAGAATGATTGAAGTTGGAAGAGACCTCTGGAGATGATCTCATCCAACCTCCCTGCTCATGCAGGGTCACTAGAACATGTTGCCCTGGATTGTGTCAAGATGGGCTAGTGGGACAGCTTTTAGTTGTTATCTGGAAGCTCAATGGCAAAAATGCTGAAATTTGCTGCAGGATGCCAGCTCCTCCATGCCTTGCGTGAGAAATCCATGGCAATAAAAATTGATTAGGCTGTAACAAAACTAGTTCCCATCTGTAATGGAAGTAGTGTCTGCCATAGGCAAATTGAGCAGTCTGGAGAGTACTGTGACTTCCCCTAGAACAGGCATAGGATTTCCTCTTGACATAATTGCATGGGCCTTTTCCTGAGGTCCAGCCAGTGCCAAAACCAGGAGAAGGCTGCTTATAATTTGTACAGTAGGCATCTCTTCCCACTGCCTGCAGTGCAAACAGGAATCTAAATAGAAGACCACATTCTCCTTCATCACAATTCTGCAGCAAGGACAGGGACCCAGCTGAATGGATCCTTCTAGCCTGTAGGGATCTTAGCACAAGTTAGACTGGCACATGGGATGTGCCAGTTGTGATGTTTTAACTGGATAACTCTCCTCTCAAAAGACTTTGATGTTTCTGTGGGAGAGATCTGCATGCCAACAGCAGATGTTCCAGGTTAACCACATTCAAAAGTTGAATTGTCAGAAAAAAGAATTCTTGTGATTACTAGGAAAGGCTGTAAGAATTGATTGTTGTCCTTTCCCTTTAAAAGGTTAAAATAAAATGTCAAAAAAGACATTTGTAAAAGCTGAAGATAAAAAATACAGTGGTTCACTATTTGCAGTCCGTAGAATCAGGTCTGTGGAGGTGTTTTGGTAAGGACATGAGATTATTTGTGTTACAAAGACAAAAACAACATAATACATGATCTGCTTTGTGTTTCAGGGTGCACAACAAAAAAAGTAAGGGARATTTAATAAACAGACTCAAAGCTATTATCTACCTTACTCTATTTCACTTTTGTCTGCTTCAGAAAACATGTTTGGGATATAAAAATAAGCATTTTTGCATTTACTGAAAAGGTAATCAGGAAAATCAGAGTTTAAGAAACTTGGTCAAATAAGACTGTTCCTCATTTTGTTCACCTAGCATCAAATGCATATCATCAGATGATACTTTATAACAAAGTATGCTATATATAATCATTGAGGTGTTCTGGAAGATTATGCATACTCACACATACAGACATAAGTATGTAATATACAGTAGTTTCCAAGAATGGCACATCCCCTAATGGCACCGTAATGAGCTGATATTGCAGAGGTAAGAAAGCAGACTAGGAGCTGGTACTGTGCTTCCACTGTGCCATGTTCCATTGCTTCCTGCTTTATTTGAGTAATCATACCCCTGCAATTCATTCACATGAAAGATTGGCTTTGATACGTCTCCTGGATTTAAGCTTGAAAACTGAGGTATTGTCTCTAAAACTCAGTTGTACAGTAGAAATGTAGATATTTTAAATCCTCACACTTAGATCTGAACATTTATCGGCAATTTTTTGATGTAATTATTGGCCTGATCATACCCCTCAGTAAAGGGAGAAGCACAAGGTAGTACTTTAGTTATCATAATTTTCCTCTCTGGAATACAAAATAAAGTATTATACATTTTCCTTCATACTTTGAACTGGTACAAGTTTGTAATAGGGTTACGTCATAGTTGCCCTTGACTTGTTTAGCTGAAGAAATCAGAATTTGTGGGATGCTGCAGTGCAACCAGACCTCAGAGAGGAGCAATGTGTGTCCTACTGCCATTTTTATGCTGGATGGCTGCCTCTGTTTTTATTCAAGTAGTTGCATTCAAATGCGGGCCAGAATTTTGTGGGACGCTCTCTGCAGTGATATGTTTTTCCTTGTGCCATAAAATAGTCAAACTGTAAATTACCTGCTGTTTCCCACGTAGTCCCTGTGTTGGGAAGCTGCTCAGCCTTGGGGTGATTACAGAGCCTACCTTGTCCTCAGCTACTCAGAGCTTCTCTGTGGGCCTTATCACTGTCTTGTTTTCAACTATGGTGTTCACAGTTCTTCAGGGTATAGAAAAATCACCAGAAACATAGAAAAGGATACATGTGGACTTTGTGCACTAGGTGGCTAGCTTTTATCCTCAAGCTCCTTATTGTATTGTACCCCATACTACAGCTCTGTAAAAGCCCTCTTGTTTATTTACTTTTTTATCTACAGAACGGTCCAGCTAGATTTATTGTTCTTTCTTCAGATTGCCTGCTTGCTTTCTGTAATTTGATTTTTAGATGAGCTCATCTTTCTCTGTTATCTAGACCGAAAGCAACAACCTGGTGATAAATTCTGCAGCCTCTGTTGCAGTAATGTAACATGAGTGTAACAGGATGCCTCACTCAGACAGCACATGGCTATAAATTGGCTGTAGCCCAGATACTGTTCAGAGTACATGTGGTGCGTGATGGCATGGTGATTGGTTGACCCCTTTTCTAAATTAGGATTAAAGGCCAAGTTAGAGGAGTTTGGTGTCTGCCACTTCTTAACAGCCAACAAATAAATGCTTTTTTTGGTAATTTCCTTCTGCCAGCCTTGGTGTTACATGATGTGGAGGGATAGAGTGCATAGCAGTCCAGGTACCACAGAAAGATTTCTGTTTGTGACAAATCCGTATTGAATTAAGACTTAGCTTTCTGCGGTTTTCTGCTATTGCATATAATATTGTAAGAAACATAACATTTATCAGGATCAAACAACTGATTTATACGTAGCTGTTAGTGTTTAAGGAAGCCATTCATATTCTGCCTCTAGCAGTGCATTCTTGCTTTATACTTTCTTTAAGTAAAAAGAAATGTGTGAGATCACCATCACTGTTTGCTGCCTTTTTTTAATCTTAGACTATTTTAACTGAAAATATTTCCATTGCAAAACTGCTTGACCCAGTCTGCCCTGAGGTGTTGCAAAATTTTCCCAGAGACAATGGTACCACATGGCAGTGTCTTTCTAGTGCTAGAATCCACCAAAATAACCCAATTCACAGTGTGCTCTGAGCATAGTTAAAACTGTTCTTGACTGACCTTGCTGTTCAGCGACCTCAGGCATTGAGAAGTGCTTGGGAATGGTTTTGTGTGATATGCAGTTAGCTGCACCCATTCTGTCCACAGTGAGCCCATGTGCTTTGGAGTGGTATGTAGCTTTCCCAGTGCTCAGAAGAAACCCAAGTACAGTAGGTTTTAGTCTCTTGTGCACCTGTGGTTGGTATGCAGCCTCTTGCAGAGGAAAGCATGATTTAAAATATATCATCTCTTCTAACATCATACAAAATGATACTTGGAAACTCTGAAGACTGTCCCAGACAAACAGTGCAGCTCATTCACTACAGCTCGTTTATGGATGTGCTCCCAAACCAGGGAAAAGGGTTGGCCACGTGGTGTGGGTGGTCAGGGTTCCTATGGACATCAGTGGTCTTCTTCAGTTTTGTACAACATACGTGATACAAAGAAATACCAAGGTCACCAGTAAATAAACAGCAAAGGAGCCTTTGGGGTGGGGATATGTTTGTGCCACTCGGGACATGTTCACAAACAATTTGAGTTGCAGTTACAAGAGAAAGCACAGTGGAAAAGTAATTCCTGATTATGTTTATTTCTGTTGAATGAAGTGGGCAGGTTTACCTTTTAGATGCAATTCAAGTTATGTGACAATCAGGCAAATTGAACACTGCTGTGTTACTGGTAGAAGTCGGCAGTCTGTTGAATAAACTGTTCAATTGACAACTCTCTCATTTTTTCTAGAGACCAGATTATAATTATAGAGTTGAAGTGAAAAAACTCATTCCCCACTTGGAATATTTGGATGAAATACCAGCCAGCCAGACTGTCATCCCTCCTTCTAAGAAGATGAATGAGGACTGGCTAATCATCAAGGAATCCATCAAGGAAGGTGGTTTAGCTGGAGATATTTCATGGTCAGGTATGTCAAGTTTCCTATGGGGGTCAATTTTTCGTGTTGTGTGTGAATAGGAGAGATGAAGAGCAAGCGGGTCTCTTCAGAGCTAGACTTCATTATAGTGGGGGCAGGGCAGGGAGAAGAACGTCATCTTTTTTACTGGGGAAACGAGAAAGTTGGAATTCAACATGGTTCAGGAATCATCTTCACCTTGTATTTTCACTTCAAACTTTTGATCACTGTTCTGTACGTTCATTCTGGCTGTGCTCGGCCTTTCTTCCTAGCTGTGCCCAATCCTTGTCCCTAGTGCATGGCTTATCTGTGGCCCTAAGAAGGTCATTAGGCTCCCTTTTGTCTGAGATGTGCTCTATCCATTTAAATTTTGAACATTTGTAACAGTGCCTTGTAAGCAAGCATGTAAGCTGCCTGTCCTCTGGGAAACCTGCAAAGAGTGGACCAGGCTGTTAGTAAGCGCTGAAATCATTGATGGGCTTGCTCTGCTAAAGAAAGAGATCTGTGCTTAGCAAGGGTTGCACACAGCTTTAGATGGGTTGATGCTAATGCCAGGACTCAGGTGCTGATGAGGGTGGACTCTGGTGAGTCCACTAGGCTCACCAGGCTTGGCACCTTAGCTCCACAGCCATTCAGGCTACCCTGGCAGCCAGCAAGGCCATTGAGCCCCTAGCAGTTGCCAAGTCCAAGGATAGTCTTAGAGTCCTGTAGTCCTGCAAGGAGGAGCAGAACTCATGTGCACCTCTGATGGTATTCTTTAGCTTTCAGCACTTGTTTAAATGTAGACAGTAATGTTGCATAGTTCTCACTAAGCTGAGTGAGACTTTTTTACAACCTGCTGCATATTCTTAGTGCTGCTTTTAACCAGCTGGTGGAGGGGGCTCATGTGGTGAGGAAACATCAGCTGTCACGGTAGTTCTTGTGCTGAGCTAAGGAATACAGACAGAATGGACTGCAGTCTGGTTATTTCTTCCCAAATTGAGCTTTGAGGTTACAGAATTAAATGAAAGCTGTCCTATGCTGGGCACCAATATCAGAAAAATGCAAGTGAGTCCTAAAGCATCAAGCAGATCTTTGCATTAGCTGGGAATCTAGTACTTAGCATTTATTCTGCATGACTGAAAGGAGCACCAGCTTGGATGTGAATGTTTCAACAACAGCTGTTCTCAACCCTTTCCATGGTAGCTGTCAATCCCATGTAGCTTGGTTGTAGCAGGATTTCCTACTCCAGTTTAATAATAGGAAAGGCAGTTTGGTTATCATCTCTTGATGGCAGCTACATCCTAGCAACTGAGCTTGTATGATCTGGTAATAGATCTATTCCTTTTTTTAAAAAAATACTTTTGTGATTAAATCCATTACATTCATTAGTATACAGCAAATGGTTTGCAAATAAATCTGTTGCTCCCCTGCTTGTAGCCTTGGTTATAGTTCAGATGTCCCTGCTTTTACATATCATGCCACATGCACTTTACCTCATACCATTAAATATTACAGAGTATTTCCTATAACTTCTCCTGTTGCTTCCCATTAGTGTGGGCAAGGCAGTTGGCTTCCCGACCCCTGCAGTTGTGGTATGCCTGCCAACTGTACTCCATTAAAAATTTACTTTGTTTTGGAATAACTATATACATTTGTCCTTTGTTTAATCCCTATGGGTCCAAATCATTAGCTGTAATAATAGTTACGGTAGGAAAAAAATGCATTAAAATCTGATCCCTTGGTGATCCTGCTTTAGCAGCATCAGCTATGGTTCTAATTGATATAGCTGGTCAACAGAAGCAACAGGGAACTGGCAAAAAATTCTCAATTTTTGTTGTGTTGTAGTATAACCGGACTTACCTTTTCACCTTCAGCAATGAACTGATGAGTTTACATGGTCAGGTTCAGACATCCCCATATTCTTTTTCTTCCCAATAGCAATGTTGATTCAAGTACTTTGCATGTGCTGTGTATTTCATGGTTTTGTGTTAATACCGTGGCTAAGATATTTTAAAGGTCCCCAACACTGAACTCTTAAAGAAATAGCCATATTATTACTGTGCTGATTGCTCCACTGTGGAGCTTTTAGGTGCTCAACACTTTAAAAAGCAAGCTATTCATATAGGAATGGAAATGCAAGTTACTCTCCTATGGTATATTGACTGCACATGCTGCTCTTACAGATGTGTACTGCTCCCAAAACTGTGTGCAGTCGTGCAGGTAAGAATTCAAGGATATGTCTGCCTTCGCTGGCTTTTGTATAATCCATTCTGGCCTGTAGTTTTATGAAAACTCAGTTATCATCTTTCTTTCTGTGGTAGAGCAAATATTTGTCTCTGAGGCAACTTTGAAAAAATCTGTCACTGCAATTCACAAATTTCCATAATTCATAGTACATGGTTTGTTCTGATTGACTATTGGCTGTGGTAAGGTGGCTGTTACCATCTGCAGTGTCTCTGTGCACTTAAGCTGTATGTTTTAAGACCTGAAGACTGGACTGCACCTGTGTCAAAAGAGGGAGATCGCCTATAGTGGTTCCCCTGGGGCTGTGAGGGCAGGTGGGCAGCAAATGAGAGGCAGGGGAAATAGCAGACGTTTGGACACGTCCAGGTTGGGCTGTGTGGCAGTCAGAGGCTGCCAGTGGGCACAGACCTGTTCCTGACCACTTCCTCAGCCAGCAGCAGGTCACTGGCACCTGGAAGCGGGATGAGGAGGGAGAGGGACTCTGATTTAGTTGAGTGACTTCAGATAATGCTGTCTCCAGAGGGTAACTGGGCGAGATCGTGTGCGGTATGAGCAAGCACCCTGTTTCCAGGCTTGCCCAGTTCAGGTGTGTTTCTTACAATAGTAATGATATTTCTCCATCCTTCACAACTCCAAGCATGGAGAGGTAAGGCAGTGTACAATGACGGTATGGTTTAAATCCTGCATGACTGTGCTTACACTAGTGAAATCTTTCAGATTCGTATCTTGGGGCAGTAGCAAGGCAGTCTGGATCCAGTCCAAGACCCCCCACAACTTCCAGACCCGGGACTGCACAATGGCCTGCTTATGCAGGGCGAGCCAGCAATGCCCATCTGCCGTATGGTGGCTGTCCTCTTCCAGATCCCACTCTTTCTAATGGCCTGTTTCTGGAAGATGACTCCAGTGATTTGACACATGGTAATATATGTATTTTTTAATCCTGTTCTTTCCCACACCTTCGCCTCCTTCTTATGTTATTAGTGCTGATGAAAGCCTGGGCTTTGGATACCACCCACCATGCTGCTGCTACATCAAGTTCAGCATAGGGTTTTTTTTTAGCATGAAGCTTACTGCTCTAGCCTGAGTGTTCTTTCATTTTCCCCTGCAGTAAAGTGGAAGCCTTCTGCATCTCTCCCCCTCAGCATTGCCCTGTAGATTTTACGCTGCTCTGTCTCTTGACAGCCACATGCTGCAGTGGCACTCCCTTGTTGAGGTTGACTGTTCTGATTTCCCTTAAGTTACACAGCAACCTTTATAAGGCTCACTAAAATCTAGCTTAGATGAAAAAATCTGGGCACACTTTGTTCAGTCATGTAAACACGATCCAGACAAAATAGTCCTAGAAAGGCATGACAAAGGGCAAGGAAATTAAAGTAGAAAACAAAGATATCCCTGGGAGTTGCTGGCTGAATTCCTGGGGACAACTAGGTGGGAAGGGAGGTCACTTCTATTATTTTACACTTCCCAAGGCATTCTTGCCTGGTTCCTGAGAATGCCTTGATTCTGCAATTCTGTCAGCTCTCTGAATGCAGGTTAGGTGGGGAGATGGTGTTCGCTCTCCTAGCATTGTGGGCTGTTTCTCCCTAAATGGTAGTCCCACCTCAGTTCTCCACTATAGGTAGGACTTGGCAGTATGAATCTGATGAAGCAATGCAGTGTTGACAACTGAGTGCATTTTCAGAAAAGTGAATGGAAACTGAGTCCAGCCTGCCAGGGAATGAGACCATAATTTTACATGCACTTTTAGATAGCTGGCACTACCAAAAGATGTAGCTCCACCCAACATTGACTATTTCTTCCTGTCCCTGTGCTACCTTGTCTCTTGTTTTGGCACAAGCATTTGTATGATCACATAGAGAACATGATTATGGTAGAGATCCAGCTGAAAAACAACCTAACAAAATTTAAAAAGTGTATTAATTTGAATCTATTGCCTGACCTGGCTTACCGTGTGGCCATACAAGCGTTAGCACTAGCACAGTGGAGGAGGCAGGGCAGGAGCAGGAGAAAACAGATTCTGGTAGAAACAGAGAAACTGCTGCTCCTGACAGCAGTGTCAGGCCATCTCAGTTAAGACTGTGAACCTACATGGTGAAATATTACATCCTTCTATATCTAGGAAATGATTTTGACTGATTTCAAAGACAGCAAAATTTATTGTACATGGGAGTAAAGTATTTTCTTTGTTCCTTTTTTCCTAGGACTCAGTCAAGTTATATGTGGGAACCCCATCAAAGCCCTTCGTGCAAGGAGACAAAAGCTAGGTGTATGTTTTTCTTGTATATTACATGTTCCTGCCAGGCCACCCATGTAAACCCTGTGATAAGCTGAGTTCCCACTGTCATTTATGTGGTCTTGAAGAGGATGAGTCTTGAAGGGGGTAATTCCCACTCTGTGTTCCCTCACAGACATGCCATGAGCTTCCAAATGCAAATTTAGGGCAATTAGTACTAAAAGCCAAACCCAGAAAAATGAACAAATTGCAGGAAGAGAATAGGATGGATCCAAGGCACTGTTAGTACCCCAGTTCTTTGCCATAGAAGGTTGTGGGAGGAAAAGATTCAGGTGATCCTGAGAATGGGAGAAAACACATAATGATTCATGAGCTTGAGACATATAGCTGAGGGACTCCTTGCCCTAACTGAGGGAGGTGGAACTTCTCCATGTCTCTTGTCTGAGAAGGACAATAGAAATCTGGGAGAGGAGTGGCAGCCAAAACCTGATGAACAGTATTGTGTCATTGAATAAAAATATCACCAGGGTGTTCTCTGCATTTTCAATTTGGAAACATAGAAATAAACAGTGGTGAGAATTGTTTCTTTCATCAGAGGGAATTAAAACCATCAACTGTAAAGAAACACATGAAAATCGCATCAACTGCTGGTGACGCATTTCATATCATCTTGCCTGAACAAAATGCGAGGCAGGATTGCAAGATATGGCCATTTTTGAATAACATCTATAAAGCAAAAGATTTTTCATCGGTACTTTTTTGACGTCAGCATAAATATTCAGGTTGCTAGTGCTACAGGATTGTTCCTACTGACTAAATGAATATAAAGGCAAAGTTTGTACATTAGGGAAACTGCATGTATAAGGCATCTGCATCACGACACTGTCTGCAGCTTTACTTAATGCTAACAAAAAATGATAAAAGGACTACTAGAATAAATGTGGCCCTCTCTTTTTTTCTCTGTTGCTGCTGCCCAAACAGTGGAAGCTTTTTTGAAAAAAAAAATTGACCTTTTGGTTGAATTACTGTGTGTTATAAAGTAGAATGTAAAAGAGAACTGATCAGTTCTGTGTTACTGGTCTTAATATGCATACTGACATAGATGTTACACTGTCAGGCCTATTTAAAGGAGAACTATACAACATTGGGGTATAAGTAAGATTTTTGTTACTGCCACCCTGAGTTCTTCCCACAAATCTGCATTCCTACAAATGTAGTGGTGCATTGTGTGATTGGGGCACAGAGCTTTTTAAAGTGAAGAGCAAGAAAATGGTGAGGAGTGATGTGAAAACTTGAGAGGAACAGCAAGTTTTGCCTTCTAAAATTCACAACCTAGACACTGAGCTGGACAGAGTTTCTGAGGTTCTCAAGACAACTTCTGTTATTTTTTTAGCCACCTGCGGTGAGCCCTTTGAAACTATGCAGTTGGAGAGGCAAATACCCTCATGTCTGCAATGAAGAAGAAGATCTGAGCCAGGAAGATATCTTCACTGAACTGAGAGTATGGAGAGAAAAGCATAAACGGTGAGACTGAGAGAGAACTGTAGACTGTCATGCAGTAAAACAGGTATTCATTTTCTGCCTTAATAATAAAATAAACTCTTTGGCCACCTGGTGGCAGTTTCATGGGATACCCTTTCATCTTCAGCTTCCCTGTCTCTGCAGACATAGCCAATAGCCCTATGAGCAGTTCTTTCTGCTGGAATATCTGTGAGATAGACAAAGGAAAACAAAATCCTATCTTCTTTTTAGAGCAAGCTAAAGAGTAGCTTAGGCAGCTTACCTGCTTAGAAAGTGCAAGGAATTACTTCGACTGGTAGGACGTTCTTGGTTCTATCAGTGCTTACCTTTAGATAGAAAGAAGTGAGAGTTGGAGAGGATTTTCAGAAGCATCACATTGGCCTAACCAAATGAAAACTTTGCTACTGATTTCAGAGGGAAGTAGAATTAAGTCTTTTGGGGTTATTGTGTTCAGCTTGCCTGACTTTATGGATAGGATGACTTTCACACCTGGCTTCGTGCAGTTTCCTCCAAAGTCTACCAATAGAGTGCTGCTGTCTTTGTATCAGACCACTTTATGGCAGGATTGTCTTCTATTTTGCATGTCTTCTGTCTGTGAAGTAGTCCGAAGGCTGAAAGGAAAAAGAACACCATATTGAGATTCCTCCGTTTCATAGACAGATGATAGTTTTTTGGAGGTGAAAATGGCTTTATTTCTGTGAACTTGTTTCACTGCATGTTATCTGTCCCGTTTCACTAGTTAACTTAAGGATACTTTCAGACAATCAGACATGGGCAGCTTAGATGCATGATCCATTTCTAATGATATTTCATATTTCCAGGTAAGTGGAAAATCCATGGGTGTGACTAAATCCACTGTCCTGGTATTTGCTTCTGTGTGGCCACACCTAGCTGCACTTGACTTACTGCGTATTCACAACTCAAAGGCTAACTAAAGGTTAACACTTGATGTTGTTCAGGTGCCTGCAAATGGTTCAGCAAGAAAAGTCCCCTCAAGTACTGAAGGTAACTCTTAGTGATGAGGAAGATGAAGACTGCAGCCTAACTCACAACTCTGAAGATCAATTGAGGGAGACCTATGATGAGGATCTCATTGAAAGGATTTCACTTGATTCTTTTCATTCCTGTCTTTCCCAGTCACCATCAGGTACCAATCCTCTGAGGAAGTGTTGGCACCATGTAGTGACAAATGTTGCTAACCTTTCTCAGACAGATGTATTAGTAACTATGATGTTCTATGAAATTTGGTTCCTGTGTTGTAGAGCAGTCATTTGGAAATGTTATCGCAGAGCCAGACTCTAAATAATCTATTCCAGTTTTTAGGTGGGATATGGTGAGCCAGCTGTGTCAATCACCAGCGGAAATATTTCAGCATAGATCAGCAGAATTAAGAGGAACAAAGCTGATCTCACCCCAGTTCAGAATCCAGTCTAGAGTAAAGACATGCCTCTTTCTTTTAATTTCTGTAGTTAATTTAGGTAGTGCCAGGTGAGTATGAACACTATCATTCCAATTGAGTAATGTTTTATCCCTGGTTGATATTGATGCAAATAGTGCCTGAATTAATGATTATGGTTCAATTGGATAACTGTAAATTCTGGGAAGACATGCATCCAAAGGGGTACATTCAGGAAACAGTTTAAAGACAAGTGTGTCCTTTAACTTAGGAACAAAGCCAAAGACCTCTCTGGAATTGTGCTTGCATAAGTTCCCTCTCTTCGTTACTTGTTGAATATTGTGTTTAAGGATCTCATAAACTTTAGTAATGATTTGTATCAAGTAGAGGAGTGTAGAAAAGGATGGCTTTAATCTATTTCTGTAATTAATAATTGCAGTTTTTTGCCTCAATAAATATTAGTGTGTGAGTTTTGTTTTTACATTTCTTTCAAGGACAAAATGGATCCATTAAAAATGAGAAATGAAGAATTAAAATTTTAAAAGCCTCTGTGTATAGGCAGTAGCATAAATAGTATCACCCTAAAAAGAACAAAATCTGTTTCGAAAAATCTGAAGAAATGGCTTACCCTCCAATGACCACACAAGTTTTGATTATGATCTTATGATCTCTTTACGTTTAATATGATCTCCTTAGACTGAATATGATTTATTATAACCTCATGCTTTCTTTAGATTTAATAGACAATGCCCCAAAACGTGTCAGAGTGTGCTAGCGACGTAGTCCGCAGGATTATAAAAGTGAATGGATGTACATGGATGAGGTTTTTTAGAGCTATTAGGATTTGACTACAAGACTGATTGAGTAGTTGGAAATCTAGTGGTACCTAAGGGGAGGGGAGAGAACAGATCCCTAAATCACAGGTAACTGGCCACACTAACCAAGATTTATACAAAGTAATTACGAACAGAATTGCCGATGTCCACTGTCACTAATAGACGTACATGTTTTAAGAAGCAAATATCTGATGCAGCTTTCACAACTGATAGACTTTACTCAGCAAGATGGTTAAGCACATACTTGATCTCTGAGAACTGAGACTGTATTGGAGGGCAAGGTTTGTAGAAATATTTATATTTAAGTGCCTCAGCACTGAACTTTACAACTCTGTCCTGCCCAGTGTGATTTTCTGATTCAGATGGTAGGATTTTTGCTGGAAATAATCCTTCTGACCAGGAAGGAACAAATCATTTGAGCAAAAGGATTCCTATTTAAAAGTGTTTGCAGCATCAGGTCTATGTAATCTGCAAGTTTTAGAAGTTTTGAAGTGTTATTTCAGGCTCTTGAGTGAGGCGTATCAGTCTTTCAGAGTCTTAAAAATAAACAAACAAACCCCCCATCAAATTTAGAGATTTTTAAAACATAGTACAGTGGAAACTATTTAGTGCAAACTTTCTATTGAATTTGTATGGTTTCCTAAGCAGTAAAATACATCTCAATCAATTAGGAGATAAAAAGCTGAACTTTCCATCTCTRTGTTTTGCTGGCACAAGTACTCCCAAAGCATTCTTTAGATTGTGTTCCTACCATGAACTCTGCGCATCAGGCAGTTAGGTACAGTCAGTTCTTTTAATAGACAAAAGCAATTGGATCTCTGCTATATATAGAATGATTTTAAGGATTTGTTCATGCACATGTTATGTACATAAGTCAGCAACAGGATTTTTCTTACATGTTGCACCTGAGGATTTCATGGGCTAAAATTTGAACAGCCAGAGGAAGAGCAGGTAGTCTGCTATTTCTGTATGTAGGAGAATATTTTCCTAACATTCAGGCACTTTCCTTAATTTTAAGTGTAATCTCAAAACCTTATTCCTATGCCTCCTTATCTGAAAAAAAGTTCAGTTCCACTGATCTGCAGTTGTTTTTGCATCTTGAAATTTGGGGAGGTGGATGGAGTCCTCAGGCATTTAAAACAGCTCAGGGCAAACACTGGTCCAGAATGATGTAGGTATGGCCGATCCTGCCTTGGGACAGGAGAGTAGGTGAGATCAAGAGATTTAGTCTGTTCCTCTTAGGCTGTGCACAACCTGTGAGCTGTTTGCATGCTTGGCAGTCACATTGCCAGCAGTGCTGGCAGGGAGGTCGCTAAGTAAAACAAACCCATGGCTATCAGAGAAAGCAATCCAACAAGGGTAGCATCGCCAGGTGCCACAGGATGCACCTGCCCACCCAGTTTCATCACACAGGGTTCTCTAAAACCTGTTGCTTACTGAGTCAGTTGTTTAGGAGTAAGGTGAGCCTGTAAATCACTGTACTTTTCCATTTTTCAGATTCATCACATGCTCAGGATTGGACAGTGTTCTGCAACCCAAACTATTGTCTAATTCCTTCTCCTCCAAAAAGCCCTTCGCCTGCATCTGTAATGGGTATTGCAGCAAGACCCTGGAAAATGAGGAACCACAGGGTAAGATGCCTAAAAATACCCAGTCAAGAGGAGGACAGGCAGTGGATGCAGCTTTGCCAATCAAGGGCTGGTCAGGAAACTTCAGCTGAGCCTATGGGTGAGGAACTTGCTCTCCTGAGCCTGCACAGTGCGCCTGCTGTATTTGAGGCTTTCCCTTCCCGATCACAAGGGCAGCACCAGCCTGGTGGGAGCAGTGGCAGGCTGAGACCTATTTCAGGACCAGCAGCTGTTGGATCATCAAGTGTCAGGTACACGTGCTGCTGGCAGCTCTCCCTATGGGATATCTAGTAAAAACAGAAGGGACTTCACGGCAGGAAAAAGCATACTTTTGTGTTGTCTCTGGAGTCTCCTGCCTATTCTGTAAAAAGAACTCATTTTATTCATGCTGGCCGTTATGTTTGTCCTTCCAAAGCTAAATGAAACATTTGCTTATGTTACTCATAGCTTGAATGTTGGAAATACTGTGTTTTCTTGAATAACTGCCCAGAATCTCCCTGCGTCCTTTCTGCTCCACTCACGTTTCCCATGCAGGGCCATTATCCACGTCTACTGTAGATCTCTGGTAGTGTTTTTGGTAACACTACCTGTTCAAGACTCTCCTTGGGCAAATACCAGAACCAGTTCCTAGCATGCCACTATATTTTTCCCTTGCAACTTGAATCAATTTATGTTAGAAAAAACTTTGGAAAATAGAGCCCTTTAGAAAATGATGTAGGCATTAGGTAAGTATTGTATACACATAAACATGGTCATTTCTGGACCCTCTCATTGTAAGATTGGTATTTCTTTACTTCTTTGAAGAACTAGAACTGCAGAACTAAAAATGCATGACATTTTGGTATGCCCTGTGGTATGCGCTGTACTGCTCCCAATCCTGCAAGCTTTTGGTTCAGTTTTCACGTTGGGAGATGAGAGAGCCAATGGGGAGAGTGCAGACACCCGGATTCGGAGTGCAATTTCACTTTAGTGTTTCTCTCTTTTCCCCAGGCCCACCATGGATGAGAGTGCACCCAGAATGATCAGCCATCACCAACCAGTTGTACACTCATCCACAAAAAGCATGGAGAGATTTGGGCTGACAAATGCAGTTTGGCCCCTGACTGCCAGGGCTGTGCTGCAGAAGTTGCCAGACAGACCCAGTGTCCCAACAACATCTCAGAGCAAGACTCCCCAGCCCTAGAAGACTGTCCATGTGGCTACGTGTGTTGGAGCCATGCACACAGCACAGTCTCCAGTCACTGGATGCGTTCCTTATGTTTGAAGGATTGATGCTATCTTTCAACTCCATCTGCAAGCTTAACACAGAGCTGTGCAAGCAGAACACTTTAAACAAATGGCATGATTTGCCTCAATTAAGGCTACAGCTGGTCAGAAGTACTTTCTTTAAAGTGCACCTGCTGATCAACATAACAGCTAATCAACCTCTTATTACAGAAAACACAGTTATTTTTGCAGCTTTCATGTACTAAAACAGAACAAATCTTAGCATATTTCCACTTTTTCACATCATGCCCTGTTCTGTGATTAAGGGCAGTGTCACTGTGAGTAAGGTGATGATACTAAACTAGACAGGGCTTAGTCTGCAGTTCCCAAAGTGGGCCAGAGAAAGTGCGGGACATGAGGCATTTCCTTTTGCAATCAGTAGCCTGGTCAAGAAATGATCCTGATAGTATCTGCTGCAGTCCTAAACGTTTAACATGCAAGGGACAAAGACAAGAGTTCAAGGGAAGGCGATGACCTGAGCATATTGCAAGGCAGAGGTGCGTTGCCCATGTCTCTAGGAGAGGAATAATCCAGCCTGCAGGGAGCCTGAGTGATTTCAGAGCCAATGGCCCCGTGGGAGCTCAGCCTGTTCATGATCATCCAGCTTTCCTGCTGTCCACATCGCTATGGGAGACGATGCTGAAGAAGTGGCTTGTTACAGCATTAACATGTTTATCTGTTCTGAAAAGCTGCCTGGAAGGGCTTTTCTCATTGCCTATGGATAGACATTGCGTATTGGAATTTCATAAGTAGAGATGACGTGTAAACAAGTTGTGTCAGATCCTCCTTTGCACATACCATTAGAGTAAATTTTCTGCTTCTGGTCTTTTTAGATCAAATAGATTTTACAAATTCTGATTAAATTATTTTAAATGGTACAGCAGCTGAGATGAGGTAGGGGAGTAAGGAAACATCTCCTGTTTTTCACGGGGTGTTCTTTTTATAGTTGGGTGAGATTCAAAACTGCTATTTTAGTGAACACAAACTGTGAGATACTGATCCAAATGACTAGGCCTTACAATTTTATTGGTGCAGTTTGAAGCCAAATATCATCACTTTTTTTCTAATTTAAATTCCTATGTTATATATATTTTTGATCAGTTGATAAAACAGTAATTACATGATGAGCTGATGAATTGTTTGATGTCATCTATCTACTGATCAACTTAAAGGAAACAATCAGGATAACAGCGTAAGCCCCAAAACTTCATCTTGTCCTGGTGTACTTGCACCAGTTTCTCCTACAAAACAGTTTGGAGGTGGAAGCCACTTTGCACAGTCTCAGTGGGCACTTGAGGAAATCAGCCATCAAAAGCATTAAAAATGATGTGCCGTGTGATTCCGTGAAATACTATGGATGCAGAAAGGATTTCCAGTCAGATGTTGCCCAACAATTGTGCCTGTGTCATTAAACTGACTTTTATAAAATTGACTCTTTGACAGCGTCACTTGACCATGAGCAAAAAAAATCTGACCTTGTAAAAGAAAGAAGAAAGTGGCAACATAATTTTCAGAAGTGCGCTGCACTCTCCCTGTCTGCTTGAAATCTTCAGCCCTTGCTGACACTCAGCACTAGTAACAATTAGGCCCTTCTCTGTAACAAGGGTAGTATCAGTGGGTGATGGTAGGTCTGTGTTCTCCAGACATTCAGAGGGAAATATTCCTTCTCAAGTTGCATACTTTGATTTCAAAGGGGCAGAAAAAGCATAAGTGGGTTATTGTATATCAGAATTGGGCAGCTAGACTTTTTTGCACGTGTGCATTTGCAGAAGCAATATTCTGGGTACTGATTTGGAGACTATTCTCAAAAATGTCTCTGAGCTCTTTTCTCAGCAAACACAGATTGGCTCTGTCTGTATATGGTGCAAGGAGCTTCTTTGTGGTGGGTGAGAGTATGTGGAGAAATGATCAGAAAAAATGAATTTTTATCCTTGAATTGGTAAATGACTATGAGCTGCTTAACAGGGAGAACAGAAAAGAAGTTTGAATAATATATGTTTGGGTGTCTTTTGAGCAGTCTTCTGTCTGCTTTTTGTCACCATTTATCTATCAAAAGAGACCCTAATACAAACTGTCTTGCTGTCTGTCCAGTCTTCTCTTCTGATCCTGAGGTCAGAACTGAACCAGCAACCCCCCTTCCCAAGCTCTGCTTTCATATGTGAGAAATAAGAGGCACTGAGGGCCTCATCTAAAGTGTTCCTGCTCAGTTTCCTGCTTTAACTTCCTGTCAGATACCCCACTGATAACTATTGGGGTGCGGGCAGCATGTGACCTTCAAAACAGCCACCGACTGTAAGACAGATACTCAAAGCTGTGTTTGGATTAATTGAGGGCTTGTCTGTCCAGTCAGTATTACTGCAAGGGCTGCAGTATTCGGAGCTGACTTGGAGATGCAAGGAGTGACTAGATTAGGGTGAGCATTGCAACATGTTGTTACCAAATGCAAAATGTTTGCTCTAGCAGGACAATCCCACAGCAGAAAGCAGCACTTGCTGGGGCTGGGGGCCCTGAGATGTTCTAGGAAACATTTTTGTGGTAGTATTCCCATGCCACAGTTCTCATTTTAACCCCTGGGTTATGTGCAGAAAAGTAAAAGCCCTGAGCAATTCTGTTCTCCAGCTGTTTTCAGATGAACTCTACACGCAGGGAGGTCAGGGCACGCCTGGGGCATTGGGCTTATCTAAGAGCCCTGCTCGGTGTCAAGCTGCACTGCTGGCTGCGTGCCAGAACCCACCAACAGGAGACAAAAGAACTCCCCCTCTCAAATAAATAACACTTAGCTCTTGCAGGTTGCTTTCCAGAGGTGAATCTCTAGCTATGTTACCAAGCAGGCAGGGATTGGTATCCCCATCTCAGGGATGCAGAGAAGGAGGAAGATGAAGCAACTGGTGCAAGGCTTGGCAGCAGAGCAGCAGCACAGGTAGGAATTATGACTTCCCTCTACGCATAGTTCTTGCTAATGCGGTTCTTGGTAGGTGAAAGCTCGGCAAGTAGCAGAGAGCCAAGCAGTGGTGAACAACTCTCTGTCAAGAGATGTGATTTTTGTGTGCCCCCTTCATTGCTTGCTTTCTTAGGGATCTGACCTACTGAGAAACACATGCAAGAGCATGTGCCCTGCAGTTAAATGTGTAACCAGACTCAGCCTACACTGTCGAGTGTGGAGCAGCAGGGAGGCTCGTTAAAAGAGAGTGAGCTTGTGATTGCAGCCTGACCTCACAGGGAAGAAAGCTGGTAGTCTCATCTCGGTGATAGCAGATGCACCCTGAGGTTTCCCAGACCTGCCACACCAGCGTCTGTTACGGTTTCCAGGATCAGCAAAATAAACAGGGCTGTTGCAAATCATAGCTGCAACTGAACTGTAACAGATCCATAGAGGAAATTCTTGCTTTAGTTTTAGCCTCTGCTCATTCACCTTCCACCTTTATAATCCGTAAAAGGTAAAAGATAGCTAGGGCTTTAATAGGCTAATTAGAAAATGTCAGGCATGATGGGCTGCATGTGAATTAGGTTCTTTTAGCCCAGAAGGGAAATAAATGGGAAGTTTCATAGAGGGTTTTCTTGCCACTGTTTCCTCTGTTGAAATCCTGCATTGGTCCCTTGAACATGGAAAAAGTCATTTAATGAATGAGGTTATTCCCATCTCTGCCTTTGTAGACTATTAATATTTAACTCAGCAGAATCCTCACTTCCAGTTGGATGTGACCAGTTTTGGATGTACATAACAAGAGTCCATCTTTTCATTCTTGCAGCAGGCCAGGAACTGCTGATGGCTTTAAACATCTCTCTGAGTTAATGGGATTTGCTACCAGCTGCCAAATTGATATTTAGTGTGTAAGCAGGAGAGAGGGAAGAGAACTAACCCCCACACACACACACACCTATTAATAAATCAGTGCCATAGGGAAGAATTTTCTACCAGAAATTAAGTCTCTGGAGCATGCTACTCCACGGCCCCTGGTGGGTTTATTTATTTCCCTGAAGCACTTCTGGCTTAGCATGGGAGAAGCAACCTCCTTCCCTTGTGCTGTTTCCCTCCTGTCTCTGTCTGATGCCTCTATTGCAGGCTGCTCTGCCGTGACTGTTTCTCTGCCCGGGCTGGGTGCTGCTGCAGATGAGAGATGGGTTGTACCTCTTCAGTCACCGTGTAGTGATGGCTGCTGTCTTGTCCTTCGTGCTGCCCTTGGACAGCCACCCATCAAGGTGGGAGCAGCTCTGGGGGTTTGCTAAGGAAGGGGGTTGTTAGCTGCAGGGAGTGGGGCTCTGAGCAAGGGGAGAAGGGATTTGGTCCCAAGTGATGTTGTTACTGAGTTAGCAGCACAGCAGTACTCAGGAAGGCTCTAAGCACCACTTAACTGGCATCCTGAGAAGAGCCCTGCTGCAGTGGATGGTACTTCCTTGCATGCTTAAAGGCTGTACTCGGAGCTTTGAAAAGGGATCTGAGGAAGAAGCAGGGAGCTGCGTGCCAGCTAGACTAGGGCTTGGGTGACACAGCTGCTTATTTTAGTGTCTAAAAATCCTTCATCCTCCTGAAGGGAACATGTCCAGGGCAGAATCTCACCCAAAGAAATAGCAAATAAAAAAAGACTGCTGCTGAGACTGGGACCATGTTCTGCAAGCACCAGCTCTGCAGAGCCTGGCCTGGCCTGGGGACCTGGGAGTGCCCTGTTTGGGACAGGCCAGCCAGGACGCTAGCCCTGTAGTGTGTCCTTGCTCAGCTATTACAACACCCCACCTCCGCCACGGAGCTCATCACCTGCTGTGCTTGTTAGCAAGGTAGTTACTTACTCTTGCTGAAAGCTTTGTAGACATGGGCTGCTTTGCACTTGGAACAAATTTGTGTTCATTGCTAGATGAAGAAGAGATACTTTCTTTGGCTGCCAAAGAAGAAAAAACCCAGGAGACATTCAGGAAGGGAAATTTTGTATGCATCTGTCTTGTTTAAATGCATACAAATTCCAGGTCGGCTCTAGATAATTTCAATTTCCTCAGTTGTTTCTTGGATTGCCATAGCATTCAGAGCCTGATATGCTTGGCCTCATTGCTATGGGCAGTGTCTGCAGCCACAATAAAACATGGATGCTTCTGGGATATGATTTGTCTAACATGGACACCTAAAGTAAGCTAATAAGATGGTTTGTGCTGTAGTAGTGCCAGTCTCTCCATTGATCAAAGAGGATACTAGACTGTTAGACATCTGCTTGGTACCGTTGATGTCAGGTGAGAGGAATCCTGCCCTAGGACAGTTTCCTTGGTACGCTAGAGTATCCTGGGCTTGGTTTTGTTTTCAGGAGCATCTTTCCTCTATGAAGTTCCAGTGGGGGACACTGGAAATTTGAACTCCTCTCTAGGCTGAGGCACAGGATCCAGCCTTGAACGGTGGTGGTGATCAGGGAATGTTAAAGCAGGTGTCTGTGTGCATGCGTGTATCTATGCACATGCAGCATGTGGGAGTTGGACGGGTGGAGATTTATCCTGCTGCGTATGGCAGCACGTACCATTTCAGCTTGTTTCTGGTGAGCTGTGTGACAGAGAGACCCTGCCTTCTCCCTGGGGGGACGCACACCACTGTGTGCAGGTGTGTTGCTCTGTCTGATGTCCTGCTGCATCCCAGAGGAGACTACATGTTGCTACTGGGAAGAGCACTCCCTCATTTTAGTGCTGGCAACCTCCCTGATGGAGCAGGCAAGGGGTAGCAGGCAGGGCACTGCGGCTGCAGGACATGCTCCAGGGTTTTGTGTGTATTGATGTGGATGCAGGTCAGCTGCTCAGAGGGGCAATGACAGTTGAGCCTGTTCAGTGCCAAGTGTTTGGAAGCACAGAGACCTGGGCATCCTGCTCTGTGCACCCACCTGCTGCACAGCAGAAGTGCTCCGGTGTGAAGTGCATCGTGCTTGAGGGCATATTTTTAGGTTTCACCTTTGTTTTCCTCTTGCCACCTTTGGGATGATCTGACTGGTCAGGCCTGCTGGCAGGGCAGTCAGATGAGCTCTTCCTTTGGCTATGAAGGACAGCAAGGTCAGCTCACAGGCAGCAGCATTTTTTCTAAGCCTTCCTGTTTACCTCCTCTAGTGTTTCCAGATCAAACTCAAGTATTCAGATTAGCATCTAGAGCCTAAGCTGTGCTGGGAAGGGTTCAGACTGTGCTACTATGGAAAAGAGCCTGCCAGAAATGTGATTTTACTGAGTGATCCTAGGCACAAGCTCTTAGGTTTCAGCAGTCCTCCTTGCTCTAGGAGCCTTGCTCTGTCCAGAAAAGGCCTGCAGTGCATGTAGCTGTTTGCTGGGGAAGATACTGCCTCCCAGCCCTTGCTGCCCCCAGCTTTCCCCTCTTCTCCCACATGCAGCAGCCTTCCCATAGCGCAGCTTTCCCACAGTCTCCTGCATTCTGCCAGGGCCACTTTCTCCCTGCCTGTGCTGAGGTGTGAATTGCAGCTGTGGCTTTAGCCTGGGCTCACAAACCCTGTGGGTCATGGGAGCCTCTGGGCAGCCTGCAAGCAGTGACTGTGGAACCACATCCTGCCATCTCCCATTGCACAGAGCAACCCCACAGAGACTCCCGTGGCTTTCCTGGTTATATATATGTTTGGCCTTTTTTTTTTTTTTTTACCTGGTTTTTGATACCACAGCAGAGATGCTTGTACTCTGCCTGTGAGGAAGCTCAGCAGCTGCTCTCTGGTCTGTCTCTTGATCAAGTGGGAACTTGTCCACTGAAAGGTCTGTGTTATCACTGTAGGCATCTGCAGCCACGGTGTGTCTGTGTGGGGCTTTGAACTCCGACAAAATCTTGGACAGCCCAAGCAGAGTGAGAGAAGAGGGAGAGAATTAATCTCCTTTGGCTATTCTCACCCCCTCGTGGTGCAGCCAGGTGGGTTGACTCTCATTTGAGACCCTGCAATGCGGCTGGCTGCTGCACATCTTGCAAGCCTGCCAGCGTAGCCACTGCCTGGGGCCAGCCCCGACGAAGGCAGAGAACAGCACATCCTGGCAATGCTGCATGAGAACTGTGCGCTTGTCACATCTCTGCCTGAGGGAGGTGGGTTTGGTGCCTGGGCCCTGGGAACAGAGGGGCTGTAACCTTGCCCTGGGATGCTGCAGAGCTAGGGGGCACGGAGGCCACGGAGCAATTGCTTGCGCTGAGAGTGCTTGTCCAGGAAACTGGTCTCAATTTTTAAGTGTAATTTTTTAAGTCTAAGTGCCCCATCCCTCCTGAGTGAACACTGAGTCCCATCATTCTCCTGGCACTAATTAATATTTGTTTAATGTAGGGAATAATCAACTTCCTTCTTAG
Source organism: Rhea americana (assembly GCF_003343005.1). NCBI lineage: Eukaryota > Metazoa > Chordata > Aves > Rheiformes > Rheidae > Rhea > Rhea americana. Next base: position 1,612,140 of record NW_028185472.1, read on the forward strand.
GTGTAGAGGACACCCAAGTTCAAGTCTTGTAGAGGCTGCTGCTGTCTCATGCAGACTGCCCTGCCGTATGTGATTAATTGGCCACGAATTAGGAAAAGGCTAATCAGCTGCTGTACAAGCTGCAGAGGCTGTTGTCTGTAATTACCGATCTTGTCTAGCAGCAAATGAGCTTGATGCATGGAAGAAGTCACTGGGACAGCCCATGGTGCTTTTGCCCCCTTTGCTGCCCCACACACAGCCTGGTCACCCCGGGAAGCAGGAGCTCCGTGGGCATGTGCAGAGCACCCAGGAGCTGCCCGATATCTACAGAGCTCAGAGACAGTCAGATGGTCTGACTTAGTTACAGCAGTGCTAGTTCAGCTGTGGAGCTGGGCCAGAAACCTGGGCTTTGTGTGTGTCACGGGGAAAGAGCTGGAGCCTTTTCCTCCAGGCTGCCCCTAGGCAGCTGCCACAGCAGTGCTCCCCCTGCCCAGCCTGTCAAACCTGCCACTGCCCCTCTGTGTGCCACAGGAGTGTGGCATGGACATCCAGCAAAGGGCAGCTTTGCACACCCTTGAGAGGTCCCTAGCCCGCCTGTTACCTGCTGTCTCCCCCTGACAGCCAGGCAGGTTATGGGTGCAGCTTGCCTGGGAGAGGCCACTCAAAGGAGAGGGGGATCTCATTGTGCTCAGGCCCTCTCAGATGCCTGCATTCAGCCCTCTGGGCTTTTGCTGAGGACAACCCGCTGCCCTTCCCGGTTCCCCAGTGTCACTAACCCGGCCCTGGCAGTCTCTGAGGATGGTGGTGCACTTCGGGCCCGCTCGGAAATATTGACTCGCATTTGACTTGGCATCTTCTTCGGTGAGATTAGTCCTTGCAGCCCAGACCTAGTGACAGGACAGGTCTTGATGTGCATGTTTCTGTGCCAGCCCAGAGGAAAACCAACCACCTGGGCACTGCAGGTGGGTCAGACTCATGCATAGGAGAGGAGAGAGCTGCTCTGCTTTCAGCCAGGGACTTTTGGTGGCCAGAGCAGCTAGAGCTCAGTGCTTGGCAGCACATGTTCTTCCTACCCCTGCCCTCTTCCAACCCAATGGGACCTTTTGTGGGATCTGTGCACTAGCTAAGAAGGTGCTTTCATCAGCAGTACGTTCAATTGGACTTTCAGCTGCCTTTTAGGGCTGGCTACTCCCAGAAGTGTTCGTAGGCCCTGGCTTAGGGCCCAAAGGGTCTCCCTGTCTTTGACCTCTTCACCCTACACAAATGGGTGCTCCTGCTTACGGTAACATGATGCCGTGGGGGAAGAGAGGTGTCCGCAGGGAAGCGGTATATAGATAGGGGGAACTCGCCAACCCACTGCTGAATGACGTAGCCACTAATGTCCATGGTAGCATAGGAGCAGCAGTTGAGGATCCGAACAAAGTGGCCATTGGGATCCACGGTGACAATCTTCAGGAAGTTGGTGCTGCTGGATGGCCTGGGAAAACAGAGCTTCAGTGAGGAGGCATCCCTGGTGCCTGAACCCTTCTGTGATAGGTGAGACCCAGGTGAGAGCAACCTCATGCAAAGACAACTCCATGGCAGGGAATATGTCACCCTTCCCAGCTCGTTTCTTTCACCCTCATGGCAGTGGCTGCTCTGCAGGGTGGTCCAATGAAACCTCACGACCCTATATCAGCTGTGCTGACCCAGAGTTTTGCTTATTCACATGGGCAACCAACGCAGGTGAGTCTGTGCTGGGATGTCCAGCTCTGAGCAGTGGGAGCTGATATGTCAACCTGTGCTGCCTCTGGCCAACTCAGTCCCCAAAGCAACTACTGGCAGAGCTGAGCTGTTTTAATCTGGCCCAGCATGATTCACCAGCACTTGCTCACCTTTCTTTTTCTTCCCTGGAGCAACGTCTGCTGGTCATGCTGGCATGGGAGGGCACACCAGCAGGCCCACAGCCCTCGGTGCTGTTGAGGAAGACATTGGTCAGCCGACTGCGCCTGGGGAGTTCGGCGGCGACCTTCGGCCCAGGGCCTGCAGGAGACAATGTGAAGGGGAGCAGTGAGGCCACCCATGGGAGCCCTTCCTGCTTCTCCTCATGAGTGTCAGTGTGAGCATCTGCACTGGTTTCCTACATCCCTGGGTCAAATCCCTCATTTTGTCTGGTCCCTGAAACAAGGCCTTCTGCTATTAGGAGCATACCCTGTCCTCCTGCACGGTTAGAAACCATGGTGCACCTGCGTGTTTCCAGCTGGATTTCAGAGAAACGTGAGTGACCGCACTAAAGCCGAGGGAGTAATTGAAATATTTTTTTAACTACATTCAGTTACAGCTTTGTAACTGAATCCTCCAGCACAGCACTGTGTAAATCAGATACTCTTTCATCTCGGCTATACCTAATTCTTGCCCTCTCCAAGGGATTAGTCCAGATTACAGAAGGCAGGCTGCATGTGTGTGAAGGAGCTGCTAGCAGTGGCCACCAGCACAGGCAGAAACCACACTTACATCCAGAGCCCACTGGCCAGCTGCTGCSTGGTGCATCTGGGAGGTTCTGGAAAAACATCGTGGCCCTGACTTCATCCTGGTCAGAAAGATGATCTAATTTCAGAGGAGGTTTCCTGCACTGGCTACTGTCTGTGCTTTGTCCTTTCTTCCCTGAGAATTTATCTGTTTTATGAGCTGAGCTTAATTTCCCGAGTTCGTTATTTTTCCGTCTGTAAAGAAAAATAAATTGATGAATGACTAGGCAGAGAGTTGCAATATTATTTATAAACTCTTAAAAGCTGTGCTTCAGGAAGAGAATTAATGCATATGCACTGAGGCAAGCCGTAACTTTTGCTGCATTTGATGAGAATATCTTGATAGGTTTTGAATGGACACTAGGGGGAAGAAGAGAGTCTGACAAGTACACTTTCGGAAGTAAAATGACTTTCAAAACAAAAATAAGCAGCTTCAGAGTGCTTGGGAGGCATTCAGCACCTGGTGGGTTTAACATTTCCTTTGGGATCTTCTCCAGCATCTAATCTGCTTGCTTCATGTGATGCCCCCCAAAGCACTATGCAAATAGTGTCTTGCTACCACATGCAACTTAAATTTATTTGGAAATGTTTTTACAGGAAACCTATAACACATGCAATATAATGGGGAACATCCCCCACCCCTGTCTCAGCACTTAAAAGTAGCGGAGCTATGTGGTCTCTACTGGTGCTACATGAACTCCCAGCATGCCACTTCTTTCCTTTTTATCCCCACGCTTCTCCCCACCTCTCCTTCCATCCTCCTTCCCTTTCTCTTTTCTTGGTATTATGTGACTTAGCCCTGCAGTCCTTGAGAAAGTCAGATTTGGGATGTTTTTTTTCTGGCACTGCCAGGATAGTTTGAACAGCTGGAGATTGGAGGTATGAGAAGCATCACCAAGGCAGGCAGTGGAGGGGCAGATTTATGGGGAGGAAAGCAACATAACCAGGATGCTGCCTGGGCCCCGCTGCCCCATGTCGCCTGGCCGTGGCATGCTGGCGCTGGCAGGCAGCTGGGGCTGCTGTTGCAGTACCTCTGCTGCAGATCTGTGTTGGGAGTGAGGTGTGGGCTGAGCAGTGTTTGGATTTCTTCTGGCTCTTCTTTTTCCATCTTCAGCGATGCTGTGTCTTCTTCCTAAAACAGAAGGATGCTGGGACTGGCAGTCCCTGCTCAGCACCAGGCAAACCACAGCCCTGTGCTTGTCCCCAGGACACTTCCTGGGTTCCAATAGCCCAGCCAAAGAGGCAAGTGGCTGCAAATCTCCGCAAACAGCCCCCACAAGGCTTTGGTAGAGCTCAAATGTTCCCATCTCCTTTTCAGCACTGCTGTGCCCAGCAGAGCTGGGCTGCGAGACTGACCTTGCAGAAGGCGTCCAGGAGGCTCAAGTGTTTGGGGACCCGCTGCAGTGACATGACGCTGAGCCCTGGATTCAGGTTCTTGTTTTCCGCCTCTGACCAAAGCTATGGTAGAAAGGCAGAAGCAGCAGGTGAGAAACGCCCTTGTAATGCATGCCCTAGCATTTGGACACCTTCCTTGGTCAGCGATCCTGATGGTGGATAACTGGAGAGGGATCCAGTGGGAATGGGGGCCCTGGCATGCTGAGAACAGGGCTTCCCAATGCCAGCTGAGGTGACAGTGATAGCAGTAACATGGGCCCAGAGGTGAGTGCTGCAATATCCACTCTTCCCCTGTCATCCAAAACACATTGGGCATGTTGATACTGCATGTGGCTGCAGTGTTCAGTTCCTCTGTCTCCCGTGAAAAGAAGATAAAATGTTGGCAGGTTCAGAGAGAGAGAGAAAGCAAAAGTAAGACTGCAGTAGCAGTGGAGACAGAAACCTTTGGGAAATTTGTGCTGGGGTGAAGGAGATGGGCAAGAAGAGGAGGAAATACTGCAGGGAACAGCATGGAGAGGGGAAATAGGGAGCAGGGATGGCTCCTGCCACATAATACAAGGATGGGGGAGGATAGGAGCAGTGACAAGGCTGGAACCAAGTTCAAGGTGAAGGAAAAGTGAAAGAAATGACAAGCATGTGGTGGCAGGAGCAGATGAACTGGGAAGGCCTGCTCAGGTCCCTGGCATCTGAAGCCTGCCAGGCTTTGAGCAATTACCCAAATCTTGGAGGAATTTTACTGTCAACTTCAGTGGGCTTTGGATCAGGTGTGACATTGGTTAATCAAGAAGGAAAGGCAATCTAGGATGATAAATCCTCCAAAAGGCWACAAACCCATCAAGAGTTGAGGGGTTAAAACAAAGGGTGGCAGGTTCCAGGCAGCCCAAGTGAACATCTATCTGCTAATTTTGCAAAATCAGGAAAAACTCATGTAAGACAAACATTTTTTCAGGGTGAAGTGAAGATATATCATCCCTTTCCAGAAAAATGATGTATATAAGGAATAGCATCTATGGTTAAGAAAGTGTCTCCCTTTCCAGAAGTGGAGAATTTCCTGGTTTAGTGACCAATTTTTCCCCCTTTTAGAAATTCAATCCCAAGAGCTGCTACGACCCTGCAGACAGTGTTCCTGGTCTGCTCCCAGCTCTTCTGGTGATGCCATGCTCTAATAGGGGTGATTTTACAGGGATATCCCAGAATTAATAATATCCATAGATCTTGAGAGAGGTCAAAGCACCAAATGTCTCTTTTGCTTAGAATATCCCTAGTGATTTGATTAAATGAAAAAAATCAAAGTTAAAAAACTTTTTCATGATTGTGACCTATCTTTTATTTTAATGACTGTAAATTTTGTCACACTGAAGAACAAAGAGAGGAATTATTGTCCTCTTTTAATTGCTGTTGCACAATACTGATTTTTTGGATTATGAACAGTTGGGAGGAAGTCTGAACTCAAACACAAGTCTTTGGATTATATTACTGACATGGAAGAATGAAGGAGAGGCCTTTGTTGCTATGGAAAAGGTGACAACTTTACCTTAAGTTCAAGCATTCTTTGCAAAGAACAATTAGCATTTTTTTGTAGTTTGAACAAAGTAAATACACAAACAACAATAAGAGCTTTAATATGTGACAAATCCAAAATAAGGGGAAATGGTGGAACAAGTCACATAATTCTTGTATGAAGTGACATACTAGATAGTCAGTTGTAACCTATGTGATTTACAGAAGAAGATTAGCAAAAAGAAGGGAATGTTTCTGGAAGATCTCGTGCATGGAGCTCAGAGTTACTATTTACATTGGGACTATATGCACTGGGCTGGAGACTGCACCATTATTGGGATTGTTGGTCTCTGAAGGTCTCACAGCCCTCGGGTTCTTTGCAGGTTAAAGAAGTTGGAATTAAAGGGAGAGAGAAAGAGACAGAAATTGTGATGAACAGGATTTATCATAGGACTTGTGGAAGCGCTATCATGTTGGATAATAAATTCTGTCACTCGCAATAATTGCATTTTTGCAGCAAGATAATTATGAGAGAATAAAATGTCATTATAACATCTTTCCTTCAGGATCAGCTGCAGCAAACTCATACTGAATTCTGTAACTGCGTAGGCCCCCACACAGTGGGTTGAGCCAGGACAAGGCAACTGGGGCCACAGGGACATGAGGCAGGGGCCTGTCTCTCAGGAGCTCCAGGCACCTCCACCACAGCCTCAAGAGCCCCATATATCTACTCCTTGCTGCCTTCCCTCATCGTGAGGTGCTGGTCCAGCCATTAAAACATGGTGTGGAGGCCGAATGCCTCATCTTGGGCTGTAAATACCCTTCCCTCCCCTCTCTCCCTGCTTCTTGCTTCTCTGGGCTTGTTCTGCTTTTCTTTTAGGTCTTGGATGCTTCTGTTCCCACCTCAAAGCTCTCCTGGGAGCCACCCGACTCTGTGTCTGGAGGCAGGTTCACAACTGGCACTTTTGCCTGCCAGGACTCTTGGTGGAAGTGCTCAGTTTGAGATTGCTGCAACCGCTCAACATCTTTGCGCAGCTGCAGGACCAAAGCTTCCATCTTCTGAAGTTTCTCCTCCAGAAACTGCACCTCCTTGTAAAAAGACAAGGAGAAAATTGAAAAAAACAAATATCAATGCCAAACGCTCCAGGCCTGATCTCCCATGGCAGGTACCCAGGGAGGTCAGTGTAATTAATCAGCAAAGAGTTTAGATCTTCTCTTTTCCCATCCAATCCTCATTTAACCTTCCAAAATGTCTCTGTCTTGTTCTTAGATGGATCCACGTGTTATATACAAGGGAAGCCTGCATGTTTAGCTTTTAAATTGGCGTCCGCCTTCTGGTAGTGCCTGCCTTGTGGCTCCACAGGGAGGACTGAACACAACCATTAGGGAACAGCAGGGATAAAAGGTGCTCTCAGCCCCCAACAGGACAAACTCCAGGAGGGAGAAGGATGATCAAGGTGTTTGTGGGGCCACATTTCTGACTGCACCCAGCTCTCAGGGTCATGCCTCTCTGCATGGCAGAGCTAACTGTGTCCCCAGCCTCCTCATCTCAACGTGTGTCTCTTCCTAAACCCAACTGGCCTGGCTATTCTGGGGAGGGGGTTCCTCACACAACCCTGGCCTGCACTGGCTCTCCCAGCACCCTACCTGGGTGTAGGTCTCCTTCTGATTTCTCAGCTCAGCAGCCAGCTGGTCTACAGCTGCTCTCAGGCACTGATGGTTTGTATCTTGGCACTGGCACCTGGAAGAGTTCCAGAAAGGTTGACCTCTCCACCTACAGACCAGTATCGGAGATCACCCAGTATCCCTGGCACATCTCAGAGCCAGCAGTGACCTCTGAGAACCCCACGGTTACTTGTAGTCAGTGGAAACCAAAAGGCTGAGGCTGAGAAGACCTGAATGCCCACCACCTGCTGGGTGCCACCTTGCTGAGCTCTGCAGCCCACAGGTCGGACCTGTTGGTGACCAGGGGATTAAACGGACAACGGGACCAGGTCAGCCTCATCATCTCCTTGCACATGGTCAGGTACCCTTCTCTCTGACCACTGGAGAGGACCCAGGACCCTCCCAGGGACTTTTCTCCTTGTCTTGCTCTCCCAGTCTGCCCTTGCTGGGGCCCATGTGAGAGGCACAGTGCTGTCAGTGGGTCCTGTCTCTTGTCTGGAGCAGCTGCTGGAGGCATCAGTGCTTTGGAAAGCAGCATGCCAGTGTCTCAGCTGATGCAAAATGCCATGAGGGTTTGATTGCTTTCTTCTAGTGCATGCTGTGATGTTCCCTGCCACATACGATTTATTCATGTTCTGGATCACAGCACTTGTTTGGTCTTTCCCATCTCTGGCACCTCTACTGCAGCCTTGTTTGCAGGCTGATTCACAGGGGGTAGCAGCAGCACAGAGCTCTCACTCCCTGCTCGAGCTCGTGCCTGGCATGGCACTGCCACTCCAGGACTTTCCTTTAAGCTTCCTGGCATGAGCTTCTGCAGGCCCTGCAAGTGTTCAGTGCCTCAGAGGTGTCCTTCTGTCTGTCTACATGCTCTCCTCGTGCCTGCTTTCCTGTCTTACCCCTGGCGCGGGGCGCTCACCACCTCCCGGCATGCCCGGGCCAGCCGGGCGGCGGGTGCCCGCTGCACGGCCTCTCGCAGCCCCCGGATCTCCACGTCCTTGTGCTGCAGCAGCAAGCGCAGGGCACGGACGTCCTCCTCTGGCTTTGGCGACTCTGCCTGTTTGGGGGGCACGCTGTGAAGGGAGCGAGGTGGTTCAGGGTGAGAGGTTTGGATGAGCAGCCAAGTGCCCGTTCTTGTGCTCCAAGGGTATGAATGGCGCTGGTGGTGAGGAGCAACAGATAGAACAGAAATACAGCTAGAGAGCAGGAGAGCGCTGCATGTGAGAGAGCACAAGGAGATCTCTAGAGCATATCTGTGCACAGATAGCTATTGCAGAGGACACACACAGTGAAACCTACCCAAAATACTCCCACAGCAAGCTGCAGTTCAGAGGCTTCCCAGCTTTGAGTTTAATACGCAACAGTTATTTTTTTCTGTAAATTCTCCCACTTTGTTGAGATTGAGTGCTTTTTCTTGAACCTATGTAGCATTTTTAGCAGCTGCAATGCCCCATGGCAGGGAGTCCCCCACGTTAACTCCCCCATCATGTGAAGAAATCTCTCCCTGTGCTTGTTTCAAGCCTGTGACCTGCTACGTCAATCCGATTTCCCCCTGGATTTGCCCCAGAAGAGACATTGGAGTTGTCACGGTGGAAACACTGTTGAGTGCCCTGGTGCCATGCTGGCCCGGCAGCACTCAGAGCCAGCAGCAGCCTCACTGGCGCTTCCTACTCTTTCCTCTTGCTGCCGTCTGACCAGAGTAGTCTCTATTTTTTCAAGTGAAAGGCCATAGTAATAGGAGTCTTGAGGGGATAACATGTGTGTCAGCCAAGCAGTGTTGAAGTTAAGAGAGGCTGTGATTGGTCCTTGTTTCCCCTTTCCCCCATGCTGCCATGCTTTGCTTCTCCCTCTCCGGAGCTTCCTGGGAAGAGGTTTCTCCCGTGCCTGGTTTAGGGCTGGCAGGGTGCCACAACCCTGCTGGGAGCCTTGGGGCTTATCGGGGCAGTAAGTCAAGTGCCTGCTGCAGCTCTTTGGAGGCTTCCCCTCACCTGGGAAATTGGATTTCTCACCTCCAGCTGTAGCAAACCCAACTCGGAGGTGCATGGTGCTACAGTAACATCCTCTACCTACGTGCAAGCCTCATGTCCGACATCACTGTCACCTGCAGGGACTGGCTGGGCGCTGCTTTCCCCGGCTCCGCACCAGCCTGCCTTCTCCCGCTTTGTTTTCCTCCCCTTCGGAGCTATTCTTTACCTGCCATATGCCGCGATCATTGCGGGTGCGAGCACAGCAGCTGCTGCGCTATTCCGGGCTCGGCACGGCTCTGAGCCGCCTCCGTCGCTCCCGCCTGCACCGCCACCGGTGATCCCGGCGGCCTCCGAGTTCTGTGGCCTCGGCAGCTCCGAACCCTTTGCCCCTTGCGCACCAGCTGCCTCCCTCCGGCAGATTGTGACACCCAACCGTTGCCGTGGAAAAAGCAGAATTGGGGGAGAATTAACATCGATGCTGGTGAGCGACCCTGTGGAAAGCGTGAGTAAGACGAATGCAGTGTCTTTGCTTCTCCTGTGCGATGGTGTTGGGGCAAAACTGAGCACAGCTGAATCGCTTTGGTTTAGGGGCTCTAGTATCCCTCTGACACTGCAGGCTGCGGCTGATTTTGCTAAAGATGATGCAGAAACGGAGTGTGGAGGAGTCTCCAGAGGGCTGAATGCTGCTGTTCGGTGGAGAGCAATAGGAACTGCAAAATCAGACTCGTGATTAAAGCTCACTTCTTGCATTAGGCCTCAGCTGACCCCAGAGACACCGTCACTGAAAAGGTAAGGGACCATCAGGCCATAATGAGGCTGCCTGTGTCCGGGACAAGCTCTCTTGGCCACCCAACTGGGGTTTGGGCAATGCCTGGACGTCCCCGCGTGGCGGGTCCTGCCTACATCCAGCCCTGGCGCTATTCACGCTGAAGTCTCTGACCACTGAGATCTCCATCCCAGAAGCACAGGTGAAGTTGTAGGGAAAGACGTTGAGGCAGCCAGCTCTGTGACAAAGTAAGCGAGCCCAGTGAGTCCTTGCTTGGCTTTCCGAGTGCTGCCACAAGGCTGGCCAGGAAGAGCCCTTTCCTGGCCATTGAGCCTTGGTTCTTGCTGCATGAGGAGTGCAGCGCTGATTTTGTGTGGTAGCAAGATCACCACCCCAAGCAGGTGATTCTGCTCGCTTTTCACCCTCTCAAGTGCAAAATTTGCAGAGAAAAAAAATAAAAGCAAAAAGCACCGCAGAGGCAACCTGAGTGGGCTGGGCATGGTCTCAGACAAAGTAAGTGGTCACTCTCTCTTCTGCAGTTTCCATAAGGCCCAGTTAGGGAGGGTGCTTCCTTCTGCTTCTTCCACGTCATCTTATTACTCAGGACACAAGCCTTGCCAGCGGGTGCCCGCGGTGCAGCAGGGCTCTCTGTAGTGCTGCATGCTCGCCGTCGACGCCTTGCACCGCCACAAAGCTGCGAGCAGCCGTGGGCCCGCACCCACTGTGCTGTTAGTGCCTGGGCTCGTTTTTGATGATCCCAGACGTAGCCAGGCTGCCTGTGCTTTCCACACCTTTTTGAAAGCTTGGCTTTAACGAGAGATCCAAATACTCATCTCTCCTCCACCCTGGAAACGTGTATGGCAGTCAGCAGCATCTCGGCTTGCTCTCTGGCCTGCTGCCACAGGGATCCTGCAGAGGGATCGGTGCAAAGCAGGACGGCTGCAACGGCGCCGGTTGCAACGGCGCGTGCCGCGGCGGCACCTCCCACGCAGCAGCAGGCAGCCCCGCGAAGAGGCGGCTCGAGCAGCCTGCGCCAGTCTCGCGCTTTGCTTTTACTCTCCAAAAAGGCAAAGTGATTTTTTTTKGGGGGGGGCGAGGGGAGGTAGTTATCTCATAGCAAAGCGCTAGTGGAAACGTGGCAGCTTGAGTGCTTACTGCAATACAGCCGTGCGGGGCTAGCGCCGCATCCCCTGCCTTGCTGAGCCCAGGCTCATCTGCAGCAAAATCACAGTGCCTCACCTCTGCGCGAGCTTTGCAGCGGGGTAACTGCAGCTGGCTATCGGTTTCTTYGTTCCCATCACTTTGGTCATGTCCCACAGTTAATCTGATCTCTGAGAGGTAGGATAAGGCATCAGCAATGAAATTGCAATCTGCTGTGTCTTTGGCACGAGGAGACAGGCTGGTTTCATAAGCTCGTCTCCAACTCAGCAGTTTTCTAAGGAAATCTTCTATCACTTTGAGAGCACTGGGAAAATTATCCTAACGCGGGGGCTAACAAGAGCTGTGCCCRGCTACACCCCCTGGTGTGAACGGACATGCCTGGACCCGGGCCATGCCACTGAACGTTGCTTGTCCTTCTTGAAACGCGTGCCCAAAGGCAGACACCATATTCTCCTAAGGGCCTTACCAGTGCCGAACAGGGAGCTCAGCCGCCGGACCCTGTTTTGCACGCTCCAGCGCGGCACTGTGAACTCGTATCATCTGTTACAATCGAGAGAAGCTTTTCTTTCCCGACAGCTAATCTCCATCCTGTATTTGTCCAACCAATTATTTCAGCAAAAGCATCACGCCTCACATTTAGCTCTCTTCAGTTATGTCCTGCCTTTTTCTTTTCTTTTCCAGATCACTTCTCCAATGTGGCAAGATCATTTTGAGGTGTAATCCCTTTCTCAGGTACACTTGCAATCCCTCCAAACGTGATACTCGCTGTTACATTGCTCGAGCCAGGAGGAGGTTTGGACCCTGGGCCATAGAGCCTTGCTCAGGGCCTCTCTCTGTTTCGACATGAGCCCCTGGTAAATACTCTCTGTACTTGAAAGATTTGCACGCCTTTTTAAATGTTTTTATCCCCACAGTCCTTCCCTAAATTTGCTTATGGGAAAGTTTTCTTCATAGAGATGCCTGAGGACTTACTAACTTCAAGATACGCCATCTCTTGCTTTTCCCTCTCCGCAAAGCCTGCGGCTCTGTTTCAGCAGGTGATTAGGTTTGACGTGACCTGTCCCTGACAAATCTGTGTCGGGGACCACAGGTCAAGTGAGAGTTTGCACTTGTTCAGAGAAAACGCCATTATGCAAGCTGCTTCGTGGGTCAGTCTGACGCATGAGACACCAATTTATCTGATCTTCAGTGTGGGTGTTTTCCACATTTTCTGAGGTATTGGTTTATATGTGGGGATCTCAGCATGAACAGCAAAGACCGTGTCCAAAAGCTAGTGTCAGCTCTGCTCATCTGCCTGCTCTGGAGATGAAGGTGTAAGTGGCTTCGTCAAAACTGCACGGGAAATTAAGCTGGGATCAGGCCCGACCTCACGTCCCCATCGCGGCCACCAAATGTTCAGCGGATTTCCTGTGGGAATGGTGAGCGTTAGCTCTATTCTCTTCTATTTTGGATTCCCTATTCGATTCTATTCTATATTTGATTCTACTCTATATTCTATTCTATATTCTACATTCTATTCTATATTCTATAATCTAATCTATTTTATTCATTCCCCCTCCCTGTCCTGGCTGACTTGCTTTGCAGCAGAAAGCCACTATTATGGGTGACCCCCCTCCAGACACCCATCCCCACCTCACCGTAATTTCTGTCTGCTTTTTTCTCCACGCTGTCCTGGACACTGTGGTGCTGGGACCGGTTACAGTTTTGAGCCAGATGCCCAAAATTCTGGAGGGCTTTTCCACTCTAGGAACTAGCGCTTGCTTGGGGAAAGAGGAGACAAAATCTCTTCATTGCAGGATATTTACAGGTGTTTCTATGCTAGTACAAGTAAATTAGATGATATCAAACCAGCTAAGACCTGTATTGACGTTCCCATTTGGAATATAAAGGACTCCCTTTAGTTTAACTGAGGATTTTAGAAGGAATTATAAATTAATTTGAACAACAAAATATTTACTTCAAATGAGAGCATACACAAAAAAAGATTTAATGTGGCTCAACTAGCCTGATCTAAATTTGCCCTCTTAATGATTTTGGATTAAATTTCCAAATGTGTGCACCCTATTTTTAATAGCATAAATATCAGTTGGACATGAGGCAGTAGTGTAAGAAGCAAAACATTTTGGTCTTCTAAGGAGTGCGACCCTTAATGTAAACACATCTTTATGTGCCGTGTATCAGGACCTTTTTCCTCTTCCCCATGCAAGAATAAGCTATGCCAATGTAAAGGATATATATATATATAAAAGATATATATATGTCTGTGTGTGTATACATATATATATGTCCCTGCTTCCCAGCTCCAGCACCTGTCACTGCAGCCGACGCATTTTTAATCATAACTGTGGCTGTTTGCTAGGTGCTAACTGGCTTGTAACAGCATGTTAATTAGGTGGCGTCGGTGTCTGTGAACGTGCAACGCAAGTGCTTGCTCTGCACCTAGTACGCTGATTACATCTAGGTAATTGGACAGAAATCACCACTGCACCCAAGACGTTGCAGTCTCAGTGGATAGGGTGAGGGTGAGAAGGGGAACGGGAGCAATTAGTGCCTATGTTTTGCTGGAGAAATGAATACAGGGAGGGGGAAAAGCCTGGATCACAATTACATTGCTGCAATGTAAGGAAACCTAAGGGTGGCTGAGTCAGGCTGTGAACAACTTGCTCAAGAGCACCCAAGAAATTACTTGCAGAGTCAGGAACGAAACATTGCTTTTTGGAGCAATTCAGCAGTTTGCAGCCATAGAGGCGGAGACGCACTTGCAGGCGCGCTGGAGCGATCCCAGCAAAGGTCCATCCTGTGACAAGGAGACCCACGAGCTTGGAGTAGGAGCCAAGTTAGGAGTTATTTAAAAATGTTTACCGAGCGAGCCTTGGGCTGCCCTCCTGTCGGAAAGGCAGAGAAAAGGGCTTGTTGACCTGGTGTTAACCTTCGGCTGCCAGCCCTTGGGCTTGCCAGCTCTCACCCGCTGCTGCTTAATCCCGGAGGGAGAAGCACAAAGGCTGCCCAGAGCTTGCACCACCTAATTAACATTTGGCTTGAGCACGATTTCATCCAGCTTTGTGAGTGTAGCAGCTCGAGTTGAAATAGCGCTTTCATTCCCCCTCCTCCTCCTCCTCCTCCTCGGGACGGCTGCTACAGCACGGTCTCGACAGTCATGGTGCCATAACGTCAGGAGTTTGTTATGGTTTTCGGCAGGGGGCTGTCATCTTTTTTTGCTGTCATGAGAATGGGAAAGGACCTCTGAGGCTACACAATCCACCAAAGTGTGGTGGTTCCCACAGGCTGTGTCTGAGCACGCATGCAGACCGCGGGGCACACACGTGGCTTTACCCGGCCTCGGACTCTGTGGCGCAAGACCTGCAGGTCTTGCTGATGCTTGCCATCCCGAGAGGCCATAAAAACCCAGCAAGAGCATTGGACCAGCCGCAGCGGCCCCTGGTAGCCCAGAGGAGGGGAGCAATTCCCAGTGACGGGACCAAAGGGAACCTATGGCTACACCTATGTAGAGGTGCTCCAGGGCTGCTGCAAGCCGTGTTCGGGCCAATCCGCAGGGCTGATTCACTTCATTAAGCATCATAACCCCGGGGCTGCCTGAGCTAGCAAGCATTACACGTGATTCAGCATACACGCAGTTGGCAGGGGGACTCATTCCCCTGGGGCATTGACATGGGGCTGGCAAGCATCTTCTCTTCCCAGCTGGAAGTTCAGATCTGTCTGGCACCTGGACTGAACAAAAGTGTGTTCCCATCTGATGAGCTGTCTGAAGCGAGGGAAGTGCAGGCAGCCGAGTGCCCAGCAGGTAAGGGATCGTTTCGCCCCCTCTAGCACGAACAGTGGGTTTTTGCTAGCTGTGAAGCAGGGCCACAGGCTGAATTGGGTCATGCGAGCCTGGAGATGGAGCTTCAGTGGATGGTCCTTTGTAGGTTTGGAGGGACACTCCAATGGAAAGGCCCCTGTTTCTAGTGAATATAACAAATTGCCTTCTAGCAAGCAGTCTGCTGAGATTGCAGCTCAATTTTTTGACGTGGGTGTAACAACTTAGGACATTCATTATGTGAAAGCTAATGCCTGAAAAAAAGTTAAGAACTAGGCAAGCAAAATGGTACTTCATCAGAATTTTTCCCAGCCTCCAGCAACCTGTAGACCTGGGGAATCCTGAGCCAGACTTGATATCTTTGTACAGAGTAGCACTAGGTGGATTTTTCTCCTATTCATTTGTCTGGCTGCTTGTTGAGCCGATGTCATCTCTTCTAGTTTTAGGGTCCCTTTGGGCTGGAGTGTGACCCTTACTTTCACCTCATCATTCCCTATTTTCTATATTTAGTAATCCAGATGCATTTTTTGCCATGAACTTGTCCAGTCTCGCCTTGAACCCATGCAAATGTTTACAGCCAAGAGCTTCCTTTGGCGAGGAGTCAGCTTCCTGCTGTGGGAAGAGCTATATCCTTTTGCTCACCTTGAACTTGACTCCCTTGGCTTTACTGTGCCCCTGAGTTGTTGTGCTGGAAAGAAAGAAAGAGACAGAGGGGTTGGTGGGCGTCAGCCTTCTTGGTGCCACACATGACTTGGTAGGCCTCCATCATATCCTCTTAAGCCATGCCTTTTCCAGATTGCGCAGTCCTGCCCTACACAAGTCGCTGCTTGTAGGGAAGCTTTTCCAGGCCTTGGATCCTCCTCAGTCCCTTTCTCTGAACCTTTCTGTGTCCAATTATATCTTAGCTTTGAAGCTACCTTTTGGGGCCCAGGTCACTGTGGTTGCTTGAAGAGGATATCTGCCTCATGGCTCTTGTTCTGCCCAAATCCCTCAGTTTCTTGGCTGCAGTCTGTGCCAGCTCCTGTGATCTTGTTTGCTTAAGTAATTGGCACCACATACCATGCATAAGCAGCTGGGATTTTTTGGTTTTGTTTTTGGATTGTTTTTGTATCCAAGACTCTCTCTCCTCTGAAGGGAAGAGTTGATGTTTGGGTGGTTTTTATGAGTGAGCTGGGTGTTTGGCTCTCTTCTGACCACCAAACCATTCTGCTGACGTTGAACCTATCTTGCTCTCTTGTAGAGAGCCCATGGCATTGACGAGCTTGGAGGCAAGAGTCTGGTATTGTCTGAGCAGAAGGGACCACATTTAGTGCTGTAACAAGCCCTTTCCTTTGATTTTATCCCAGACAAAACGTGTTTAAAAGATAATGTAGAGAAGAAAAGCAAGCTAGCAAACCTTATTGAGGTCAATTCTTCCCTGATTCCTTTGATTAAGTTAGTGATGGGCACAAGCTGTAGTATCGGACATCTTTGAAGTGTGAAGATGTTCAGCTTAGGACAGAAGTGAGAACCACCTGCACAGTTTGGGTCCTGAAGTGAACTTTGCTAGAGGTGAGCTTGCAATCTAAATCTGTCTTGAGGAACAATAACTATATTTTTTAAAAAAAAAATGGTTTTGTTACAGTTTTCCCTTCCTCTTGGCCCCACTGCAAATCTGCTCTCCCCACTAATCTTTTCTTTGGCAGCTAAAACTATTATCTTTATTGTTCCAGGGCTTGGCTTCTTCCTGTTAAATCTCCTAATTGGATTTTTACTCCCCAATCTATTTAGTTTCTTCTGTGTGTTCACTAAAACCCTTTAACCCTTCCATACCCTGCCACCTCTGCTTGCTAGCCTGCTGCCCTGCCTGCTCCCCGTGCTGCTCTGATTTATCTCCCTCTCTCAGCAGAATCGCTATTTTTCTCCCTCCATGAATAGCTGAGCTTGTGTTCTGCATGACTTTAGTGTAACTCCTCTTTCTAATTTGCATGGGCCAGGCTTTCCTAAGCAACGGCTGTCGGCTCTAATCTCACTGTCAGTTGATAGCGAGCATGTTTTATGAGTCTCCTTTGCTATTTGTAGGCTGCAGAGGAGCACAAAGATTCATTTGGGTTTTAACTAAGAATTACCAAAACGGCCCACAGTGCTCCTAAAAGGAGGTTAGCTGGGGAGCTGGGCTCCTGCTGGAGTCAAACCAGTGCTGAAGAGCTTGTGGCAAGGGACTAGGAAAGCCCAGATGCTTTATTCTGGTCCCCTTCAAAATGATTTTTCTCTTCTTTCCTTCCCTGGGGACGTCTAGTGAGGGGATACCAGCCAGAAATCAGTTCTGAACCCAGCCACGTCTGGCTAGACCAAGGTTTTCAAGGGAACCCGGTGGTCTGGGATGTCATAATTGTAGGCATCCTTTGAAAATATTTATATTTTTTAATTTCAGAAGGAGGGTATCTGAGTGGGGCAGCCAAGGGCAGAGACACAGAAAATCACCCAGCAGTTCTGGAGTCCTAGCTGTGACCAGTGAAATGCAGATCCATCCAGATTCATCTTCTACAGTGGAGGGGAGGGATGAATCCTTCAGGACCAGGTATTGATCTGTTTTTCTTGCTGTGACCAAGTCTTGGTGCTGTTTTTTCCATCAGCCCCCATGGGGTGCAGCCCTGTGACATGCAGGCAACTGGGATCCTGGCTGGTGCCATGGCTTTATTATAATGTAGGGCACGATAAAGCAAGCGGTCCTCCAGGTGTCAACTGAGCGTTTATACTCGTGTCAGGCTTGGCAGGGGCAGAGGTTAAGCTGTGAGTATGAAAGAAGGAAAAAGAAGGAGAGTTGATGTGCTCTTCAACCCAGGTCCAGGTGGCAGCTCTTGAGTAGCCTTGCTGGACCTGCTTCCTCTCCTCCTTTTGTGTTTTACCAGCCATTTTATGTCCTCGATGCATCTGTGTTTGTAACACAAGAGTGCGTTGCCATGGTTAAAGCTGCTATTCCCAGCAGGATTTGTCTCTTACCTGTGAGATGGATAGATACAGACTTATGGATGTGTGGGAATATGTGTGTTTGCCCTTGTCCCCACTCCCCACCATGCACATGCAGTTGCCCCGGAGAAAAAGAAAATCCCTAGGGGAAGGCATGTCCTTTTGGGGCTTGGGGAGAGCAGGAACATGCTGCTACGGGGGAGTCTGAAGATGAAACGGGCTAGCCAAAAGTATGTGAAAAAAAGGGCTGATCATTCCTGCCTGGCATACCAGCCAGGGATGAATTTATTGTTGGTGCTTTTAAACTGGTACTTATAAGCTGTTGGTACCTTTAAGCTGATTCAGAATAATTGATCTCCCAGGAAAGACTGACAAAGTTCTCGCTAATGTTATTATGCAAGTTTGAATTGATGGAACAATTTTGAATTACTTCACATGAACGTGCATTAAATTAAGGATAAATCAATACCTCCTGGGCCCTCGTCCAGCTCCTGAGGGAGGCCAGCCCCTCCAGTTACAGCTAATTTATTTATCTCCCTCACTATCCCCTCACTCTCATGGCTGTTTAATTGGGGATTTTGCACAGCTCTCAAAGAAATAATGACTTGAAGGGAGATCACGCTGCGCTGCTGCGTCCAGATATGGTCTTATCTCATGGTGACACCAAATCTGTGCACGTTGTGAGGCTGTGGCTGGGCCGTCACCGCTGATAATGGGCAGAACAGACCTGAAAAAGCAAGAAGAGGTGAATACTGGGTGCTTCCGTGCCCCCCCCCAACCCAGGACCCAAACTCAGTTGTCCATGTAAAAACCCTGAGACAAGGGAGGTGGAGGCTGGAGAGCTCCTGGCGCAGGTGGGCAGAGACACACGGAAGAGAAATGGGAGCTTGGCTAAACCGTGCGTGAGAAGGGCAGAAACGTCCCTTTCTCCATCCCGCCGCAGCCATCCATCGCTGCAAGGCTGGCACAATCCCATGCCGAGTTCCCATCCCCAAGCCCCATCCCCAAGCCCCGCTGCCAGCCAGGGCCAATGCTTCCCCTTCCATCTGGGCACGGCGTTGCTGCTCACCACCCCACGTTGCTGCACCGCCGTAATGCCCAGCCGGCTGCATCTTACTGCTTTGCAGCTGTGTACACATGCAACTCCTAATCGTAACCTGCTATTAAATGTCCTAATAACCCTGGCGGCGGCCGTCAGCACCTGCCTGGCCCCATGCTGATGCACAGCCCCTTCCCTCACTGTTTCGTCAGGTCTCTTTGGGAAAGGCTCGTTAGCAAATACCCTCCCTGGCATCTGCACACACCCCAGCCCTGGGCGCGGTGTCGAGGGCGGCACGTCCAGCAGCGTACGTAGCTCATTTTCCCCCAGTTTAAATAGGAATATGCAGCACGAGTTGTTATCTTAAAAAAAAAGAAACACCAAACCTTGCATCATGCGATGTTGCCAAGGTTTATGATTTTATGGGGAGCCTCCCAGGCTTTTCCTTCAAAACCCCCGTCCCCGTCTGTGAGATTTAGTGAGGCTTTTTTTATTTAAATGAAAGTTCAGGATAAGCATGTGTCCCTTGAGGTTAGGGGAGATTCGAGCTAGATGGACCTGAGAGTTCAGAGTCTTCAAGGTGAATGAAATGAACTGGGCAATCTAAATTTTTCAGCAATCGTGGTTTTAGAGTCAACTTTTGAAGTTCAGCAAATGCTTGGTCCTGGTGATACTGCTCGTATCTCGGCCGATAGCAGCTTTCCCCACTCCAGTTAGTTAAAACAAGCTCCATTTCTCCAAGGGATGAAACCAAGTACCTTCTCTGGGATTTATTAAACCAAGGCCAGTAATATCCATCTGCAACCCGAGCAAGAGGAAAACACATTCGTGCTTCCCAGGCTAGAAACAGGAAGAAACTCATCTCCCTGTCTCTGCCTGATGGTTGCATTGAGCCAGGCCAGGAATTGGCAGGACTTTCCCTGAAATCCATGAAATAACCTGTCTTTGCTGGTGTTTTAAGAGCAACCACTGCTTGTGGCTCAGTGGCAGCATCAGGCTCATGTTTCACAGCAGGCCTCCTGCTCTGTGGGCCGGTTCGCGGTGGCCCTGTGAGCGATCCCTCTGACGCAGCGCTTTGTGGTGAATGGTAAATTCACTGGTGGGTATTTCATGCTGGAGAAGGGCCCAGTGTGAGGCAGTGCTGGTGCTGGGTCGGGTGCTCACGGGTGAACTCCCAGGTAGCTGTAGGTTCCCGGGGAGACGAAGCTGTGGAGGATGGTCCGTGGCTCTGCGTGACGGTGCTCAATCACCAGCACTTGTCAGCTAGTAGATTATCCCTTCTCCTTACCACGAAAAAAAAAAAAAAAAAAAAACGCTCCATCTGTTTTCTCTCCTCACGGTTTCACGGTTTCTTGAGGAAAAGAGTCCTTTGTGTCAGGCTTGTGTGCTGGTCTATGCCCTGTCCTTCTCTTGACACCCTCGATGAGGAGCAGAAATACTCTGCTTCAGGGCCTGCAGGTGTCCTGAAAATAGGCACTGGAGGGGAGAAAATGAGAGATTTACTTCCCTCACCAAGGGACAGCGAAACCCAACCTTTGCTAGACACCAGAGAGTCCTCCTGGCAGAGGCTCCCTCAGCCAGAAGCTCAGACCTTCTTGGACACCAGCATCAAGCAACCGCCATCCGACAGCTCAGGCCAGCTGCCGGCGCTGGTGCCGACTCTCTCTGTCCTGGGGAAAATCGTTTCGCTTTCCTTCGACCTCGCCGCTAACAAACTAAGGGCTGGTAGACCGGACTTTTTCCCTAAGTAGATTTAAAAGTCTTAAAAGCAACTCTGCTCCAAAAGTGCCTTGCTGGGAGATGCTGGTGGGCACTGGGCTCCTGCTGCTGGGATGGCGGTGACGCCTCGTGCCTGCGTCGCTCCCGGGGGTGCGGGGAAGCCCCGGAGGCAGACGGATAAAGCATTGCTTTCCCCAGTGCTGTGAACTGAGTCAATTCTCCCCATCTCCTCCTAGATTTTCCTTGCCTGAAGTGGAATTTTCTGCAGAGCAGTTTGTTTTCCTACAAAGATTTGAAAGCACTTAATTGACTTAATTTTCTATCAGCCAGTGACTTTTTTTTTTTTTTTCCTGAAACCCTCCGTTTCCCCCCCGAAGCTGGGCTGCAGCTCAGAGCACCTGCCCTTGGAAACTGGCCCCCTTTGAGAGGGCCGGGGCTGCTCTGAATCCCTAATTGCTTTTGCATACTTCCACGGTGCGTTTTCATCCCTTCGGCCTCCCATGGCAATGCAAATCCGTCCGGCCCAGGAGCCTCCGGCCCTACCTCGCTGCTGCGAAGCATCGAGATAGGGATTAAATTGGGACTGCGCCGGGCCCCGGGGGTCCCCTTTGTGCCCGCCGGTGCTCCCGGGGGTTGCCAGGGCTACGCGCCCTCCCCGACTTTTTGGACGCCATCCAGCGCCCCCGTGCATTCAAAGGAGGGCTTGAGAGGCTGGATAAGGCCGGCGGCACATCCATCTTTCACGGGCCGGGTCTGGCTGCGCTTTGTTCGGCTCCCTCCTTTCACAGCGCTGGCGTTTGAACACCCCCCCCCCCCCCCCGCTCCGTGTTGAGGGCGGCGCGGTTGAGGCTTGGGCCCGTCGAGGGGTTTCTTGGCTGTTCAGTTATTTTCTGAATAGCAGCCATATTTCCCCGGTGCTTTGCTGGGGAGGAAGGGGTGGGAGTGAGATGTGCCGCGGGTCTCAGGCTGCGCGCAGCAGGCACGGGAATTAGCAGCCGGACGGGATGAGACAGGACAGGGCTCCGCGGCCACCGACTTCTGCAGCAACCCACGGCCGGAAGGCGAAGCGGGACCTGGGAGAGGTGCAGAGGCTGGGCGAGCGCGGGCGGCAGAGGCGCCGGGCACCGTTTACGCTTAGCACAGCGGCAGGTCACAACATCTGCCCCAGCTTCAGCTCTCGCAGCGCCGTGCGGCCAACTGAGCCGCGCTACCCGAGCCGCCCCAGAGCGCTGGCCGGGGAAAGCACAGAAAGTGCCTTGAGATATAAGGTCTTTGCAGAAAACCAGGAGCAAATTGGAATTTAGTCCCTTGAAGGTGACGAAAATTAAAACGGAAAACTTTGCCAAAGAGGAAAAAAAAAAAGAAAAGGCTCTTCCCTTCCTTAGCCCGTGTAGGGATTATTCTTTCTGTATTTCAGTCGCACACAGGACCCCACTTAGGACTTAAAATAAGTAAGGACAACTCTCGTTATCGTACGTGCGCACGAGACGGCCGTCCTGGTGTAACCAAGCAGAGCAGGAGAAGGGAAAAACAAAAAAACTTTCCCTTCCCGTTTTGCAGGCAGGGAGCTGAAGAGCCCGGGCTTCTCTGCTGGGCTGCCCTAGGGAAGAAAGGACCGGAGGGAAGGGACTTTCCCAGCGCTTGCCCAGCGGCCGAGGCTTTCCCGGGCGCCGCGCAGAGCCCT
>NW_028185472.1:1635763-1640530 GCF_003343005.1 Rhea americana
TCCCATCATCGACGGCTAACGATTTCGCCTCGTGCCGCCCTCCGGGTGCCGAGCTCGTGATTACCTGGCTTTTCGCGGGTTGGGGTCGGCGCGAGCTCGGGTGCTTCCCGCTGCCCTAGGCCAGCCCTGGGGAGTAACTAGTTGCTTAAAAAAAACCCAAAAACAAAAACGCAAAACCTGGAAAACAAAACGCTTACCTTAAGACATGGGTGGATCAGTCCTGAGCTGGAAACTGGAGCCGGGGCGGAGCAAAGGGAGTTTCTGCCTCTGGCCGCTTGCCTGGCGCTGGTCGCGGTGTGCAGGGAGTTGGGCAAACGCCACGGGCTTCTCCAAGTAAGAAAAAAGGGGCGGGGGGGAGGAGTGCTTTTTGTTGAGGCTTTATCTGCTACTGCAGAAGGACGTTTGCTCTCCTGTTGCGCTAAGCAAGAAAACCTGCCGGGCCCCAAGAGCGGGTGCACTGAAAACCGAATTGCGTTTCGTCTCGGCCGCGGCTGCCCGGYACCGGGACTCGACTGGCGTCGTTCCGAGTCGCAGGGAAGCGTTTTGGCAGCAGCTGGACAGTTGCGTGTGCAGCGGGGCCGGAGCGGCCTATTTAATCCGTTCAGGTCTGTAGCGACCTGCTGAGAGAGTCCCAGAAAGCAGGACTGGGGCATTTGGGGTGAATGGCTTCCCTGCTCCCGTTTCAGGTCTCTTAGGAGCCGATTCCCTCTGGCTGGGCTTTCCAGCACCTTTGCCTGATTAATCGCATGTGAGATCCCATGGCAGCAGAGTCTTGTGAAATACACAAGCATCTTATCCAGGGTTGCACCCTGGATTGATTCTTGGCATCTTATTTTATTTATTTGAGTCTCTGCGAGAGAGAGAGAGAGAAAGGAAGGAGCAATTTCTGCTCTCAGCAAACGGTCATTAAAGGAGTTTTTAATCCTGCAAAGTTATAAAAAAATATTCACAGCAGCGTGCACCTGCGTATTCGTTAGCAAACCCTCACTGCTCCCTTCCGAGGCCCAGTGGCACATCCTGGGAAATGAGAGTTACTCCAGAAATGGAAAATAATCTGGGCTGGTATCCCTGGTTTTTGCCAGCCCTTCGGTGGGGAGGAGCGGCAGAAGAGGAAGCAAGTAGTTTGGGTTTTTCCGAGTGTTTTCGCGGCTGAACAGGCCCTCGCGTCTCTGGATTGGTAGCATTCCTCCCGCACCTAGAGTCATGATAACTATACGCTGTTTTCTGTCGTGGGGGACATGCTACGTGCAGTAGTAAGGGAATATTTGTGAGTTGCATCACACCTTAATTTATCCCTCTTCTTGGATGCTGCAGAAGGTTAGTGCCTGGGATATGCTGGCGTTTCTGGCGGACACGTGTTGCATGTGCATTGACTCTCAGACAGTCCTGCTGATGCCTGGCTTTGCAAAGCTGGATTTTGAGCAGTCTGTGGAAACTTGCCCCTGAACATCCAGATCAATCCTGAAGGCCAGTCTGGACCTCGGAGGGGTCCAGACCTCAACACCAGCCTCTTTGGTGGAAGCTGGACCCTGAAATATTGACACCGCCTCCTGAGGGTTTAGTATTCAGGCAGCTTCAAATGCCCATGAAAAAACAAGTGTGGAAGTAGAAAAGTGGGGCCACGAGGTCTGGTTGATGTGCAGGAGCCTTTTCTTCCTGCTGAATCTGCTTTGCAGTGCGTCCACCGTGGCTGCTCTCCTGGCGTCGCTCTGAGGTGTCTGAAGCTGGATTGTAGCTATTATAGCAACACCAAGGTGCGGCTGATCTTTCCTGTTTACAGCACCTCTTTAGACAACCTCTTTATCTTTGGCTTTTGGTTAGCCCCCCTGCCTAGACCAAGGCAGGCTTTGACCAGTCGCCTGCTTTGAGCCGGGGAGTTGCAGATGCATGCACGGGAATGGAGGAGGCTTTGCCCGCCCGCGCCGCCTCCTGGAGGGTGAATGGCCAGCAGCACCGCGGGGTTTCTCCTGGCAGAACCACGTCCTTCCCGCGCCTTTTGGAGGAATCACCGTGCTTGGCTCATAGGTGCCCTGTGAGCTGGGAGCTGTGCTCCCCGCAGGTGTTTGGGGTGCTGTTGAGGGAGCTGGCACATGGGGGTGCAGGTGGAGGTCCCCGCTTCTGCGTCACCACGGTGGAGCACCTTTCAGGGAAGAAGTCAAGCAAATCTGTGTGACTTCGCAGCGGCGATGGAGGCTGGTGCTTCTCGGTGAGGTATGCGACCTGCCTTAAATGTTATCGTTGCCTGCCATTATTGACATTGCCACATAGCTCTGAAGGCTGTCAGCGAGGCCGGAAGCGGTTAGTCATTAATCCACCTGGCTGCGTGAGTCAAGGCTGCCGTAATCCCGTGCTGGGGTGGCTGGGCCGCGGCACCAGGCAGTTGTCCTGCCTCGTCTGCTGGGCCCTGTGCGTGAGCACAGCTGGCAAAGCCCACCTGGGCTGGAGACCCGGCAGGGCTGGACCATTCCTTAGGACTCTTTCCAAGTTGTTTCTTCCCTAAGTGTCTCCTACAAGGCTTGAGCATCCAGGATACACTTGTGGCACCGGGAGTTTTTGGGGGGCACTCTGTGGTTTTTAGTTTCACGTGGCATTTCAGCTCCTGAGTGCTGCAAATGCTGAGGGATTTAGTTTTCCTAGGCCGCATCAGAGCTGGGAGCTGTCAGAAGCATGGATGGGTCAGCAGAGGATATAAACTATTACGGCTATCCCCAAATAAGCTGCTCCTTGGTGAATTAAAGCCCTGTGCCTGTTGCTTCCTTGCTTCTGGGGGCTCACATCCCCCTTGTGTAATGGGATTTAAATGCCACCAAGGAGCAAATGAAGTTTGCACATGCTCTTGGTGTTGTGGCTGGAGAACAGAGGAAGAACAGCTTCCTCTTGGTTCAGGGTGGCAAAGCGAACGCCCTGGTAGGACCTGTTTGTCACTTCTCGGGCTTGTTTGACCCTCATCAGCTATTCACGCTATATCTAAATGCTTATTTGCTCACTGCAGCTGGCGCCATCTGTCTGTGCACCCTGTGTGCCCTGATGGCCTCCATGCTGCAGAAGATGACCCTGGAGGGCTGGTCCCCTGCCATCCTGGAAAGCCATCTGGTCCTATGCCATCTTTACTTGGGACCTCTTGCATATCTCTTGGCTGTTGTGAGCCTGGTCAGGAGATGATGTCCCTTCAGGAGTCCTGGGCTGGTCTCCTCACAACTGAGCAGGGCACCGTGGAAAGTCCAACAGCGACTTCAGCTGGTTTTGCCCCAGAAAGCTCCAGGAGAAGCGTGGTGGGTATGGTGGGGCAATGTGGCATGTTTTCTTGATGATGTGAGTGATCAAGGCCAGCTTCCAGGACCTGTGATGAGTTGTGTTTTTACTTCTGCTCRTCCTTCTCCAGAGCTGCTTGATTCGCCCTGAGGGGACCGCAGGGCTGGGTCAGCACCCAGTGTTGCCAGTTGTGCATGGCCAAGCAGCTCCTCAGAGAGCTGCTGATTTTCTCCACCTGACCTGGGTCTTCCCAGCTTGTGGAAAGCTGCACTTGATGCTTGGACCAAGTCCTTCACACAGCTTCATCCTCTGCTGCTCCTGTGGCCCAGGATTGACCTGGCCAGGACGGTCCGGGGGAGCTGCTGAACAAGACGGGTCCAAAGCAGAAGACCTGTTGGTGGGATGGAGAGTGGCCTCTCTGCGCCTCCATAGCAAGGAGGGTTTCRGGCAGCGGCGGTGACCCTGAAACGCGGCGCGTTTCAGCCCTGGCGGCTGGTTTGCGCGTGGGCGCGTGYGGTGCGCCGGCACGGGCTGATCCCTCGGGGCCGCGTCGCCGCGAGCCTGGCGGTGACTCACCCCTCGCTGCTGTTTGCTGCTTCCTTTCCTTTTCCTTTTTTTTTCCCCTCTCTGCTAGAATAAATAGTTTCTCGTGGCGTGGGCTCGCACGTGCGAGCTGCCTCCTACGTGCGTGGCTGCCCGCCCGYGGGCGCAGGCCCAACGCGTAAGCAGGGGAGCTCAGTCTCGGGGTGGGGGGGTCCAGCCCCCCAAGTCTGGGCCCGCTGGTCGGGTCTCGTGCGAAGCCGCGGCGGGCGCAGCGGCTTTGGGGAGCTCCGCGGCGCGCTCGGCCGCTGACGCTCGGCGGGGACGTGGCGCCCGCCGGGGCGCCCCTCACGCTTGTGTTACCGTAGCCGGCGCGCTGGCCCCGGGTAAAATTTCAGCAGCTTTGTGCTGGGAGAAAAACGAGGCCAGTGAGGCCACGCTGGTCCTCCGCGAGACGAGGGGGTGAACTCTTTTTTTTTTCTTTTAATTAATTTAATTTTTGGGGCCTCTGCTGCCGAGGCGCCTTGAAAGGACACTTTGAAATGCCTTGATTAGCAGCAGGACTGATTGATTTTTCTCTTCTTTTAATCACAGTAATTTTAAGTTGGCTTCAAACTCCAAAATTTTAAAAGCAGGCCTGATTCATATGAGGTTGAAGCTCCATTCAGATGTAGCCTGAATGCTTTCTGGGCTTTCTATTTCCCTCCTAACTGAGATTGAGATGCTGAAGCAAAAAAAAAAAAAAAAAAAGTGTAAGTTCTGGGAGGGTGGTTGGTTTATTTATTTATTTTGTGGCATCTGAAATTTCAACTCCCAGTTAGGAAATTTGGTGAAGAAGCTATATGAATCATCCATACCACCCATTTAAGACCAATCACATGGGACAGGAGCCACAAATTAGTCACTTCGTTAATCTGCTTTCGATAAGAAAAGGATTTAAAAAATCCGTAGCGGCGGCAGCGGGGCGGGCGGGGG
>NW_028185472.1:1640611-1648318 GCF_003343005.1 Rhea americana
GGGCTGCGGGAGAGGAGAGGGACGGGTGAGGGGGCAGTGGCTTGTTTTGAGTCGGCTTTCCTCCCAGAAGTGAGTAATCCCCGGGGGCTCGTCGCGCGAGGCCGCCGCTGTTGCAGAGCGGATGGAAAAGCCGGAGCGTCGCGGGGAGCGGCGGTGAGGGAGGTGCTGCAGGGGGGAGGTTTTGCCTTTTATTCCCCGGGGGCTTTTAGCTGGGGTGGGGGTGGGAGGAGATGATGACCTGGAAGAGCAGASGGCGTGAGGCCGTAACGCCGCGCGCGTCCGACGCCTTGCGAGAAGCGACCCGCCTCGCCGTAGACACGAGGCGCCGCCGGGAGAAGGCGCAGCCGAGGGGGGCGCCCGGGGCCGTGCAGGGGGCTCGTGGCGCGGGACGGGGGGCGAGGCGCCGTTCGCGGCCTTTCCGGGTTGCTGGGACGCGGTGCCGGGAGTCGCGGCGGCAGCGAGCGCGGGGCGGCTGCGCCCTGCTCGCCGGACTTTGGTCGGCGCTGGCTCCAGGGAGGAGCGCGGCTTTCACCGGGCGCCGCTGGCCGGCGCGCGGGGCACCTCCGGCGCCTGACAAACCCCCGTGCTCTCTTTACTCCCTTTCTTTCTTTTTTTCCTCCCTTTTTTTCCTTTTTGTGGTCTGCCAYGACAGCTCCCGTTTCGCGGGGAGCTCGGTTTGCCAGCCAGCCCCGGGGGAAAGGGTTGGGGCGCGAGCGGCGCGGCCGATCTCTCCCGCGCGCGGGTTCGTCTCCGGGAGCCGCCGGTGAGGGATGCGGGTGAGCGGCCCGCTGATAAATGYGGAAATCGGGGATCGGTAAGCCACGTCGCAGAGTTTCCTCTGGCTATTGGTAACATCAGCCTTTGGTGTGGCTGCTTTGAAGTGCTCCCCGGGCGGGGGGTTTGCCTTTTGGGCTCCTTCTTTAATAACCTAATTTCCTGCAGCCCTGGCAGATCCACCCTGGAGAGCAGCGTTGCAGAGCTGTTTCTTTTTCCTGGTTTCTTTTCCTTTCTGGTATCTCAGTTAAAAATCCATCACTGACAGAGGTGGAAGCCTTTGAAATCCRTTGTGAACCGTCCTCTCTCCTGGCCTCCCCGGTCCCACAGAGACCCCTGGGGTCAGTGCTTTGAGGACCTAAGAAAACAAATGCTGTGGGGTGGGATGAAAATCTGTGTTTGCTTTCTAATTATTATTTATTTATTTTAAAAATTGTATTGCATGCTTCCTCCACCTGATGGCTGTGCTGAAATTTTGGGCAGCTCGTGGCCGACTCCTCCTGGGCTGGCTGGTCRGCAAGGACAGGAGCACGTTTGGGAGGAGGCTGCTCTCGGCGCCGATGCTGACGTCGCGCTCGTGCTGGTGTTGAAGCGCTCTAACAACTCTGCTATTTAAAGCGTGGCATCTCTTCCAGAGGAGCCTGGGCCTGAGGCGGYGTTTCCCCGTCCCTGCAGGGACTCCCTTGCACGATGCCGTCCTGGAGAGCCTGACCCCTCGGCGGCCGGGGTATGGAGCTGAAGGTCTGGGTGGACGGCATCCAGCGGGTCGTCTGCGGCGTCTCCCAGCAAACCACCTGCCAAGAAGTGGTCATCGCCTTGGCGCGGGCCATAGGTGAGGGGGCCGTAGGGCTCGGCAGCTGCTGCGGGTTTGCCGGCTGTCCAAGGAACCTCGTCCCTCCTGGCAGCCAATTCTGCCGTCTAGTGGCTTAAATTTAAAATACTATTTAGCTATTGGCATGCGTAGTTCGAGCAGGGAAGTTCTTCCCTGGCAACAGATTTAAGGCTCAGCCATGAAAATCAAAGCCCTCTGATCGGCTTCTTCCTCTTGCACCCCTTCCAAAAACAGTAAGTAGTCCCTTCTTCACCTCTGCATCTCTTTGGAGTTTGTTTTCTTCCAAACCGGAGCGGTGGACACAAGCAGTTCTCCATGGGATCTCAAGGGGGTTTAACTGCAGCAGTGCTGCTGTGGCCTGAGGCTCAGGGCGCGTGCCCTGCTGAACCAGGGCCCCAGCAGCGGCTGAGCTGCATGCGGGGGGGAAGAGCAGAATTGCCTTCCCTCTCRGCAAGCTCCACCTCAGCCCATGGTGAAAGTGCTGCGGTTGTTAGAACTGGGTCACCAGTCCTGGTGGCCCTGCTCCTCGGGTGACATGCTTGTGTCTTCTCCCCAGGTCAGACGGGACGCTATGTCCTGGTACAGAAGCTGCGGGAAAAGGAGAGGCAGCTTCTCCCACTCGAGTGTCCCCTGGAGTCGCTGGCCAAGTGCGGGCAATATGCCAACGATGTGCAGTTTGTCCTGCGGCGGACAGGACCCAGTGTGGCCGAGCGGCCCTCCTCGGATGGTGCTCCCCAGGCTCCTGAGAGGACGTTCATCCGGGCCAGCCTGCCCATCAAACCCAGGCCCATGAGCACCGAAGTGCCCCGCTCCCGGGAGCCGAAAAAGGCCATGACCTTCAACTTGGGCCCTATGGGCTCTGGCGAGCTGTTCGCCAAGAACCGATGGAGGCAACACGTGTGGGAGGGGATGGACTTGAAGGAGAGTGCTGGGGCTGGCCAGCCCTCCAAAGAGGACCTGTTTAAGACTGTGCTGCGCCAACAGGAGCAGCTGCACTCCTTGGAGGTCCATGAGGACTCCTTGGAGATGGACCTGCGTCACTGGGAGCACAGCAGGGTCCCTAGCCAGGAGGACGAGATCTTCTTCTTGGAGCAGCTGGTGCGGCGCAATGAGATGGAGCTTGGCGAGGAGGAGTTTTGGCAGAGTGAGCTCCAGCTGGAGAAGGAGTGTGAGCGTGAGAGGCAGGAACGGGTGAGGAGCCTGCGGGCCAGCCTGGAGGACTACACACAGAGGATCTACGAGCTGACTGCCCGCATGGAGGCTCTGCAGAAGGAGATCCAGTGGGAGATGGCCGAGAGGGCCAAGAGGGGCAAGGAGACCCCTGGGCCCAGCCCCGCAGATCTGGAGGACATGGCTGCCAAGATGAAGAGGGATCTGGAAGCCAAGGTCAAGCAGGGCACTCAGCTGGAGAGCAACCTGGCCAGCGTGGAGAAGGCGTTGGAGGAAGCAGAGAGGAACCTGCAGGTACGGCCGGTTCACCAGCTCCCGGCAGGGAGAACGGGACGTTTAGAGGGAGTTGGCTGGGGTCGGCCAGGAGAAAGCTGGCCCTGCTTGCACAGCATTTTGGTACCTCCGTAGCAGCACCAAGACCCCATCCCAGGGGGCCCAAGAAGAGGTCTCCTTCCAGCTTGGAAGGCCCGTTAGTGGTGTTTCAGGGCCTAAGGTGATTCAAGGGCTAACAGCAGCGTCTGCGCAGGTCCCAGGCTCTCCCCAGAAGGTACGTCCTGGAGGCGTTGGCTGGCTTTTGAGGTTTTCTGGTGCCATGGGGTCTGGAGGAGGACGAAGAGCGCCTCTCCCTGTGCCGGGCTGCATTGCTGACCCACTTCTCTGCGCCATGTTTTGCAGGCCCAGAACCAGGAGCTGGAGGAGCTGAACAAGGAGCTGCGGCAGTGTAACCTGCAGCAGTTCATTCAGCAGACGGGAGCCACAGTGATGGTGCCGCCGGCCCGGCCGGAGGAGGACGCCCCGCTGGAGCGCAGCGACTGCGAGCTGCCGGCCCACCAGCGACACGGAGGTCAGCGGACCTCACGGACGGCCGAGGGGCTGGGGTCCGCGTTCGCCGAGGGCAGCAGGGGGAGCACCCGGGCAACCCCAACTTCCCTACGCTTAAACCTGCCTCTGGATTGTGATTTATTTTTTTCCCCTCACCCACCTCCTGTAGGCATTTAACCTGCTGTGGCCCTGGGGATGGGGTTGTTGCACCCCCAAGCGCAGGTCCATCTTGGGGACGGTGGGTCTTTGCCCTCTGCCGGCATGCTGAGACATCCCTTTTCCAGTCCAGGGCGAGCTTGGATGTGGAGAAGGGAAAACATGGTGCCGGCAGCTTGGCTGTGGCCAGGCCTGTGATCCCTGAGCCGGGAAATGTTTCCTTGTCCTCCAGGCTTCCCACCCGCCGGCGCCGACTCTCCTCCCCGAGCCGGCACCCAGCAGCTCCTCAGCAATGCCAGGCACCTGCAGGAGCCCCTGGTGCCCAGCCTGAGCCCCGAGGGTGCGTACCGCTGYGTGGGCCCCACGGCCGTCTGTCTGGCCGGCGGGGGGTGGACGGCTGCGCCGCGGCGGGGAGTGGGGAGGTTGGGCTCCGTGAAGCAGGCGATGGTGCAGGAAAGCGGGAGGCCGGAGCTGTTCCCAGGCGCCGTCAGGAAAGCGGCGCTCCGCCACGGCCCGGCTCGGCCGCCGGCACTGGGGTCACGTCGGTTTGCTTTTGTGTCTTGCAGTCATGTCATCCCGGCAGAGCATCTGGAGGTAGAAGGGCCCGGCCGGTGGAGGATGAACTGCCCTGCAAGTGTAACTGTATAAATAAAACCATATTCCACATATAGATATATATATTTTTTACTGCTTTGTATCGTGAATGGATGCGGATGGCTGGACAAAGTATTTTTACCGACTGCAAAAGAGAACAAAACCCGACCAACCAGAGCAACCTTCTTGCCCCGTGGACGAAAACGGACCTGTTCTATATACGTATTTTTTTTAAGCGCTCTCTACCTGTAACAGAAAACGGCAGTGCTCGCGTTCCTCCTCGCCTTCGCCGAGGGCTCGCCGCGGGTTCCAAGAGGTGCCGGGGCGGGAGAGCCGGAGCGACGGCTCTGCTGCCCGCGCGGGGCCGCGGGAAGGGCCCGCCGCTGCCCCCGGCGAGCGGAGGGGCTGCTCTGGGCGCCCCCAGGTCCTGCCCCGGCGCCCGCTGCACCGCCCTCGCCTGAGGGGTGCTGTGCAGGTGTTGCACTGGTTTGCTTTAAAAACAGCCTCCTTACTGGCCACGGAGGGCCCAAGAGCAGCTCTTCAGAGAGCTTTGGGGTCTTTTTTAAATTTATTTTTTTTTCCCTGAGACCTGTGGCAGAAGACCCCAGGCAGGGTGCTGAGAGGGAGGGCACAGAGGGGCCGGGGGCCGGACTCGCCGCTGCGCAGCTGGGAGCATTTTCTGCAGCCTCACCAGCCCGAGGAAGGGCCAGCACCTTTGGAGAGATGTTTTTCTCGAGTCTATTTTTAAAGGATTTTTTTGTTGTTGTTTTAAATCAAGGCTGCAGCACGAGCTCCTTTCCCAGCTGCCCGTTGCTGGCAGGGGAGCAGGGCCAGAAACGCTTTGGAGAACCTCCCGCTCTGGACTTCTTTCCTTCCCGGCCAGTACGGCCACGCTCGTTTTGGTTCCTCTGTCCCAGCAGGTCATACCGCATTTTAACAGCAAGGCCAAAGGGGCTGGGAGGGGGCCGGGGAAGGGGCTGGGCTTGTCCAGGCTCCCCCAGCGTCCCCAGTGTCTTCGTTTCCCGAGTGTCCTGTACGTCATATGCAAAAAAAAAAAAAACCCAAGGCAGGGGAGGCTGGGCTGCTAGGCTGGCTGTAAGATGCACCTTCCGTGTATGAATGTACCCCGCGGGCCGCCGCGTGGTTTTGATTTTGAATAAATCTCTGGAAAGGCTTTGTGCACGGCGTGTGCGTGTCAGAGGGCCGGGTGCGGTTTCGCCCGGCCGAAACCCCGCGTCTGCTTTGGGCGAGGATGCGGCGTGCTGGGGCTGGGCCGTCCCCTGCGTCGGGGCGGTTTTGCAGATGTTCTCACCGTKGCGCGGAGCCCCTCGAGGGAGGAAGCCCCTGCTGCCAGCTCCTCGTCTGCCGGCGGAGCCGGTGCGCCGGGGCAGCCCGCGTCCCACGAGGCGGCCTTTTATCGTTTCTAAGCCGTCTCTTTGCATTTGCCCGCGCAGCGAATTGAAGCTTTAAGTATTTTATGACCAAGTGACTTACATGCACGATGCTTCTTTTTTTTTTTGCCTGCAAAGTGCTTTACAAAGAGCGCATGAAGCTCATCCTCGCTGAAGAGACGGCCGTCTTGGGGATGAAAACTGGCAGCTTTTTAATAATGCAGAGCTGCGGCCCGGAGCATTTTAGGACAGGCCAGGGCGAGGGTGGTGCTCAGCTGCACATCCGAGCAGGTGTGGGGAGAAGTCTCACTCGTCTCCATCTGTTTTAAGAGCAAGCATGCATGCACCCCTGGACGGGCCCAAAAGGTGATGCCTGCGCTCTCCCCGTGGGGCAATCCCCAATGCAAAGCCTGCAGCTGGGAAGCGGGAGCAGCGTGGGGCTCTGTGGGTCTCGGGGCTGAGCTAGGTGGAAGCGTCCGCTGGAAAACTCGTTTTCAGAGCCGACGCTTTGCAGCCGTGGAGGCCGTGAGCCCACCAGCAGAAGCAGCCAGCGGGTCGCATCCTGTGGGCCTTCGCCGAGCACGCGTGCCGTCACGGCGGCCGACTGCATCTTCTCAGCGCGGCGCCGAGAAGGCTGCCTCGCGCGCAGCAAGGGCAGCGCAGCGGGGCCTGCGCGGGGGTGCGGCGCTGCTGCCCRCGTGGAAACGTATCCTGGGGAAAACGCACTAGAAATGCTTGCGCTTCCTGCGACCGCGGGGAGAAGTCCCTCCGCTGCAGCGAGCGCGTCCACCGCCTCCGTTCGCTGGGCTCTCCTGCTTTCCAAACGGGACTCCCAGCTTGACACRGGAATCGGAGGGTGATGGAGATGGCAAAGTGCTGCTGAGGGGAGGGGAGGAAAAAAAAAAAAAAAGCCCTTAGATTCAGGAAAGCCGCTTGCCTTGGAAACGACCAGATTTTTCCTCCAGAGACAGATAAGTCTGCTGTTTCCCCCACGCACACTTCTCTAAAGAGGCGTCAGGTCTCTCCTAGAAGCAGCTTAAGAAAACAACCCCCCAAACTGAGTACGGTCTTGACTCGCAGATGGGTCGGCAGCGTGTCTGCCCCYCCCTCAGCGCGCAGTGAGGCTGCCGGGTCCCCCAGCCCCGGGGCCTCGTGGCTCGCCGGGATGCCAGGGCGGCAGCTAGCGGCTCCACAGCCTCAGCCGCCACCGAACTCCCTTAATCCTCCCACTCCCAAATGTCCCTGAACTCCCCAGATTTTGGGGGGAGCCCTCCACATATTCACAAGAATTTACCTATGTRGATGAAAGGGGAGATCTTTAATTCTGGGGCCACATTTCTCAATTTTCCATACCCTGGTGTTGGACCGGCTTGTGGCATCTCCCAAACTTCCTTTGCTAAGTTGAGAGGAAGCTGCTGCCTATGGGAAAACATCCTGTTTTCCTGGGAAACGGTCCTGTCCACAAAGGGAGGGGAAGGTGCTCTCAGCTGAGCTGCAAGGGGGGTTCTGGGTGCAGGAAAGGGAAGCTTTCCCGTAACAACGCTCTCCTCCAGCCGGGCGCGTGCGAGCTGGGGGTGAGTCAGCCACCGTGCCGGGAGGCTGTCTGCRATGTGCTGGGGTTTGTGGGGGCTCTTTTTCCGCTTCTGCAGCCTGAACCAACCTCAGCGCTTTCCCAAGCGGCRGAAGAGACTCGGCATGCGCAGCCCTGCCTGGAGGAGCCGCGGGACGAGACCTCTGCACTCAGCCCAGCCTCGGCTTGGAGCCCCAGTGGCCACGGGAAAGGCTCGCTGGGGGCAGGGGCTTTTCCTCCCCGCGCTCACCCGGGGGTTATTTGAGCCTCTGGCTGCTTTGCAAGTGCCCTTCTCCTTCGGGGATAAAGCCGCTCGCCTCGGCGCCGCGGGTGCCTGCAGCTGGGTTGCCTGAGCGGCCGGGCGTTTGGTGCCCACGCGCCTCTGGGGAGCGTCGGGG
>NW_028185472.1:1648397-1653636 GCF_003343005.1 Rhea americana
CGCTATCCCCGTGCGTTTCCCCGCGGCTGGGGCCTCCCTGCCGGCCTCCGCGCCCCGTGCTAGCGCTGGCTTTTCAGCTGCTGCGGGAGGCCTGCCGTGCACGCGCCGTGCCGCACCGCGCGGGGGAGAGAGCCCAGCCCCAGCCCCGACGTCGGGGCCGGGCGCTGCCTGCCCGTGCCGGGTGTCTGCCGAAGGCGGCTCTGCCAGCGCCGAGGCCGYGGGAAAGGCGACTGCCCCGGGGAAGGGCTGCGCGGGGCTCGCACGTGCACACGCACATGCACGCACACGCACACACGCGCGCGCACACACACACACTCT
Organism: Rhea americana; assembly: GCF_003343005.1. Classification (NCBI taxonomy): domain Eukaryota; kingdom Metazoa; phylum Chordata; class Aves; order Rheiformes; family Rheidae; genus Rhea; species Rhea americana. The sequence continues at coordinate 1,648,716 of NW_028185472.1, forward strand.
GATTGCAGCGAGGGGGTTTGCTCGCCCGGGAGAACCGAGCCCTTCACTCCCCAGCACCCGTCGGCCTTGGCAAGGCGGCCGGCTCCTTCCTGCCGGAGCGCGCTCCAGCTTCCCGTTTTGGGAAGGCGCCCATGGGAAGCCGCTTTTGGCCAGCGCGCCTCGCGCGGGCACCGGTCTGCGCCCCCCCTTCCCCTCACCCGGGCGCTTCTGGCCCTTGGGAGGCTGCTGCTGAGCCCTGGCCCGGCTCGGCGCAGCCGGAGAGGCGGGAAGGCTCCGGGTGGCCGGGTTGGCGCGGGGGCTGCTGAAGCCCCGGCCGGCGGCGGAGGGCTCGCTCAGCCCCGGGCCCGGCGGCCGGGGCGCCGCGCGCGGCGGTTCCTATTGTGCCGCTCTAACAATGCGCCTGTGTGTGGGAATCCAGGGAAAACCCACCGGGCAGAAGAGCACCTCCAGCGCTGCCAGCAGTCCGGGTCAGCCGACTCTCCTCCTGCCAGTGGCAGTGGGTTTTGGTCTTTGTTTTTTTCTCCAATCTGTGGATTTTTTTCTAAAAAACGTTGTCCAGCAGCTGCAAAGGCAGTTGAATTTAATAAGGTACCAAACGACTTTGATTAATGCCCCTCCTTCCSTGCAACAAGGGCACCGCGCGCAGAGGGGCCCGGCTGCCCGGCRGGAGGCCGCTCCCCAGCCGCTCGCCCGCCCCGCGGGAGGACGCCCGCGTGCCCTCGCCGGCGGCCGGCGCCGGCGCGGAGGCGAAGGGGCGCCCGCGCCCGCGGCTCAGAGCAGCCCCCGGGCCGCTGCGGCAGGGCCGCGCTGCCCGGCTGAGCTGCCGTGACCTACATTAACGCCGGCGTGAGACCGGCACGCTTCGGGGGCGGCCGCAGCCGCGCGCCCGCTCCCCGGGCTCGGGACCCCCCACGCGCGCGCTCGCCGGCCRCGGCGCTCTGCCTTTCCGCTTTTAGCTGCTCGAAAGGCTGTGTCAATAATACATTTCTGCCATTGAATATTTTATTGATGATTTGACTTTTGCTGCTTGCAATTCCCATTTCAAGGCTGCACGATTGTTCCTAATTAAAATTTTATGCCCTGGGAGAAGCCTTCTTGCTACAGTGGAGATGATGCTGTCCTTTTCTAGGCCACTACAGAGCAGTAGGAAGAAATTACTCATTGTTATGAGATTAAAACAAAGCCAACGAAWTTTTTTTAAAACGAAGCCCCAGCGTACGAGGCGCGCTAGCCGTGGAACAACCGAGCGGCGAGCGAGGCGCCGACCGSAGCGCGGACGGTGGCCCGGGGCCGCCGGCCCGTCCCGGCGCAGCGACGTTCCCGCGGCGGCAGGGCTCCGTCTCCCATCCGCGCTGGCGGCCCTGGATGAATTCGTTGCTGGGCTCTCCCCCGCCGGCGACGGCAGCGAGCGCCGCCACGGGTCAACGCGCCTCCCCGGAGCGGGGCGAACCGCTCCCTCCACAAAAAGCAAAGGCTTTATCGGGACGCGAGGTCTACCTGCTCGGGGCCCGCCTGTTTCCCAGCCCGCGCTGCCACGCTGCAGTACGCGGCAGCTCCGGCTGGGCAGCTGTTTGCTTCCCATGTCGCTGGCCTCCCCAGTGTTTTTTCTAATAATAATGCATGAACGAAAATCACTCCCATTTTCTCGGCCATCGACTGTATATTGCGTCTACTTGTTATGCCAGGCATCCTCCCCCTGCGCTCTCAGCTGCTGTTATTTAGGGTACCAACACTGCACTGGGCAAGTATGGTTTCTCAAGGTAGCGCAGCTGCAGATGCCTGAAACGCTTCCTGTTAGTAGGTGTGTTTGTGTCTGTTATTTGGGTGGTGAGTTGCTTTTTATTATTATTATTATTATTTTACTTAATCTAGAGTGCTATAAGCTCTTGTGCTTTCTCCCAGCCCCTGGCTTTTTGAAACTTTGGAAGCACATGCTTCAGCGCCAGTTACGTAAGAAAAGGTGTGAACACCTAGAGGAGAAAATGCCTGTTGGTGTCTGAGTGACGTACAGATGCTCTGCTTTACTGCTCCTGGGTGCACACATCCCAGAAGGGTAGCTCATTGCAGCTGGGGAAGAGACAGTATTTGAATCAGCATGCGTACACATCTGTGTCCATGCAGGGAAGCACTGTACGCTTTCATAATCGTGATTTTTTTTTCCTTTCTATGTCTCTCCCCCATCATGGTGAAGACCAAAACCACACTACCTTGCCCTGAAAAAAAAAATAAATAAATAAAACACACAAAGCACTAGAGGAGGTCGGGAAATTTTCTTGTTTATGGATGAGCAAGTTTCTTTCCCAATGGAACCTCCTGCCAGTATAAATTTTTTTAAAAGATGTATTATATAAGTCCCCACTTGCATTTAACTAACTGACTTCCTCTGACTCTTGAACAATTTATGTACTCCTTCTATTCCTAACAGGCTAGCTTTTTCCTTGAACAAGGCTCACAGTTTAGGGTTTGCAATTGGCACAGAACACRATACGTGCGTCCGAGTGCAACGCACTAAGTGTTAAGCCTGCTCGCTTCGTCTGAAATAAAAGAACAAAATCTTTTTGAGTGCAGAGAATCCTGTCAGCTTAACTGGCCTAACTTTCAGCATCTTCCCCTCCTATAAGGCACCTCTCTGCCTTCCGTCAAAACCTTATAGCACCAATTCTCAGCAAGAGCTTTTAGCACCCGAGTACTCCTCAAAAGGGTAGGTATCAGCTTACAGAATCTGTTAAGAAGCTATTGAAAAAGCTGAACACTTAAACGAAGGGGTATCTTAGCACTGGTGTATTTTCTCATCTCTTGGGAGTACTCCGCAGAGCAGCTACTGTTCAGCAGGCTCATTTAGCAAGGGCCTTTCTGCTAGCCCTAAGGCAGGGGGGCAGCAGCACCGTCACTGGTACATCAGCTCGAGATGACCAGGTCACACAGTTACTGTCCACCCTTGTTTTCAAGCCACCTTTGACCGGCTCTAGAGAAAAAATAAGAGATTGCATAGATACTGTATGTCAAACACATCAAAAGTGTCACTGAGAAGGTACAGCCTTCCTCTTCAGCTGGTTGGAGTAAYTTAAGCACACCTTATAGACCTGCCCAGCTCTTTGCTGAACCCTAAATTACCGTAATGAACACCCAAACATTGGTTTTGCAATATTTATTGAGGATTTCAGGTGACAGCACAGCAGGTTAGTCTTGAATCACGTCACAAGAATGTTAAAAACAGGAATTCAGCTGTATGCTTCCCCTGCTAACGGGAGAGATATACAAGAAAGAAATAACAAACAAATTTCATTTCAATGCCTTGCCTTACTGGAACTGCACAAGACAGTTTCATACACAGTGGGAAGCTGTAAGTTTTTATACCACAGTGCTGCCTGATGGGGATAAGTCTTGTCAGAGCAACCAGGACATCTACTGAGACATTTCTGCCAGTAGCTAATCCTCAGGCAGCGGAGTACCAAATGCAGTGCTACTTCTTTCAAGAAGAACAGACCGCCTTCATTTTCAGGTACAGGTCCGTTATATGCAGTTACTCATGGAACAAGATAGTATGATACTGTAGAACTTAAATTTCAATCTGCAGATACAGCACTAATACACAGATACACTAATATACAGGTATTAGTATTTTGCACCAGGTTTCCTCCTCTCCCTGCTTTTCATACAGGTACACCAGAGCTCCTGCCTGCTCAGAGATTAGCTGTGGATCCAGCCTGGAGGTGTAACTAGGGAAGAGAAAAGCTTTCTAGGATTGGGAATGCTCAGAACTTGTTTTCCATCCCTCTGACAGGACTCACTCATTAGCTATTGAGTAAGTGTGAAAGCAGCTTTGRTAAGTTCCAGCAGTTTTCCTCCCTTTCTAGCCTGTTTGAGCATCCTGGACTCACCCAGTCTGCTCAGGGCACAGAAGGAATTGATCTTCCTTTCTGGAGAGCAGATGCTCCTCTGGGACCCAACAGGAAAACATCGAACAAGTGCAGAGACGGRCAGAGAAAACATTTCTGCGAGGGCTTATCTGTAGAGGGTGTTGCTCAGCCTCTGTCTGACYTAACTACTTACGGAGGAGAACACTTCCGATTCATTCGTGAGATTAAGCCTTACAGCGGTCCAGGGTAACACCTGAGCAACCCAAGCGCAGCAGGGAACACCCAGGCTGTTTCAGAAAACCGTCAAGGGCCGTTGCGAATCCTATGTGGTTATTATTAACTTTAGCAGAAGGTAAAGCTGTGCAACGCTGTAAAAAGATGCTTTTCAACTACCAAGCTCCTTCAGCAGTGCAAAACCAAACTTTGTTTGAGAAGCAGTTTGCTTCATCACTTCCTCCGCTTCTGGTGACAGCTGCCCCGCAGAGCCGGAGGAGCCTCTGCCCGGCTCGCTCTCCCGCTTCCCAGGCCCCGAAGCCACAGTGCCCCGCGTGCCATCACGGCACAACCCCGCACGGCACTTCTGCTGGTGCCCGACGGGAACCAGGACGGGGCCTGGAGCYGAGAGAGCCCCCACTCAAGCAGCGGAAAAGCAGCCAGCAAAGGTGAGCGGTAAAAAGGGAGATGAAACGACAACAGAAATGGAAAGTGAAGCTGGGTTCTGCTTTTTGTTTCACCGACCACGGAGTCTCTCTTTAAAGGTGACTCATCCAGGGCAATACCAGGCATGGTTTCTCCTGYTAACACACCCTTGGCAATAGCAGTTCAGTTAGTCACTGACTGGGTATCAAGACGTCACCGGCTGGGATAAAGCGTCTCTTGAGCTTGGTGCAGCGACCATCGGCCATCGGCACGTACGTGCTCCGGAGGAGAGCAGGGCCCGGGGGCGCGGGGCAGGCAGCGGTCACAGACGGCCTCCCCCTCGCACAGCCCCCACCTTACCGCCCGCCCGCGCCCAGGGGCCGCGGGCCGCTCGCTCCCCGCCACGGGGGCCGGAGCGCTCC